>NW_026622830.1:9965860-10286395 GCF_023065955.2 Ursus arctos | reverse complement strand
TCATAGTCCCTGCGGGAGAAGGTGCCAGAGCACCACCGCCTTCCCCGTGGCCCCCGTTTGTGCTGCTCCTGGGAAGTGTTAGGATGGCCACAGAGCCCACCTTCTGGGCTCCCCCCGCCAACCCCAGGGCAGCCCACTCTGAAAATGGTCAAAGTCACCAGTGTGACACTGCCGTGCTCGTCTGGGCCTGGCCTTGATGGAATGAGCCCACTTTCTCTGACAAGGGGCCGTTCCAAAGCCACAGCCCAGCGAGCCGGGGAGAGGTCCAGAGGCCTCTAACCCCGCTCGCACTGGCGGACTTCTGGGGAGGGCTCGCCGCACGCCTGCCTCTGCGTGTGCGGATTCTGCCGGAACGTCAGAGGCCCCGGTAACAGCAGCAGCATCTCAACAGCTGAGGCCCAGAAAGGCCGAGCAACAGCCTCCCTGACCCCCCGGGGGCCGCCCAACCCCTGTGCCGCGGAGTCTGCAGTGGCTACCGGGCTCTTCTCCGAGGGCCCAGAATCCAGAGTCTGTGGAGGGAGGTCTGTGCCCTGAGGCCGGCTCAGGGGCGCTGCTGAGCTCCGTGGGAAAACCAGCTCTGCCTGGGACCGAGCACAGCATCCCCGCTTCCCGGGCTCGTCTGCTCTACCTGCCTTCTCGCATTCCCCAATGCAGAACACCCCGTCTGACAGAGTCTTACTTAACCGCATCCACCAAGCAAAGCTGCACAAAGCCAAAAAGGAGCTGGTCCGCTGCAGAGCAGGACTTTTCGACCCGGCTGCGCTCTTCCTGGGAGAACATGCAAGTTCCCAGAGCCTCATCCCCCCCTCCCCAGCCCAGCCTTGAGCTCCAGCCTCCCAGACAGTCTCGGGGATGTCCCGCAGGGGTGTCCCCTTACAGGGTGGTGGGGTCCAGCCCTTAAGAGCAGGAAGCGGCGTCTGTGAGGACGGTTGGAAAAGTTTTCTTCTAGAAGTAATTCAAGTTAAGGAAACACACAGCTGGAAAACCAGAGGAGAAGCAGAAGATGTCAATTACCTTTCACTTTGATTTCTCGGATCAAAGATCACAGTCATTCTGTTTCATAATATGTTTTGTATCCAGCTAAGGTGTGTGTCTATCAGCTCTGAAAAAGATTTGCAAAACCATTTTTAAGAAAAAAAATCACCTTTGACCTCTATTATGCTTCCAACTCATGTTAATATCATCCATTTAATGAATATCATCCCTTAGCCGAGGGCCACTCGAACCCAGGACAGACGTGAACCCTCTGGCTATAGTTTAAGCCCCCATTCTATATCCTCTTAACAACTGTGCCAGGATTACCCCCAAACCAGTGTTAACAGTCCCTGAGCGGAGGGACTTGGTGCAAAGAAATGAGGGTCTCTGAGATCCAAGGGCAGCAGCAAGGCTCTGGTGGGTTTTTTTTCTAAACTACACCAAACAGTCCTGCCGCCCACATGTCCTAGAGTTAGTTACAACTCAGGGCCGACTAAAGTGGTAACATTTTAAAACATTTTCTCTGCCGTCAGAGAAAATCTGAATTTCATGAGGAATCATCTACCCAAAACTAACCCTTCCTCAGGCTTTTATATATGAACCCCGCTTCCTTCTTACAAGTGACATAACCCCAGTGTGCATGCAAATTCATAAGACTGCACATTTTCTTCCTGGTTTTTGGCGGGGGGCGGGGGGGGGGGGGTTCACGATGAGAAAAAGTTACTATTTTCGTTGCTCCTGCCCAGTCCGAGCACTGAAGGCCCTTAAAAAGGACTCGTGAGCCGTCTACACTACAAGCCTCTCTCTTCAATTTTCAATGGCCCCACCCTCCCCTCTACAGCCCTATAACGTCGAAGTTTTCAAACCACTTGTTCTCACGATCCCCTTTGAATGGCCAAAGTCAAAGGCCGGTCCGTTTTGAGTGCCTGAAATTAGAAACAGTTCCCGGGATGAGTCTCTTACAGGCAGTGATCCAACTTGTATCTCATCAGCATTGTTAGGTAAACCAGGATGGTCTTTAAGGCCAGTACGGTCTCCCTGAAATGTCCCATTCGAGGCGGACAACACCGAATCTTGAGAACTTTCCAGCCGGGATGCAGTCACAGGCCTGAACTCCCCAGTGCTGCGCTCCAGCAGGGCTGGTTCAGTTGGGGTTAGGGGCAGGACAAACTCACCAGCCCACCTCTCGTCCTCTGTAGGTGCGGTAAACAGTTTGGACCATGCATTGCAAACCATCTCCTGAAGCAAAAAAGGCCCCACTCCCCCCAGATCCTGGGTGCCCGTGGCCCTGCAGCAGCTTCCTCACTCTACTTTCCTCTCTCTACTCCACACCAGCTTACTCTAAACCCAAGAGCAGAAGGTACTGTCAGACCAGGCCCTCGGGGCCTTAAAACACCACCTGTACTCACCCTTGAACTTCAGGCTCAGACTTATAACTGCCCCCTGGGCACCTCAAACTGAACACGGCCAAGGCCGATCTCCTGATCCTCGCTCCCCCCTCCACAGTAGCCCTGTACCACCTGTTCCCACCCTAGGAAACCTACTCCCTTCTTCCAGTTGTTCAGGCCAATCTTGGTCACAGCCCACATCCCTCCACATGCAAATGTTCCTGGATTTACCCTCGGAATATACCTGGAAACTGGCAGCCCCTACCACCTCCTGCCTCCATCATTGCCTTGGCCCCTCCCCTGTCTCCCTGACCCCATGCTGGGACCCCTGGTCTCTGCCCAACAGCAGGTGGGCCTCTCGGCCTTCAAGGGAGAGCAACTGGCCCAGCTGTTACTCCCGGAAAAACCAGCTCCAAGGTGCTCTCCGGGCCAGGACGTGTTCCCTCCGTCCGTCTACGCCCATTCAAACAGCACGGAGGTGGCATCGGGGGCCACACACAGGTCCGAGGTCACGTGCTTGGAGCAGCAAGCCAAATCTAGGGGGAACCCCGGGGACCGTGCCCTTAAAACCAGCCAGCCGGTACCCAAGAAGCCAGCCCGGCTCGGTCTCCACTCCCCCCCAAGAGTGTTCAGAGAATTTATAAAGCATCAGACTAACGGGTTGGTCTGCGGCCTTTTGAGGTGCGGCTTCCTGTTTAGTCATGAAGTTTCACTCTTTAATTGTGTGTTTCTTGGTGGAAGACAGAGGCGCCAAGAGGAGAGGAAGGGCCTGTTTCCATTCAACTAAGACCCCAAACTCCGCTCGAGACCCAGCCCCTGCCCCCCCCCCCAGCTGACCTCTCCTGCAGCAGCGATCCAGGTGCTTTCTGTAACCCCCACGGCCGTCTCTGGGATTGGTGGTGAGATGCCCATTGCTCAGCACAGAGAGATGGCGCAACTTGGCCAGGACCAGCCCCCTCCACTGGGTGGAACTCGATAAGGCCCCAGCTCCTTGGGCGTTAGTCCCAGGCTCCCTACGTTTGGAAGATGGTCAGGGGGGCCCCGGGAGCTGGGTTAAAATGCAGATTGGTGTCAGGAGCCCTCAGAACAAAAGCACTCTGGCAGAGCCATCTGGGTCGGTCTCGTGGCCTCTCGCTGAGCCACAGACTGGGGATAAGAACACCTCCTTGGCAAGGCTGCTGTGTGGATTAAATAAGAGGTTCTAACTTATTCACAGGTATTTATAAATGCCGCAATATGGTCCCCTAAGAAAGGAGAGTGAGAGGAGAGGATGTGAAAGGAGATGGAGACCTGGCCTAACCATCCTCTCTAATAACCAAGAATATCACTCTATTGCCCTACATGGTTCAAGAGGAAGTAGGTTCATCAGTATGACTGCTCTGGCCAGTTGTTAGTAGTGTGGAGGGGGCCTGCAAGAGAGAAGGCCATGCTTAGCATTACCTGGGTAACATCCACAAACCCTCCCAAAGCCAAGGAGAGGGGCCTCTGGTCCTAGAATCATTGCCCCATTTTGTGGTCTTTCATGAGGCTACAGATAAAGATGGATACAGTGATGTTGCATTTTTACAACACTAGGCACAAATGGGTGAATCATTCCACTGGTGCTGTGGGTTAGATGATCCTTGAGGCTAGGAATTGGAAGTGCTTCACTGATTAATCAACACTAATAATTAACAGGCAAGCACACGGTATCGACAGAGCAAGTGCAAAAACACAGAACCCAGAATCGGTCACCTTGACAAATCCTACAACTAGACTCCAGTCTCCTGAAAGCACAGGCATGCCTCTCTAAGTGGGGTGGAATCAGATGGGAAGACCTGTGTGCACTGTGTTGGGGAGCCGACAGGAATTAGAGACACATCCAAGGTGTGTTCCGTTTGAAGGTTCTACGATGAAAACACCGATGTCCCTCCCCAGCTACTACCATCCTACCCATTTCTACTTTTCCCGGGGTTCCACGTCAGCTTCAGTCTAGAGAAGAACTTGGACTTTCTCTAGGCTAAGCTGCCCTACAAGGAAGGACTAACTGGCTACAGAAACTCAGACCTGAGCTTGGTTTGCCCCTTCTGTCCAGTCCTTTTCTCCAGTTCAGCAGAATTACTTCTGATTTCATGCAGCGACATTGCACCTCTCCTGGCGAGCAACCGCACGGCTTCTAAGGTGGCACCCACAGGCAGGAAAGCATTCTAAACAAACCACGCTTGCTTGCCCTTCTGCCATTTTATCATGGCCTTGCCCCCAAACCTCTGCTCAGAGGCATCGGCCACAAAGCAAGCATTGCAAAAGGAGCTGTCGGCCAAAACAGAAGCAAAAGAAAAGCACTTGTTACTACATCCAGTTGAGATTCAGGACAGAAACAGCAATCCAAACCCACAAATCAGCCTGGGACCGCAAATGAGATGATCAAATAAATACCTAATTGTTTGGGAAGCCTTTTTTCTCATTGCGGGTGGAAAGAATTAACCAGACACTGACGCGAAGACACTGGAGTGTATTTCTCCTTGCTTACGGGTGAGAGATGGGCTGGAAGCTGGGGATGGGGGTAACAGGTGGAAGCCTAGAGCCGTAAAAAGCACCTCCCTCCTGGGCCACTTTCCTCCTGTCACACAATGGCACAAAACTTCCTCGTGACCTGTCGGGAGCTGGCCCGAAACCCCCGGCCTGGCTCACAAGACCCTGCCTTCAAAGACCAGCGTGGCCCTTGCCGCTTGGAAAGGATTCTCTGCAGCTCAGTCTCCCCCTCACCTTCCAGATCATTCTGTATCCTCCCACATTTATCCTGACCAGCTCAGAGCACAATCCATCCCCCAGAAGGACACCCCCACACACATTTCCAAAGCCCAACACAAGCCCGTGTCCTGTAAGGAGGCTTCCTACCACTTTGCACTCCCTTCCATGACACCTTCCTCCTGTCTTGCACATCTTGTCTTGAAATTCCCCTAGAAGATTACAACCACCGTCCGCCTCTCTCTAGCTTGGGTTGGCATAGGACTTGCCTCCTGAGGGTGTAAGGCCTGGCCCCAGGTTCGCTCGGCAAGCCCTCACAATGGGCCCAGCCCTGGGCAAGCCCACCTGCCTCGGGGAGGGAGAGGGCAAGTGCAGAGCCAAGAACCTTCCACCTTCCTGGTTCAGCCAAGGGCCTGTGGGGTGGGTGACAGATAAATCAGGGACCCCCTGGGCCACCCAGCCCACTCCTTCCAGGCTCAAAAAAGCTACTAGCTCCTTACAAAGAAATTTTACCAGGTCTGAGCAGGGACCAAACCGAGTCCTAAAGGTTTCCAAGCGAGATTCACAGGCCTGGCCTGGGCACTAGTTGCTCTCAACTCAAAGGCTGTCCAAGGACCAGCAAGGACTGTGTGTGTGACTTCACACCAGATGTCCCTAAGATACATGCAGACAGAGCCCCAACACCTGACTCACTCCCTTGATTAAACATTTCACCTCCAGGCCCAGCTGTGAACTGTGTCCCCCAACATGGCTGTGTTGCAGCCCTCCACCCCCATGTGATGCTATCTGGAGATGGGGCCTTTGGAGGGTGGTTAGAGTCAATGAGGTCATCAGGGTGGGCCCCCCATGATGGGCCCCAGTGTTCCCTCATGCAGTCCAGCTCCGGGGCCGGAAGTCCCCCCTCTCCTCGCTCTGCAGCAGGATGCTGCTTCTCTGTCTACACCCAGCCTCAGACGCTGCCTGGATCGTCCAGCCCGGAGCCCCTTCCCCCCCTCCACCCTCCACTGATGTCACACATGCAGCCTTGCTGTGTCTGGAAGGTGGTACAAGCCTCTGAAAGTGGGGACCACAGATGGCTCAGTGCAGGGGCTGAGCACTGTGGAGAGGGGCTCGTACCCCAGGGCAGACTCGCAGGGAAACACACTGCTGGGGGCCAGAACCGTGGGTCCAGATCCCAGCTGCCACATGCTGCCACGGACCCTCCGCACCTGCCCCTGTAGAAGCTGGACCATGACTGTTGCCGACAGCTGCAGAGGGAATCGAGGAGTCGGCACGCGGCAGGTGCTTCCAGCAGCGTGTGTGACACACGACAAGCACTCTGCAGACAGTGAGGGGACGTGAGGCGGTCGTGTCACTCCCGAGCCTCCGCTTCCTCACCCACGGAATGGGCTGTGAAAGATGCTGCGCTGAGTCCGGGGGGCACGATGCCGCGCTCAGCGAAAGCGCGTAACTCTGGCTGTCCGTCCGTTTTCGCCCACCACGCAGAGAGGGCTCGGCTCACGGACTGAGCCGGACGGACAGCCACCCTCTTTCACCAAAGCACTTTCACCCCAGCAGCTATTTCTGCATTTTCAGAGTGGGTGGGTCTGAGGTCGGAGTGCTCTCAGAAATGCGTTTTCACATCCTGCCGGGAGGGGCCCCTCCAGGGCCACCCTGCACCGCGCCCTGGCTGCACGGCCGGCGACGAGCACAACGGCCCTCTGAGTCACCCACGCTCTGCAAACCAGAGGCCTCCGGAAGCCAGCCCCGGCATCGGGCCCGCACAGCAGCCAGACGTCTTACCAGCAAGACCTCGGAACTTACGAGAAAAACGCCACGCCGCGCCAGCCTGTCCCCAGCTCTCGGGATGAGTAAACATGGCAGTTCTGAGGCTCGGGTGCTGAGGCGGAAGCCAAGGTGCTAACTGGGAGGAGGGCATGTCGCTGGCAGGCGGGAAGACGGGCCAGCTTGCAGCCAAGATGGGAATTCTTCTGCAATTAGCATCTGGCAGCCAGAACGCTTCTCTGAAGGCAATTCTGAGCAAAGACTGGTCCCTAGGGTCCCCTAACTTTAAACAGGGTGACACTGTCAAAATCACTCGTGTCGTATTTGAGGGAAAATGGCGTGAGCTAACCGCGCTGTTCACTCTAGTTAAGCTGGGGGGAGGCACCCTGGGGACTGCAATGTCAAGCATAGGGCGCATGTCTATGAAGTGACAGGGCACGGGACATCACGAGACTGAAAACAGAGCTGAGGCTCAGGGCTCAGAGAGAGATGGCTTCCCCAGGGATGACGGGGGGGGGGGCATCCCAGGGGGCTCCTGTTGACAACATTCTCCAGCGAAAGAGGAAAGTTTAAGTTCACAGCACAATACCACCAGCAACCTGTGTTTCTAGACCTCATGGAACCCACGCCTTCCCCTGCTGGATCTGACGCTGGCTTTGGGCTCCAGTGGCCGCCTGCGGAGCACATAAGGCACCCCTTCTCCGAAGAACGTATAAGCATCTTAGCCTCCACGGTCAGGGGCCTGATGGGGAAATCCAGGCGATCCTAGAGGGTGATGCGTGAGTGGCTGTCAGACTGCCACTGTCCACAGCAGGAGCTGGGGTGCTGTGGATGCCCATGGGATTCCACTTTGGTGGAATTTCTCCAGCTACCACTAACCCACTCCTGGGACCTAGGGATCCCCTCGGCCCTGGGAAAGTCCACCCCTTTAAGATCAAAAAGAATACACTTCTCTTCCTCACGTTCCTCTGATCCCCCAGCCCGCCTTCCCACACTCTAAACACAGCAAGCATACTTACACCCCAGGGCCTTTGCACTTACTGTTCTTGCTACCTAGGATGCTCTTTTCTTAGATATTTATAAGGCTCTCTCATTGAGCTCTCTGCCAAACGTCTCCTCCTCTGGGACACTTCCCGTTACTAGAACAGCAGGCCTCTGTTCCCACCACTCTCCGTTCCTGCTCTCCTTGCTTTGCCTTTTTTCACAGCACTTAGCTCTACTGGGTTCTATCATTTAGACTGTGAGCTCAATGAGGGCAGGGCCTTTGAGCCTTTCATTCATGCAGCGTCCCCAGTAGTGACACTAAATAGCTGTTGGATGAATGAATGATTAATGAAAGAAGGAAAAAAAGGAGGAATAAACTCTGGCTCTGAGTATTGGCAAACCCAGTGCTGACTTCCTCATGGCAAGACACGGAGAAATATAACGCTTGTCCCTTAGAGCAGATCCCAAGACAAGCAGTGACCAGTCACGCGCTGCTCTCACAAGGGAGAAGCCAAGGCCTCTGAGCTTTGGTCGTGCTGTCACCCACCTGGCTCCCTCTAACTAGTGAAATCCTGGCTCCAAAGTTTCACGAGGCCCACTTCCCCCTCCGAGGGCCAAGTGTGGACACAGCAAGCCTCCTACGCCATGCCGCAAATGCGGTTAAGACAAGAACCGTGGAATCTGGAGCCCCAAACCTTTGTTCTTCACTAAGTCTGACTTAAAGGGTGAAAAAACCCTGTTTCTCCACCTGTGAACATCTCTACCCTGAGCCCATTTCTTATGCCAACTGGGATGTGGCTAGAAATTGCCCATGAAAAGACCTTTGCCAGACGCAGGTTTTAAGAGTCGCATATCCGCAGGAAACCAGAGACTCTTAGGTATGAGAGGGTCAGCCTTTCCAACCAATGCCCTCCATCTTCCTGACCCTGAGCACGCACCCTCTGAGGCCACCAAGCTTTGAGGGGGAGGCAGGTGGCAGGGCCATCGTGAGCTCATGAAGTGCATCCCAGCCCACGTGGCAGGGTCAGTGGCTAGGACTGACCGCAAACCCTCACGTGAGGTGGCTCTCTCTTTCCTCCTATTAGGAAGGATGACCTTGAGAAGATTCTAGAAAAACTCCAAAAAATGCAATACTGTACAATGTCCGTGATTTCCTGTTTGACCTAGAATGTGAAGATTCAATGCCATTCTGTGCAGCCTGAAGAGCTGTGTCCACGGACAAGCAAAAATCCCCAAAGAGGAGCGCCTGGGTGGCACAGCGGTTAAGCATCTGCCTTCAGCTCAGGGCGTGATCCCGGCGTTCTGGGATCGAGCCCCACATCAGGCTCTTCCGCTATGAGGCTGTTTCTTCCTCTCCCACTCCCCCTGCTTGTGTTCCCTCTCTCGCTGGCTGTCTCTATCTCTGTCAAATAAATAAATAAAATCTTTAAAAAAAAAAAATCCCCAAAGAGCCAACACACTTCTGGATAACAACGAGCTGGTGACTGACCCTCCCAGAAACCAAGACTATCTCCAAAGCTAATGAAGACCTGTCGCCGGGGACAGACAAACTCATCCATGGAACAAAGCCGAGAGACCAGGAAGAAGCCCACGCTTACGTGGAAATGCCATCCACGCCGCCACTGGGTTACAGGCCCGTGGGGAGAGCAGGGACTTCTCAACAGACGGTCTGGGCCCACTAGTTGTCCATATGGAAAACAATGAAATGAGAACCTTACCTTTACTGGCCTCAAAATCAATTCCAGGTGGATTACACACTTCAGTGTGAAAAGTAAGACAACGACATACTGGAAGGCGATCTAGGAGAGGCTCTGAAAAGGCGTCAGGGTGGAAAAAGGTTTCCTAAGCCCGTCCTTCAGACCTGAGCGCCAGAATCACCTGGAGGGCCTGAACCGAGCAGAGTGCTGGGCCCCACCCTGGCGTTTCTGACTTACCAGGTCTGGAATTTGCATTTCTAATAAGCTCCCAGTCCAGCGACACATTTTGGGTAGCACCACCCGAAACGACGCTCGAAAAAGTTCAAACCTTTCGGAAAATAAATTTACATTAAAAGTTTCTGTTCGTCAAAAGGTGTCACTTCACACATACCAGCTAAGCAAAACCACTCGCAGATCTCCCAGCACCAAATGTCGGGAGGCTGTGGAGCCGGGCCCTCGCGTCGGCGCCGCTGGTGGGAGTATAAACCGGCACGACCACTTGGGAAGTCAGTGTGGTACTGTCTACTGACGTGGCAGCGGCGCACGCCCAGGGACCTAGCAATTCCACCTGGAGGCATAACCCTACAGAAACTCCTGTGTGTGCCAGGAGACACAGCAAGAATATTCCAGAAGACACTGTCTGTAACAAGCAAAGGGGAGAAATACAGAAACGGCCAAAGGTCTCCGGGTGGGAAGGACACAGGAGTTCCGTGATGGGATACTACACAGCAGAGAAAAGGAAAGCAGGCCGGCTCCCGAAATGACAACATCTGAACCTCAGTGTTGAGGGGAGAAGCGGGTTGCGGCAAACTTCTTACAGAATGATTCCATTTACGGAACCGTCACAAGCATGCAAAGCTACATGTACCGTGCGGAGAATCGAACAGGTGGAAACGTTAGAAAGAAAAGGAAGTGCCAAACACAGAACTGAGGACAGCGATTACTCCAAGGCAGGGGGCGAAGAGGGTACATTCCAGGCGCCCTGGCTGTTAGCCCTGCAGGAAAGAGGCAGCCGGACCCCAGGGGCCTCCTGACGGAGGAACGCAGCGCCCCTCATGAGGTGTTCTCCCCCAAAACATGAAGCTGAATCTGATCCGGCCCCTGGTCTCACGACTGACTGGCAGGAGATACTGGGGACCGAGCAACACATCGGAGATGCATGGGGCTTCGATCTGCCGAGCCAGCCTCTGTGCGAACCACCTGGCTTCTCGAACAGCAAAGGGGAGAAAGGGGCGGGGGACGTGAGCACACGAAAGAGACGAAAACACACGTCAGTGGGCCCTGTCTTGGATCCAGACTCAAACAGGCTGAGAAAGAAAGAAGGAAAGAAAAGAAAAAAGGAAAGGAAGAGGAAAGGAAGGAAGGAAAAGACAGGACTCGCTCAGAGTTACAGAGCCAGCAGGTGGTCGAGTCGGGATTTAAATGCAGGCGGTGACGCCAGGGTGCAAACTCAAAACCACCCTACCCCGCACCCCTGCCTCGCCAATAAACCTTGGTGTAATGGTAAAGACAGAGGTTTTTGTTCGGGCCTAAAATGATCAGAGTTAACCCCGAAGTCCAGGGAGAACCTGACTGGGCCCACTGCTTTCTCTTGCCCATACCAGCTCCAGGGCTGCTCCTTGGCACACGCGGTTGTGAGCCCATGCTCCCCCGTGTGTGCACACACCCCTACACTCACCTCACTACAAACCATAGTGCAAGTCACTAAGCCGATACCCTCTGACTTGTTTTCTGCTTGGTACACAGTAGGCACTCAGCAGATACGTTGAGTGGAACAGACTCGAGGGCACACAGTTTGGGCCAGGACGCCAAACTTTCCAAAATAGAAACTGGTGGTGCCGACCTCCACATGAACACCCCCCCACCCCATTTCTTCTTAAGAGATCCGCCGGCACGAAGCA
Organism: Ursus arctos; assembly: GCF_023065955.2. Lineage (NCBI taxonomy): Eukaryota > Metazoa > Chordata > Mammalia > Carnivora > Ursidae > Ursus > Ursus arctos. The sequence goes on along the minus strand of NW_026622830.1, from coordinate 10,274,959 downwards.
GCCCCTCCTGGGAATGTGACGCACCCCCAGGAGGGGGCCCTGATCTTATCAGGCATTCCCACCTCAGCAAGAACGACTTTAAACGGGGTGCTTTAGTTCTGTCCCTCTGCCAACCCCAGCCATGCAGAGGGGCCCCCGAATGGCCAAGCAGCTCCCTCAGAGCAGCAAGAGCCCCAGGGCTGTAACCCTCGAGTGCCAAGAGGCCAGCTTGGGGTGAGCCCCAGGCCCTGCGCACCCAACATCTGGAGCTGGGTTGGGGGATGGGCGGGTGAGTAAAGGGATGGCAACTGCAGATGGGGCAGGAGACCAGCCCTAGAACCTCCTCTCCCATCAGAGCCAAACGGGAAGCCGGCCGGGGCAGGGGCGGGGGGAGCTGGTACCTGTCCCTCACAGCGGCCAGGGGTCGGCCGGAGAAGGGAGTTCCAGCTCCTGGGCCGAGGCACACATTTCTCAGAAGCTTGGCAGCCTGGAGAACACAGGGCTGGTTTCTGTTTTCCACCCCCAGAAACGCCTGGAACCGCAGCAGGAGGGAGGCCCCGCTTGGCCAGGCCGGGCCCCCGGGAGCCCTGGCCAGCCCGGGACGCACACACGGTGCTGTTTACAGAGGGAAGCCCGGGCCAGCTCGGATGCCCGCTCCGGGCGTCCCCGGCTACCTCGCGCTCGGCCAGCCGGCCTGGGGACGCTATCTGCCGGGGCAGCGGGAGCTGGCCGGCCGCCCCGGCAGGGAGAAGGGGGCGCGTGTGCCAGCTGGGCCAGGCTCCTGGCCGGCGCGGGGGACGGGGCGGCGGGTCTCCCTGCAGAAGGAGTGCTGCGGAGCCTGGCGGCGGCCGGGCCAAGCACAACAGTGGACGGGGCCGGGAGGGCCGCGCTCGAGCTACCGCGCACCCCGGTTTCGGGGTGCCAGCTCCGGCCTCGCACCGCCGTTTCCATGGCACCGGGTGTTGCTGTCACAACAGGCGTGGGATGGCCTGGTGCTGGGCCGCGCGGCTGGCCGCAGGCAAGAAATCGATTTGCTCGTGGTCCCGCCGCCAGCACATTTTTGAAGGCCTGGCTCGGCCCCGGGGTTCAGGCTCTGCCGTCCGACGGAGGGGAGGGAGCCCGAGGCCCAGCCGCGGCCCTGCGCTGTGTGCAGCCCCAGCGAGACGGGCAAGGCCCAGGCACGGCCGCTTTTGGAAACGCCGGGCCCTGTCCTGCCAGACAACTGAGACGCCCCCATCACCGGCCCTGAGCATCGTCAAAGCACTGCCGTGAAGCCTCAAGGGGACGGCTGACATCTTTCATTTCTGGGCATTTTGTTAAACAGACGTCACCTCCATTTTGCAGCTCTGGCTTTGCATTTAGAGGATAATTCCTCTCCTTGCCCCCGGCCTCAACCCCCCCAATCCCACGTCTCTCAAACAATCTCTTGGGCCTTTTCGAAAAGCTCACAGCTCTAGGTTCCAAAGCTGTCCTGCTGCGGCCTGATTCTGAGACCAGGACACAGGCTGTGCCCGCTTTTATGTGATACTGAATTTTGCTAGGAGGGGTCACAGGGCTGTGTATTTCCACTCCTGAACTCCCACAGAAAGATGCAGCATCTCGCCTCACAAAAACAGAGAGAAACGACGACTACACATTTACTCGCTGGCTGTGTGACCTTCGTCAATCACCCAACCTCTCTGGGCTGGAGTTTCCTCGCCTCTAAAACGGGAATGATAACAGCACTTGCCTCATGAGCTGTTGTGAGGGTTACATGAGTTAATACGGTAAAGTCTTAGCAGAATGCCTGGCACGCAAGGAGCACCATCAAAGTATTAGCTATTATTATTATTATTAAAAATAAGTATTGTTGTTTTAGGATGAAAAGTTTCATATCATTTAAAAGCCAGGCAGCATATGGTCTCCATTCTGTTCTCAGATATTCATTCAATTCCACACGTCGTACCCGCAGGGAGCTGGGCGAGGCTTGGAGCAAAGGGGGTCATGAGCAAATGCTGCCAAGGACCTACTATGTGCAAAGTCATCCCAGGGGCAGTTGTGGGTACAGACAAGTCAGAGATGGAAGTCCCTCCCACCCAGAGACTTGGACTTGAGCCAGGAAGAAAAAACCAGAAAACACCTGAGAGGCACGGTGATCAACAGCGGCTGCTAGGGGCCCTGTGCGTCTCCAGGACTCGGAGGAGGAGAACCGAGAGAGCTCGGCAGAGCCTCGAGACAGTGGCCAGAGTCCAGAAGGCACAAGAGGGAGGGGATGGCATTCCAGGCAGAGGTTACGGTATGGGCACAAGTTCAGAGGCAAGAAAGTCTCAGCGCAGCCACATGGCAGCCTCCACTCAAAGCTGAGCGGGGTGGACAAGAGGGACAAGTTCATGTCCAAATGGCAAGACGCTCCCGTAAACAGAACTAACCGCTTTCCATTTCAAAAACCCCGTTTTTCGTACGAGCCTGTAGGATCATTTCTGAGACCTGAACTGTGTTCCCTTTATTTTTTTCTTTGTCATTTTCTTAAGGAATACACGCATACAGCAAAGAAGAAAAAAAATCCGTAAGTGTAAAAACACAAACAGGAAGAGGTCTCCCCTCTACTCCTGTCGCAGCTGCTCGGCACCCCCTCCGGGGCCTGGGTTTTAGTCACAGGCAGGTAGGTTGCGTCTGGTCGTCTGCTAGTGAGGACAAGACGGCAATCCACACCCGTGCCCCTCACTCAGTGGGGCGTCTGGCCCTGAGACGAGGCTCACTGTGCTGGCCGAGCGGATGGCTTAAACCCGGAGCGGACGGAAGGACGTTCACGAAGGGCCAGCACATCCCAGCTGTAGGGATGGGCCACTGCTCAGCTGTGGACGGATGAGGATGGTGACAGGGAAGGTGACGAGCTGCCAGGTACTCCCTGCCAAGTGCCGACCGTGGCGGCCTCTGTGACAGGCACTGGCCACGTGTCAGTCATTGAAACCCAAAGCACTGTTATGATACCCCTTTTACAAATGGGGAAGTTGGGGTCACAGGTATTCAGGAACTTGCCTGAGGCCACACCCCCACATTCCCTAGGCAGCCACACAGATAGGGGACACAGGGACAGAGCAGGGTGGGCACCGGATTCCCGTGGGGCGTCCATGTGGGGGTGTCCAGCAGGCAGACTGGTGGGTCTGCCATGAAACCCCTTTTTCTGGGGTCTCATCAGATACAGGGAACAAAGAGGCCCGAGCTACATGCTCCATTCTGTTCATGAACTGTATCTGGACGACTCTCCCAGGTCCTCCGTCTGCACGTGCCTCTGGGCCCCTACCTTTGTGACCTGAGACAAATCGCTCCCTTGCTCCTCGGCCAGGGCTCCTAGCTGTGATGGGAGATGATAATTAGTCCCTGCCTGGATTCCAAAGGTGCCCATGAAGTGCGAGGGACTGTTGTCATAATTATTTCCTGTACTTGCCGGCCTGGCAATCACACGCCCCAACCTGCCACCTGCCAGCAGCTTCCCTTCCCTCCTGGAATCAAATCCAGGCCTCTTGCTGTGGCCTCTGAGGCCCTATGTGGTCTGGCCTACCCTCAAAACCTGCCTCTCACTCACCTCCTGGCCATGGCTGTTGGCTACACCAGACCTCCCTCTGTCCTCCACACGAATCGGGCCTCCTCCCAGCTCCGGCCCTTTGCACATGCTGTTCTCCCTGCCTGGAATTCCCTTCCTCCACCTCGTCTATTTTATTCAGAGCACTTAGCTCCCGCCGAGTCTCATTATTGGTTGATTTTTGATGAACGTTTTCTCCCCTAGAGACTCTCGGAGGGGCCTCGTCCACTGGACTCACTGCCATGTCCCAGTGCCCAGCACAAAGTCCAGCACACAGTAGGTGACCGGCAGATACCTTTTCAAAGAAGGAATGAATGAAGGGGCAAGCAGCCGATCAGAAGCAAACTAGGCAAATGCTCACACGAGATGTCTCTTGGCAGTTTCCTGAGCCGGCCAGCCCACCAACCCCATGCTAAGGGAGGTTACACCCACACCGTCAGCCCTCCCCATTTTTTGTGGGGCACTTTTCACACATGCCTCACCCAAGGCCACAAGCAAGGCGGAAGCAAAGCACGCTCCAGGTCAAGCCTCCTCTGACTCCAACGAGTCATGGGCATCTGACCCTGAAGTCACTGTCCTGGGCATTCACCAGGAAATCCACCGTGCACAGCGAGAAGCTAGTTCCTGGTGGCTTTACACACCCAGAGAGATCTAAGAATTCTCCAGTCTACAAATAATAGGCTTTTTCTAGAGTGGACCCCCACGTACCAAAAAACCACATGCTTTGGTCAATATTCAACATTATAAAGGCATTGTTTCCACCAGAATCAGGCACTAAATCCTTCAGACTGCTGGTTCTTAACTAGTGGCAATTCTCCCCTCCCAGGGGTCATTCGGCTGTCAGAACTGGGGCAGGGGGCACCTGGGTGGCTCAGTCGTTAAGCGTCTGCCTTCGGCTCAGGATGTGATCCCAGGGTCCTGGGATCAAGCCCCGCATCGGGCTCCCTGCTCTGCTGGGAGCCTACTTCTTCCTCTCCCACTCCCCCTGCTTGGGTTCCCTCTCTCGCTGGCTATCTCTGTGTCAAATAAATAAAAATCTTAAAAAAAAAAAAAAAAAAAAAGAAGAAGAAGAGGAAGAACTGGGGTGGGTCAAGGGGGCTGCTGGAATCCAGTGGGTCAAAGCCAGGGTTACTAATAAACATTCTGCAGTGCACAGGGCCGCCACTGAGAATTATCCAGCACCAAACGTCAACAGTGTTGAGGTTGAGAAACTTGATTCAGACAAAAAGATAAAATGTTTTGGGGGTTCTTGGACTAAGGAGAGGTAATCAGCAACTAGACATTTGAGGCCTCATCCTGTTTTAGATTCTCCTCATAGTGTTGTGACCACTGGACGTGATCATACATATTTGTTTGACTGTTCGTTTCGTTCCCCAACTAGGAGGTAAGTTCCATGGAGGCAGGGACTCCATCTGTTTGCGCACGACTGTGTCTGCAGGACCCAAACACCTCCCTTGTCACATGGGAGGCATTCAATAAATACTTGTGGAATAGATGAAGGAACTCTTAAGAACATTAAAGATTACAAAATATCCAACCTCTTTTTGGAGCTGTTTTCCCATTACAATCACACTTCATGGGCAGAGACCCAACATCTGTTCTCCTGTGACCCAGAGTAACGGGTTTTGTGATTGGGCAATGTAAATACTTAAAACTACATCTCCCAGCCTCCTTTGCAGCTCAGTGCAGTCACGTGACAAGCCTCTGGCCAATGAGGTGTCAGATGAAGGGATGTATGAGATGGCCAGGTTACAACCCTGAGAGGAAGGGGCATGCCTGTCCTCCTCCTCGTCCCACCCTCTCCCCCACCCAGGAGCCATCTTGGACAATGCAGATGAGGGCACCACCCTGAGAATGGTGGAAAGATAAGATAGAAGGAGCCTAGTCTTGGCACCTTGTGGCCAGTACACCAGCCCCGGACTGCTTATGCCGGTGCTGTTAATAAGAGAGCAAGCATCTATCTTGTTTAAGCTGCTGTGAATTTTGGGTTCTGGTTACAGCAGCCCTGTATGCCTAATCAATACATAAGCTTCTCCTGCCCTGCAAACTCCAGCTATTCTGAAGCTAAAGACTCCTTAATGCGTTGAGGACGACCTCCGTCCTGGCACGCAAGGGCTATTTTATGATTTCCCCCTCACACATGTCGGGATCATAACCCTTAGTCTACACGAAGGATTCTTTCCTCCCCAACACCTCAGAATAAGCACATTGCTAAGCCAGAGAAAGAAAGGAGAGGAAGTCGTATTATTTAGACCCACCGAATGACGAGGACAGAAGGAACTACCAAAAGAAAGTCTATTAAAATCTTAAAACATCAATTATGTTTAAATCTACGAGTTCATAATGGCACGGAAACCCCACAAAACCCTAATTGACTACCACTGGAGGATGTTAAGGAACCAACCCATTATTTTAAAAACTGGTAAATAAAGGGAAAGAATCAAGCATTCATTCTTCTTTTCCTATATGAATTCTACCATTGTTGATGAGGGACATTTCTCTTTATAGAAGTTTTCCAACTAACCGAAGAGGAAGGGAAGACGGAATTAGAACAGAATATCACCATTTTGCCATTAATGCGTCACGGAAGCAACAGAGCTGGGCCGATGGACCGTTACGAACATCACCAAAAGAGAAGCAACCTGACATCGTGCGCTTCCGGACAAAAGGATCCACCGTCAGCTATGAAGCCATCTTGGCCAAAACAGTTGAATCTGAATCAGTTGAACCGTCTAGAATCAATGGCCAATTTACAGGAAATGGAGAAGAGAGGGGGCCATGCTGAACCTCACCCTGGGAATATAACTGCCAAAAACCAGACTGTGAGAGATTTCATGGGATGAAGAAGCTGGGTCTTTTTTTTTAAACAAATAAATGGCAAAATAATAATAATAAAACCAGTTCTAGGGGGGACCTCTAGATTAAAGCAGACTTGGAGAAACCAGGGTATCCCGCCTTACAAGATATGGGCCTGGGTCTGAATCCTGATGCAGACCAACTATAAAGTAATGAAAACAAAATGAAGGGGGAAAAAACGCTTGATGATAGGTCCGAGACAATAGGAAGTTTCAACACTGGATAGTTCGTGATATTAAAGCATCTTCACGAAGCTTCATACATGCTAAGAGCATTAGGAGTATTTTCATTTTTTTCCCTTAGGGATACACGGTGCATTCCTACACATGCAATGATATGGTTCTGCTCTCTAGGACTTCTGACGTCTAGGATTTGCCTCAAAACACTACAGTGCAATGGGAGTGGGAGTTGACGGAGGTAAACCGGATTGGCCGGGAGTCGATAACTGTCTAGGCTGAGTGGTGGGTACGCGGGTACACAGTGCTGCCCTAGATTTGTGTGTGTTCAAAGCACTTCATAGCAAAAGCTTTTTAAAATATCTTACCCCGAGCTTCGGAGGGAGAAAGAAGAAAGACGGAGGGAGCTAACACTTCCTAAGCGTGGCTGTCTACCCAGTGCTGAGTTAGGCAGCCACGGACGGGCGTGGCCCTTCCAGAAGAGGGGTCACCAATTCACATGCTTAACAGGTCAGAAAGAAACCTTGACTGAGTGAGGTCGGCCGAGTACGAGAAGCACAACGGCACAAGCATGATGGCAAAACACAGCAGACACTCCATCCATCTTCAGGAGACAGGAGGGAGGGGTGGGGGGCTGTGGACGACGGCAGGTACGTGCTCTGTCTAACGGACGTGGTCTCTACAGTGGGCCAGCCTTGACCCTGATTCTAGGTAGCCACCGCGCAGAACGTGGGGCCCGGGCCGGCCGATTCTTGGATTTTCCAAGGAAAGCCTGAAATCTGTATTTGTATGTGCAATCTCCCAGTTTTTAAACGTTGGCATCTAATCCAAATATTTTTTAAAATACTGTATGGGCCAAACAAAATATCTGCAGGCTAAATGGAGCCCCTGGAACACCAGTTGGCCGCCCCTATTCCAAGCACTGAAGCCACAACTCGATCCATCTGTAAGAAGTGGAAGGGGTGCATTAATCAACTTTGGGTCAATTCTTTTTTAGGCATCCAGTAAAGCTGAAAATTCAAAAGACACCATCAACGTCCAGAAATCTATAAGAACCGGCTGCGGAACGTTTCAAAGGCGTCGTCCACATAAGTCAGCTTATGCAACAGAACTGCGACTCTGTCCAGAGTTTTGGAAACTAACAACCAGGGAGTGTCCTTGCAACTTTCCTGGGATGGTGGAACTAACAGGCTTCAGATGAAACCCATTTGCTGGTTTGCAGAACGCCTGGGACTGGAGTCCAAACCACTTGCAACAGGCGATCCCATCATAAACTCAAGTCAGGGTGCTCAGCGGCCATTGTAAAATGACCAGGAAGCACTCCACTTTGGTTGCCAGGGATCTGATTTCATGGCTGTTGAAGGAGATGAGGCAGATGTCATCCTGAAGGCTTAAAGTGGCAGCAGTGGTTGCTGAGGACCTGAGCAGACCTCGTTCCTGAATCTCAAGCCTGAGTTTGCTGGTGACTTTGCCCAGGGAAAGACTCCTGACATCCTGGATGGGCAAAACAGGCTCCAGCCCTGCCTTTATAGGCACGGGCTCAGCTTAACCAGCTCAGGTTTAACAAATTAAAGAGGTGTCAAGAATGCGGTGGAGAAGGGCCAGAGAAATGGTTTCATCATTCCCTGAGAACAAAGCCCCTCTTTTTTTCCTGAGAGGGTGGAAAGTGAAAGAAAACTCGTGCTAAAACAAAGCTGAACGGGCCCAGGGCACGAAAACAGTCCGGAACTATGCCCAAAGGCCACAAAGACAACATGCATCCCAGTCTCAACTCTACAGAATGGAGTGAAGGCTATTTCATAAAAGATTTTTTTCTGGGTAAATACAGCTTAACTATTTATCTGCAATGGGTTTCCTGATGGGGGAGAGGGGAGGGAGTACAGAGAAAAAGGCGGCATTAAAAGAACATTTGATTAACGGCCACACATCTAACTCATAGCCTCCAACAACGAAATTGCTTTTCCAGTTCTACTTTTCTAGAGCGAAACAAATGACAGCTGGAGTGGATACTGTGAAGTGTCGTATTTTTTAATACGACAATTCTGGACTATCTTGGCTTGTGGCCTGGGGCACATGAAGAGCCACCACGAGCACAGCCCTCCACGGAGGGATGCTCGCAACGATCACCGTGTCGTCCTGCAAGGAGCAAAGTCACGGGCAGGGCCAGCGCACTGGCCAGGGAGGCAGTAAGCCTGAGCATTTCTGCACGCTCCGCTAGCAAGCATGAAAACGGACAAGCGCTGTTCAAAGCAGGTTTGCATGCTGACCTACCCAAAAACCTGGTTTAACCGATCACCTTATTCCTGCACAAGGATATCCGCTTGTTACCACAAGACAATGCCTGCACTTGGAGGAGGAAGGACAGCCGCACAAATGACTCAGAACAGTTCAAAGCGTGGGTGTTGGTGGATGACTGTGGGGCCATCGAATGACACCGAGTGACATCTCTCTTGGTCCTTTTTACTGGGCCCGGTCTGCTGTCTGGGGGTCAGAGACTGCTCTGGAATGCAGGCCGAGTGGACAGCAAGTCTGAGAACAGACTTTCTTGTGGTTTGGTAGCTTCAGACCTTGACACGCAAGAGCACATTCCTTCGGAAACACCTGCTGCAGAACTGCAAAGAGATGGCTGAGCCTCTCTGGGTCTGGACTGTGCTGGAAGGCGTTCCCTTACACTTACATGAGTCAGCAACGCAGAGCACACATCACCGGGGATGCCAGGACAGCGAAGGGGCACGGCGAGAAAGCTGAGGTTCTTAGAAGGTGGGAAGTATCACGAGGGGCAAATTAAAGCTGCGTCTAGGGAAGTGCCTACGTGACGCCGCCTCTCCTGGAACAGAGGGACCAGACCTGCGCTTAGCTCCCGCAACGGACCTTCCAGCCCTAGCTCTGCAAAGTTCGAGGCTAGCAGCTTGCGACGTGGAGGCAAGCAGCTTCCTGGGCTCTGGAATTTTCTAGTAAGACTCTAAATGGCCTTTGCTGAATTCACGAGAAGTAGCCTAACAAGGTCCTAAGGACACAGGCCGAGGCAGCCTCAGGGCTGATCTTCAAAGCCCAGCTCGGCCCCGACCACCTGCAGGGCCGGCTCTGACTGTCGCGGCCCCTGTAAGGAACAAGCCACCGGGCGGTTCACGAACGACAAATATTTCTGTCTCACGGTTCCAGAGGCTGAGAAGTTCAAGATCGAGGCGCCACCAGATCTGGCACCCTCCTCACAGACAGCCGCCTTCCCCTGTAAGCTCACACGGCAGAGGGGAAGCGGGGAGTTCTGCGGGGTCTCTCGTAGGAGAGCACCAGTCCCATCCAGGAGGCTCCGCTCTCCTGCCCGAAGCACCTCCCGGAGGCCACACCTCCTAATACCGTCACCTTGGGGGTTGGGCCTCAGCGTATGGATTTTGTGGGGGCCCAGATATTTCAGACCATAGCAATGGCCCAGAACGGATGACGAGGATGGGGGGAAGGCGGTAAAGTGTGCCGACAACTACTGAGCCCTCCCCGTACATACCAGGTACTGGCCCAGATGCTTTCCTTCCAAGGACGCTCCCTTTCTCCATTCGTACCAGAACCCTCAGAGTTGGGGCCAGCATCAGAAGTTACTTGCCTGAGGCCACAGAAGAGTGAAGCGGTGAGTGAAAGCCAGGCGGGATAACTCCAGAAACTCTCCACCCCCCCCCAGGCCCCCGAATCCAGGCTGGACCCTCAGACCAGCCCTCCCATTCCCGAGAGCCAGTCCCTGACATACCCGCCCCTTCAGCGGGTGACGGATTCGCACGGGGGACCCAGGAATAGATCTGCTACGTTCTGTAGAAGCAAGGAGGAAACCAGGAAGCCGGATTTGCGCCCGCCTGTGATGACATGAAGAAACTGTATGCGTGCACTCCCGAGGGGGTGAAGACTGGATCTTGGGGAGTGAAGAAATCTTATATATGACGACAGTTACAATACCGTACAAAGGGCCATGGCCCGTAACCCGATATATGGTGTATCTGTGGGAGAGACGATCAAGGGCACTGATGGGACAGAACTACAAAAGGAGCCTGGCCGGAGAGGGTGGTGGTACCGACCATGAGGTTGAGAAAGGCCATTCTAGAAGGCTAGAGAGGGGGCAGGGCAGAAATGGGAGCAAGACTGCGCCGGATGGATCTTCTTATATGGTTTGTTTTTTTTAAGCATGTGAACATATTGCCTAAATAAAATATAAACAGCTTCAAATGAACTTTAAAAAAGAACGCTGACCAAAAACCTCGGCCGGGGCAGGCTCTGCGGGCGCCCACGGAGGGCGGCCGCGTGGATTAAGCTTGGCTTTGGTTTCTGGCGAGTGGCACGCCCTGATCCACGGCCAGAAGCGGACTCTTGAGGCGTCCGTGGCCTCTGGGCCACCCGGCCAGGCAACCACTCTGCTTGGTCCTCATCGGAATCTACAGTCCCCGTGTTTCCCCAGCCCTGCTGGGGCCGATGTGGGGGCCGACGCGGGGGCCGACGCGGGGGCCGCTCTCGGCAGCACCAGGCTGACCGTGGGCTCTGCCCGCCTCTCGCCTCTCCCTACAGGAGCTGCTTTATCACAGGCTTGCCGTGGGCACTGAGCAGCCCTGGGAAAGGTTCCTGACCTGCTGAACAGAGCTGTGCCAGTCACCCTCAGCTCCTTCCTCCCTTCCTGTGCGTCCCTCTGTCCACTCTTCCCAGCCCGGTCCCTGCCGACTCCCTCAGCCCCTCTGCCAACGGCACAACTAGCAAAACTTGGGCCACTGGTCCACGCTCTGCCAGGGGAGCACGGCGGGGGCCACCAACTGGCCTTCCAGCAGTCCCTGAGCAGATGGCATCATGTCCTCGTGCAGGCAAACATCCCAGAAGGGAGCTTGGGAAGGGCCCCCTGAGCCCATGCCACGTGGGGAGACAGGGCCTAAGGGTCCTCATATCCCAAGACCCAAATAGCCAATTTTTTATTTTCCTATGTAAATACACTTTTAAAACTTTAAACTGTGTTCTACGAGAAGCCGCTAAGCTCCTACAGAAAACAGCAGCTAATATTTGTGGGGAGTTACTTTGCGCCAAGCACCGTCCCAGCACCTGTCCACTCACTTCCTTCTCGCGGCAGCCCCAGGAGGGAGGACGGAGGAGGGAGGATGGTCTCCACAGGGTAGAGAGGGAGGTAGGGGCGCAGCCCGGCAGGAACCTGCCCGAGGTCATAAGTCAGCGGTGGAGTGGACACTCAAAGCCGGTGTCTCACGTCGTAGGGAGTCACGCTGAGTAAACACTGACAGCTGGGCATAAGGTGGGGAGGGGGGATGAAAACAAGACCAGACGCAGAACACAGAAGGCACGAGGACAGGCCGCTGCCTTGCCCAGTTTCTGCAGGGGGGCTGACCCTTCGGCCCCACGCTGCCTGCCAGCCCGAAGCATGGAGAATTCCACGGGGTGCGGTCAGCCCTTCCCACTGTGCCCGAGTGGTTCTTCCAAGGGAACAAAGAAAGCTATCCATGGCCACCTAACCTCCCTGGGCCAGGCCAGCAGTGCTCCTTTGCCCTGCCAGGTCTTTCCTTGAGTGGGGAGGGAGCTTGGGACCGTGTTGGCCCCCGAGGTGAACAGAACATCGACACAGTTCCTCCGCTGCCAGAAAACCAGTCACCGATCTGTGCTTCCACCGATCTGTGCTTCCTTCCTACTTGCTTTCTGCATATTCTCGTCAAACAAAAAAAGGCCGCAGTGGCCAAGATACAGGTCAGCCAGGAGAAGGCGCCACGAGAAACCTGAAGGGAGGCAGAGCTAGTGTGATCACCACGATTATTATTAATGGCGCCAAGAGTGAGCACTGGACATCTTTCAGGAGTCTTATGTCCTCGGCTGGCAACGCCAAGTTCAGATCTTCATGCATCTTTGGCAGGTTGACTATCAGAGCGAGAGGTGGAGTTTTCATGAGAAAACAGAGGCCCGGGGAGTGTAGGTAGCTGACACCCAGCCAGCCTGCTGCACCCGGGGTCTGCAGCCCGGACCCCCCCCCCCCCCACCAGTATGTTCATTAGCAGCGAGGGCGGACCGCAAGGTCAGGAGCTGTAGAACGAACCACGCTTCGGACGACCTGAAGAGCGCGGATCAACTGGCATGACCGCTTAGGAAGAGAGTCCGGCAAGGGCATGCTCTGACCTTGAGCGCGGGCCCCAAGAAGAGTTCACGGACATTTTATTCATAAAGCTAGACGTGAGCCCAATGTCCATCGACAGACACATGGTACAGAGACGACAGGATATCCCCTCAATGGAATGATCCACAACAATGACATGAACGAACCCCAGCTACACGCAATGGTGTGTGGGACCGCCCAGGCCTGCGGGTGACGGAAAGCAGCGCTCCCGAGCACCACTGCATGACTTCCTTCCGTACAGAAAGGCCTGACGAATCTCTGGGGTTACAGGGCAGGAGAGCGGCCACGCTGGGGGATGGGACAGAGGACGGGGGACCCAGGAGGGCCTCTGGGGTGCTACCATGCTTCCATGTCATGCGTGGTCCAGGTGGTAATCACGTGGGTGGCCCAACTGGTGACGTTCCGAGGACACGACTGGTTCCTGAACGTGCACGTATCTCGATATGTAAATACGTAGAGAGATACTCAAATTCATTCAATGTATTTCAGTAAATGATTTCTTAAGTGGTTCACATGAGGACCAGAGAAGCAGATCCTGAAACAGACTGGTCTGTGCTCCTCCCGCCTGTAGAAAGGCTCATAGACACGCATGTGTGCACACACCGTCTGCTGTCCTCCGAGCCACTGGGCGGAGGCTCTGACATCACTGAGACCACATCCTTTCTCCGTAAGACATTTCTAGAACAGGATCGAGGAAGTCCTCTGAGAGTCCCAAGCCTCCCCTGTCCCTCAGTCCTCTCGTCTGTGGCTCAATCTTGAGGCAGATGGCAGAGGCCCGCCACGCAGGGCCTGCGGTGAGATGGCCTCATGACCCAAAAGCCGCCAGGCCTGCAGACACTGTGCTCTCAGTGGCATCCGGCCAGGCCCCCATCCACGCCTCTCCCCTGCCCAGGCCTGCACGGCACAAACCTTCCCTACCTGCCGCATCTAAGTGCCCTGGCCCGAGAGGCACGGCCACCTGCCCGTCGTCCTTCCGGGCAGCGACAAGGCAAGAGCTACTTGTGAACTGATCCCGTTTTGACAATTCCAGTCACAGTTTAAATAATCGCACTAATGAGAGGACGCCTAAGGCGACCTTTGGTAAAATGCGTCACCACCACCCCCCCCACCTCCCCCACCCCTACCCCCCGCTAACCGCCTGCTGCGGGATTCTGGCTTTGTCTGAAACACAGTAACGCCCCTGTTGGCCAACTCTTGCCTCCCTGCGGTCCATTTTTCAAACACAGCCAGAGTCATCTTTTCAAAAGGTAAATCAAATCACACTGCACTGCTCCAAACACGCCAACACTGGCCCGTTCCTCTGCCCTCGTAGCCGCCCCCTCCGTCCTCCCCTCCACCTGCTGTCCCCACCTCCCTACTGCAGCCTATCTGTGCACCGGGTCTCAGGGGCCAACACCACCCCCATCCGGCCACACTTTCGCTCCTAACCTTGTGCAATTTCCCTCACGGCCTTTTATCGCCATCTGAAATATGCTTGTCACCTTACATACTAATGTCCATCTCCTTTACCGAAAAATTCTCCCACGTGGGCAAGGCCTTCATCAGACTTGTGCGCCTGTGTACCCAAGTCCCAAAAGAGTGCCAGGCACAGAGTAGGTAACCAGTCACTCACTACCTCGTGGGGGGGGGGGCGGAGAGGGAGGTGCGGGGGGAAGGCAGCAGGGTCAGGATGGAGGGGACAGAAGGAAGGAGTGAAGCCTACCAGCAGGGAGGGCTAGCAGGAGAGAGGGTGGAGGCAGGGAGGGAAGGAGGGAAGAATTCATTCACTGCTGGTGTTTTCCAGGTAAAACCAGGGACTTCAGAACAAGGACGTCATAGGGACAAGAGGACAGAGCAAAAACAAGGGGGTGCGTGTGCAAAGCCTACCTTTCCGAAGAACTACGGAAAGCACCCGGTTCGGGTGGAGGAGTGAAGGGAGAGGGAGGAGTGGGGATGCATGTGGCTCTGGAATCTCACTTACGTTGCCAGTTCGAAATGAGACTTTTTGAAAATGTCTCAAGTCCTTGGAGTGGGGAAAGCAGAAGCTGCATTTTGGAGTTCCAAGAAGTGGGGTATGTGCAGGAATGCAATGTCATGGAGTCAGGACAGGACACTCTGGACCATGCGCGAAGGGTCAGGAAAAGATACCCAGATGTGGGGGCTTCTGGGGATCACAGTCAAGTGGCACGTTCAACTTCAAAATGATTTGTTTGCATTTGGACCCCAGTCTGCTGGTGACCCTTCCTTTTCCAGCTCGAGGAATCTTCCCTTGACTCTCGAAACACATACGCCCCCTCTTGCGAAGTTCCCAAGCAAAGCATACTCTGCCCAAATCCCAAGGCCCATGAAGGGCACGTGAGGAATCCCCGCATGCTGGAAGCACACGCCGACTCCTGATTGGGCAGCCAGATGTGGCTTTCGTGGGCAAGGCCCCCTTGGCGTAATCGGTGAGAGGCGCAGAAAGGGAGCTTCCCAACCAGACTAGAGACCAGAGATTTCCAGTTTGCCTGTCAGAAATAAACACAAAATCAACTGAGAAGTCTGAATCCCACACCCACGAAGCCAACGGTGGAATCTGAGAATGTTCCATGGGAGGAGTCTGACATCTCAGCCATCAGGAGACCAAAGGGCACACCTCTTCCTGGGAGCTGCGGTGGTGGTGCTGTTTGGGGCTTACACGGGGCACAGCTGGCCACACTGGCTGGTCCTGGGTTGTACAGAGCCCTGGGGACACTGCTGGTCAAGCCCTGAACATCTAACCAGCAGCCACCTTGCTGCCTTCTGGAAGCCACATAGGTAGAAATTATTCTCTTGCCCTGTCCTGTTCTGGTACCACGTGAAGCCAAAGAACTCAGAAGCATGAATATAGGTGCATGGGATGGGCGCAGTGCTGGGCATCTGAACCTGAAATTCCCTCAAGGTTATTTCCCCAGAATGTTGGGGAACAGGGGTTCCAGGCCTGCCATGTGGTACCACTCCAGGATTCCATTCACAGAGAGAATAATAAAATGCAGGGTGAACAGCACCCCCTGGAGTTGCACGTTCTGTTATATGTGACTGAGTAATTCTGGGAAGTGCTACATCCCTCATTTTAGAGATTGATAATGTCTACCAGCACAGTAAAGGCACTGAGAAGTCCTGCAGTAAACAATTTTGTTTGGTTTGGTTTGGTTTTGTTTTTGTTTTTAACTTGGTTTTACAGAATTTTTTCACCTTTGTAAGCCACGGAACCCTCACTTCAATATCTCCTAACATCCCATGGAATTGGGCTTGTGCAGAAAGTACTTAAGAAAAGGCTCCGTCAGGAGAAGCAATTTCACTGCACGCAGTTCTCTGAGACATCCTTAGAGCCGACTCATGTTACTGACCTGCCAAGAGCTCACTTTCACCATGACTTTGAACCTGCCTGTGTTCAGAAAGGCATTTAGGAGGCCCTAAAGGGTCTCCATCCTCAGCTGCTCTGTCCGCAACTCAAGCTTCTGTGAAAACAGGAAGCACCTCTGTGGGTCTGGGGCCATGATGGACCCTCAAAGGTGAGTCATGACCACCTGGATACTGCTCAATCCCTAAGAGGCAGGGCACAGACTAATTCGCCATCTCTAACAGAGACCCTCACTGTTTGTCTTTAACATGGGATGACAGAGAGGTGGGGGGGGGGGGGGCCGGCACACGTCTAGCCCTGGGAGATCAAACCAACCACCAGACACAGAGTCACTGGGCAAAGTTACCTGGGCCTGCTCAGGTATCATTTACTTAGAAAGCACCTCATCCCTGATACATCCCCCAAGCGCATGCGTGGAGAGAGGTCTGCTTACAGCCACGTTTCATTTATCTGCTCGCATTAGGCATTCCGCATGAAATGGATTTTCTGGATTTTCTACAAGATAGCCCCCTTTCAAATAAGCACCAAGATTTTATCTTAACCATCTACATGCAGTGAAAATTGTTCAAGGATGGATTGCACGTGGGTCTCCCTCTTAAAACCCAGCACAGTGACCCTAACTGACTGTGTCGGAACATTCAGGATGAGACAGATCCATTATTCATGCGGCAACCCTGAGGTCAGCCCTGCAAGGGCAGCTTGACCCGACGCCAGGTGGCCCAAGGTATCTTTGCTTGATGCGCTTGGGGGGAGTCTGTGATCAACAGTTTTACTAGAGAGAGGATGTAGAAACTGCCAGAAGTCCCGGAACCCCCAGATCGCCCAGACTGTCAAAACTTCACAAAAGGTAAAAGTCAACAGTATCTGAGTAACGACCAGAGAATTCCTGCCACCGAAGCGTCTGATGCTCAGGATCTGGTTTTTATGATAACTGTTCTGGCTATTTTGAAGCTTTTTGCCTGAGTCCTATTACTTGGCTGGGTTCCCGAGAGTAAATTTTCCTAAATAATTGATGTTTCAGGGTCTATCCGATGCTGCTGCCTGTAAAAGGTGAAGCTGGAGCCGTGGCGGCAGCCAGTGGTATAGGCTTTCCTTCTCCTAAGAAACTCACACCCCCTGTTTTCCTTTCCCTGGTGACCCCCAACCCCCGCGCCCCCCCCACCCTGTCCTCCAGCTGCACCTGGCTGATCCCAGGTGAGTCCTCTAGCACATTGGCCCCTCCCCCTGAGATCACAGATCACCATCCCAGACACAGCCACTCTGCCAAGACGACCCTCCAGCACCACGCCCCGCCCCCAAACTCAGGCACCTCAGACTCACACAAAGCTGCCCTGAGTCTTTTCCTTTGGCCCAACCACCCCAGCAGCCGGGCTCACCACAATGGAAGCCCGCTGTTTCCCTCCTGTCAATGCGCCTCTCTGTTCCACAGGCCACGGCACAGATACGCCTGGAGCCTGCCTGCAAGCCCCCCATTCATGCTCCCCTTTCCATCGAGCTTGCTCCTTCCCTTTCTCCACGCCCCCTCCCCCAAATACACAAAAGAGGGCTATCAAGCAGGACTTTTTTTTCTCTACAGGAATAAAAGGTTTGCCTTCCTTCCTTTCTGCTGGTCTATTCTTGGTCTCCACTTGGCGATGCAGAGAGTGCCAGCAGTTAAACTGCCCCAGTTCATGACCATGACCCAGGGGACACTCCTTCGGCCAGAACTGCCCTCCTTTGCTCTTTCTGTTGCACTGGTTGTAGCAAAACCTCTAAAACTCTTACCAGCTGCCCCAAAAGTCCTGCTGGGAGGGCATTCGTGCACAGGGTCGGGGGAGGCATTAAAGGTTCTCTGCTTCAACCCCCTTAAAGAGGGGGACATGGAGGCCCAAAGGGGTGAAGCCACACAATGAACTTGCTGGGGGGGGGGATGCTTTGGGGGCCCCGTCCTTACGGGCAACGAGAAAAAACAAGCATCTTACCATCATCCAAGTAGGTCTGGTCCAAGTTCTGCTCCTGTTTAATCGTCACTCCTGCGGGTAATACTTCCTTTTGGTCACTGACCGGGGGTCCGTTTTTGGTGGCTCTTTGGCTGGTGGCGTTCTGCTGCTGAATGACCGTGGGGTAGGACCCCGGGCTCAGCCTCTGCCCTTGACTGACGGCGGGCGGCGGGCCGGGCCTGGCGGGGCCGGGCGCGAAGTTCTCGCAGTACATGATGTGCTGGAATTCCTGGTGGCTGCCGCAGCGCGGGGGCTGGTTGGTGGGCGAGTAGTGGATCACCGGCGAGGCCTGCTGGTTGGCCGGGGAGGAGTGCAGCAGGCCGGAGCTCTGGCCCTGGGGGCCGGCGTGCACCAGCACCGAGCGGTGGGCCTCGGCCAGGGACAGCGGGGCGGCCATGAGGGCCGGCTGCTGGTAGCCCAGCAGGCTGGGGCTCAGGCTCTTGCTCCGCTGGTAGAGGACGGCCGCCGGGTTCTGCTGCTGGTAGCGGGCGTCGGGGGACGAGAGCCCCGAGCGGAACTGCTGGCAGGGCGCCATGGTGGCCACGAGGCAGGAGGGGGATTCGGCCACCATCGGGTGCTGCGGGTAGTAGGGCTGGCTCCCCAGGCCCCCGTGGGCGGGGCTGCAGATCAGCGTGGGGTCATACTCATCGGTGGGCTCCGTCTTGATGGCTGGGACTGGGGGAGAGAGAAGCACACGGGGTGCGCCCATCTTAGTGAGCCACGGGGGTGAGCAGAGGATCAGTGGGCTGCAGCTGGGAACGTGGCCTTGGCAGTCCAAGTAGGGGGGATCAGACACTTGGGCTCGGTCACGCACGAGTCTGGGACGAGAGCCTCCCTGTGGAATTGTCTTAGGGAGAAATTTGACCCCGGACGATGATCGGGAACCGTGGGTCTTTCCAGGAGTGGAAAGACGGCTCGTAGGTCTGTCTCAGCCCTGGGACCTTTTCCCAGGGCCAGAGCTCCGAGAGGAAGGCTTGCCTGAAAATTATATCCCCCTCCTCCTTCTCCCTGCTTGCTGTCCTTGGTAACGTGCATCACCACCTGACATGGTCTGTATCTTTCCTGTGCTTATTATCTGAACAACCCGCCCACACCTCCTCTTGAATTCTTTTTTACTTTATTTAACCAACGACTGGAGGCAATATTGGCATTTCCTAGGCATGGGCCAAGTGTGTTAGCTATGTGGCAGTTTGCAGGATGGTCTAGGACTGTCGGCTCCTCAAAGGGAGGATTTTTCTGGTCTGTGTTGTCCAATGCTGTGTCTCTAAGCACCTAAAACAGCGCCTCACACTCAAGTGACACTCAGATGTTTTCAAGAAACAGGAAAGGACCAAATGGCGGTGGATCCATCTCCTTAGTTCTGCAGTATTGTGGGGGAAGTGAGACCTGCCGGCCTCGGCCTCAGTGTCCCCGTCTGTTACCTGGCAGTAACAAGCACACCCCCTGCTCCCATGGGGCTGCTGGGAAGATGAAATGAGATGTGTGGAAAGTACTTAGCACAGAGACTGGCACACAGTGAGCACTCATTGCTTGCTGTTGTTACTATTAGCATCTGCCCGCTACCAGCGCTGGTGCCTTTGCTGCTCCTCGCCGCACCTAGGACGGTCCCCAGAACTTGTCCTCCTCCAGCATCCCTTCCTAGAGCATTGCCAGCCCCAGGAGCTGAGGACCCAGTTTCCTCACTGGAGCGAATGCTGTGGGGACAGGACGCTAATCGAGTTCGGGGAACCGCCAGGCATCGGGGGTAGAGGCAGCAAGGGGGTTCGGCCGCTAGAGCAAAAGGCCGCTTGGACACCAGCCAGGAATCGTTTCTCAAGGTGCCCTTCGCCTCAGTCCCGGGTTGACCTGGGGGACTGAAGTCTCACTCAGGCCGTGCTCAGACAGGCAGGGGCCAACAGCAGGCCCAGGGAGGCTTCCTGACCACAGGCACGAGCTGAGAGTGCAGCAGGACACAATGGAAAACCTCTATGTTAAAAAGGATCACTGAGCTGCTGTCTAGAACCTTCCCAGGGATTCTCTCCCATAGTGTTGGGCCCCTGGCACTCACGGCATGTCACGTCAGTCCTGGGACGGTGCCACGGCCAGAGAGACCAGGCAAATCTCTGGACACACCCCACCAAAGCCAAGCCCCGCCAAGCCTGGGCTCCCAGGACGGTCCCCTTGGTCTCATGCTTCCGGCAGCCCAGAGGCTCCACGTGACGCCATCACAGGATGGAATACCCGGGGGGACAGTCTCGGATTATAGGTTTCCAGTCCTGGAAAGGTGGCTAGTAGGCCCGTGTCAGCCTTGGGAAGCTTGTAGGCCACTTCTGCAGCCTGGTTATAATCTGAGAGGTCAGTAATATCAATATTCCCCACTCTCTGTATCGTCTTTGATCAATATTCTCTTTTATCACACACACCCCCCCCCCCCCGTTTGAACATGAGCTCCAACGAGGGTAGGGACGTTCGGGTTTTGTTCACTCCCGGATCTCCAAGCAAGAACAGTGTCTCAGATGTGGCGTTCGGATATTTTCGGGAGGAATAAACGTACACAAAATGGCCCTTGTCCCTCTTCTTCCGAAGTACTTTGTGGGAATGAGACCCCCCTGGCCTGGCTATCTACTCAGGAATCCACGGGGCCGCAGGGTGACTACCCACTGTGGGGTCCACTAAAGAGCCCGCAGGTTTCAGGGCACGTTCACTCCCCCGATCAGGAGCAAATCTAAGACGTGGACCGAGTCATCAGCCTTGCAACCTTCTGTTGAACCAGTCCACACGTACCTCCCTCCTAGTCTGCCCGCCCCCCGAAGAGAAATATAAACCATAATAGCTAATATCAGTTGTATCTGCTTACCGTGTGCTGTAGTAAGCACTTTACATGCACTTGATTTCTCTAAGTCTTATAAGGAGCCATTTGACAGATGAGGAAATGGAGGCTCAGAGAGGCTGAGTCAGCTGCTCAAGGTCACCCAGCTGGGAGCAGACCTCATGTGTCCTCACCGCACACCAAAGGGGCCTCCAGAGAGGACGCCTTACCTGGGTGGTAGGTAAAGTGCTGCGGCTGACTTCGTTTTCTTTTCCCATTGATGACGTAGAAGTTCACCTTCACCGACGCGCGGATGTGCTTGTTTCGATACTCGGGGATCTCAACAAAAAGCATGTTCTGGAAGGAAGGAGCTATCATCAACTCAACTGCAACAATGCCTACACGCCGACGCAAGGCCCCAAGCGCATCAAGCCAGCTCCTCTCCAAGGGGTCAAGACACATTCTGCACGTGTACAGGCGAGAGTCTATCTAAGGGGAACTTGACCTTCCAGCTGCGGGCGAAGAAAGGACTGCCGCTTACTCTACCCAAGTCTATTCCGATGCCACAGTTACAAATCAGAGGGCCTGGTGCTCAACCAATGTCCAACTGATGTGTCCATTCAATACCTACTGAGTGCCTGTGAGGTCCAAAGCCCCGGGACTTGGAGGAAGGAGGAAAAAAAGAAGGAAAGAGGGCACGAGGGAGGTGGGAGGGGACACGACAGGCGCTCAGTCCTCTCGTCCAGGTGCTTACGGGCTGGCTCTTGTCTTTATCCACCGTAGCTTCCATCTCCCAAATTTGCTGCCCATCTGGAAAAATTAAAAAAGGACACGCTTTGAGGGAACTATTAGAAACCAAAGATTTAAGACCAAAACTCAGCAGCTTACATTTACCTTGGTTTACACATTGTACCGTTTCAGCAAGGTGTCTATGTGTGTTTGTGTGTGTCTATGTGTGTTTGTGTGTGTCTATTTGAAAAATACACGTATTTTTCTTTACATATGTGTATATTTTTTTTTCCAAAGGGAATGTATGTTGACCATAGAAAACTGGGCACCAGCAGGTAACAAAGAAAAGAACAGAAATTGCCCATCATCCCACGGCTGTTGTTTGAACGGCTCTTATATCTTTCTTTAAAAGAAGTAAGACTGTTCTACACGATACTTCACTATACGCTTTTTTCAACCAAAGACTATTTCCAAAGTGTCCTGCACACGCCAAGACGGTCACAGAGGCCCTATTACGGATCACTGGCTGTCCCAGACATGGCTTCTTGATCATCCGAGAACACAGGTCGCTCGCATATTCTGCCCTAAGAGCCTGAAACAATGTCCTGGCTTGTGAGTCCCTGGAGAGGGTGGAAACGTAGGAGCCCAACCCCCACCTTTCCGTCAACAGTCTGGATTTCACATGACTCATTACAAGAATCGATGAGAGCTTTTGCTCAGGAGTGAACGCTCCTTCCTTGGAGAAGAGCACTAGTTCCTCCGTTTGGGGCCAACGAGTTGGGCCAAACAAAACTCTGCATTTGCAAATAACAGATCTCTTTTTCTGACCCCCTACATTGGCCATCGGGCAGTTTTCGGCTGAAACAAATCATTTCCACAAGTGTTTCCAGGGTGTTTTGTGGAACGCTGGCTCTGAAGAATATTAAATGGGTTTATGAGGACAGGAAACAAATTCTGAAGCTAATAAGCATTTGGAAAATGCTCAGTCAATGTCAAATGGGTTTCTTTACTGCAGGACGTCTCAGAGCCTTTAATCTGCTCGCACGCAGCGTAATTCTTCAAGGTGGGCTGGAGTAAGTACCATGTCCCAACATTTGGCCACAGAATCCCTCTCCCCGGTTTTAAGCACAACTATTAACATCTCCAGTGACAGGTTAGATGTGAATTTGTATAGTCTTGGCTCTTAAGGTTCGCCCAAAGAAATCTGGTTTCCAAGCGTTATTTGAACTTCCGTGTATAGAACATATTTCCCCCAATAATGATTAATAAAGTCCTGTGATTGCTACCAAAGCTGATGTGTGCAGATGATCTTAACAACACACGGGCAATGAGCTAGTGGGAGCCCTGAGTAAGGAGTACGTCTGCAAGTCGTGGCCTTAGAGTTCTATTAGACTCCTGAAATGATTACGGGAGACATGGGTTTATGTCAAAAGGGAAGAGGGAAAATGTGGTCAAGGAACCAACTCTCACCATGATGGGAGGGCGCAAGTTCGAGTCACGCCATCTCCCCGACACCCGACACACCGCGGGTACCTAGCAAACATCTTGTGTCTGAGCACACGTGCCAAAGTGTCGGCAGCTCCAAGGGCCAACGTCAGCCACTGCTCCAAAGAAGGCAAGAAAGGACAGATGGATGGACATCAAGGAATTGGAAGTTAGGTCATCAAGACAGGGTACTTTCCATGTGAAAGGCCCCGGACAGAATGAGTCAGAAAAAAATCTCACCCCTTTATCAAAGACTGGGCAAAAGTCACCCACAGGAGACATACATCTGTCTTTCAGGTGGTGGTTACGAGCAAGGCGTGGGTCCGTGCCAAAAAGGGCATTCTTATTCACTAACTGCAATGCGAGCTTTAAGTCAGAAGATCAAGTAATAAATTAATCAAGGAAAGAGACAATAACGTGTTGATATCAGGTGTACCGCCTCCTCCCTGGCCTCTCATTGGACCCAGTAATATCTGGGTCCCTTCGGTTCAGCTCATTTCCCTGTAGGACTCTGACCCACTTTGAAAAGAAAGGACCATGTTCAGGAGTCTCATAATTGGGAGGAAAGGGAGCAGCAGCTGGAAAAGCAATCAGGATGTATCAGGCTGGGCCCATGGTCTCCATCCCCAGCCCTCTTCCCAACCCACGCCGGCAAGTGAGAGGCGAAGCACAGAACGGGAGTCGGTGAAAGGCATGACCCCAGGAAGAGGGTTCTCAGGGAGTCTCTTCTCCTGGTCCAGGGACCCAAGAGAAACAAGAGGGAGCCCTTCTCCTTCAATTTCACCTTTTTTCCATCTCTGGTGGGTGTATGTAAGTAAAACTCCACCCACTAAGAGCCACAGAATTTCAGGGCATAGGTGCCTGGGACGGCCCCTAGGAATTAGCCAGCCCAACACCATCAGATGGGGAAACTGAGGCCCAGAGAAGGAACAGGGAGTTTGTCCAAAGGCAGGAAGTGGACAGTCACGCAATCGCAGTCCTTAAGCCACAAGGGGCACAGTCCCATAACAAAAGAGATGCTTTCAAGGAGAAAAGCTCAAGATCGTTAAGCAGACACGGGGTGACCCGCTTCCTGGGAGGCCGAGGGAAAGTCCAATGCAGGTAAGATCTTTTCCGGGTCACAACCGCCACAAAGGTTCACGCGCATCTTCTCAAACTCGTCCCTGCTCCCCCTGTGCCCCCAGATAGCATTGAAGCACGCACAGCCGCCTTGAAGGCCCCACACGACCTGTTCCAGCCTCCCCAGGCCCCGTGCTCACGACCCCGCCCCCAGGAGGAATAACAGCTTTTGCTTCCGAGCACTGTCTGTATGCCAAGCACCACTCAAACCACCTCTCAGGTGTGGACGGGTCTGATCCATACAACAAGCCTGTGCCACAGGTCCGATCATCACCCCCATTTGACAGGTGAGGACACTCGGGCACTGGCCCGAGGACGCACGGCTATGGGTGCGGAAAAGCCAGATCTGAGCCCAGGAGGCCGAGCCCGGACCCAGTGGCCCTTCTGTCGACGTTCCGTGGTTGCAGATCCCTGCGTAGGTCCTGCGGCAAGTGAACGGAGGACGCGGGCAGGCATTCCGGGCGGCTGGGCCGCAGTCTCTCCCACGGAAGCCCAGCCACGGCGACCGCGGCACCCGGGGCCACCCCGCCGCCGCGCTCTCTCCACGAAAGCCTGCGTTTGCCTCCCCCGCCGTCCGCAAAGGCCACGTTTTCCTTATTCCGAACCCTAGCGCTCGCTCGGCCACTGCTCAGCACACCCGGCGTTAAGGTCATTGCAGTTAATGACAGTCACCATCTAAGCATCTGCTGGGGCAGACACTTCCTCAGAGAAGGCCGCGGTCCGTCAACAGACACACGGATCGACGGAATGTGCTCTATCACACCGACCATGCACAGCGGCGTCCGGCCTCCGAAGGGAAGCGACTCTGACACACGCGACCACACGGATCGACCCCGCACGCGTGTGCTGAGGGAAACAGGCCGGACACAGAAGGACGGCAGTACGTAATCCCACGTACGTGAGGTACGCAGAATCGGCAAAGTCGCAGGTTACAGGAGGCCGCAGGGGAGGATGGGGGGGTTACTATTTAATGGGGAAACAGCTTCTGTTTCGAGAAATGAGAATATCCTGCAAACTGGTGGGGTCACAGCGGTACGATACTGTGAGAGACGTAATGCCACTGAGGGCTCAGGGATAAATGGTTACAATGACCAATATTACAACACGCATATTTTACCCCAATTTTTTTTTTTTTTAAAAGCTATTGGCCTCACGCTGGAGACCAGGCCTGTTTTGTGGCCTGTAGGGTGGGGTGGCTTTTTGGAGGTTTTCTCATTAGCTGCTGCCATTTCAAAATGAGATTTCACCTACAAAATGCAGATCTTGCTCTTGGGGGAAAAAAAAATCAGACGATCTGACCATTCTGGGCACCCACACAAGACCGTGGCCTCTTCAGACAGCACTATGCTCCCCACTTCAACCACAGCAGCCCCTCCCCAGCCCCCACATCTCTCCTCTACTTCTCATGCCCCACCCCAGGGGCCTCTGGGAGAGGCAGGTGCCGCCTCGCACGGCACGGAGAGGACGACCGTCAGGTTTCTGCAGATCTCCCTCCCCTGGGATGTATCTGAGGTTTTCCCCAAGACTGCATGACATTTTGGCCAGAAACCACTACCACCCGATATTCTCTTGGTCAGCGTCCTTCTCTGCTACTGTTCCCCACGCGCCCGCAGCTGTCGGGAAGGGAAAACGACTAGCTTTCCTTCCTCCCAGGCCCTAGGCCCCTTGCTCTGAGGACCTGACCTTCTCTTCTCTTCAGACTCACAACCACGTGCCCAGGAGGGCCCCAGGGTGTCCACAGGGCCCTCCCCAGACTCGGGTGCAGAGGGATGTCCCCATACCAGCCACTCAGTTAAAAACTCTCCTTCCCTCCCGCCCCCTTCCTCTGGGCTCCAGGCGGAACAAACAGGACCCGCCAGGCAGGACTTCCCCGGAGGCCTCTGTAGCACCACGGCCCGCGGCCTCACCCCTGGCCGGGGGGCCTCCACACACCGGCTGCTAGAGCTCTGGGCAGCAGGTCAGGGAGGAAAAAGCCCGTGGGGTCGAGGGGGCAATGCCCACCCACTCCAGCGTTTTCTGTGGGGCCTTCGGCTACACGGCTACTGTAGCCCACAGGTCCTGTGGCCAGAAGAAACTTCCCCTCTGTGGTTCCCCAGAGCTATCCGTTTCATCCCTGCGAACCCCGAACTCCAGAGCAGACAGACCCAGCCTGGAATCTCTGCATGTGTAGTGAAATCTCATTTTGAAAGGGGAGCACGTCATTCAAAAGCTCTAAGGCACCCTACAGGCCACAGGCCCAACCCGCTGTGCGTGTTCAGATGGGGCACTTTACCTCTCTCTGCCTCGTCCCCAAAATACAGGGACCACCTCAGGACCTATAGCTCACAGGTCCGTTCCCAGACAGACACAAGGCACAGGATAAATGTGTGGCAGATGTTGGTGTGCAAAATTATTACGGCTCATGGCAACATATTATGTCAATATCGTCTTATCATTTTTTGCATATATTCCACCATGTGTCATTACTGAAAAAGCCACAAGCATATTTTAATCAGAAAATAATACACATTTCTCTGATTATAATTATAAATTATAAATACTCCAGCCTGTGGGCATGAGCAGAGGGAATTCACAAAGGGCCGAGGCCTGTTATAGGAGGCAGGTGGACACGTGCCCAACTTCTTTCCTTTCAGATGGGTCTTTTCACCATTACCTCAATTTTTAAAAAAGAGGGAGCACTCACAGGAATGAAAAATCAAAACCTAAATCATGGGGCGCCTGGGTGGCAGGGTCGGTTAAGCATCAGACTCTTGGTTTCAGCTCAGGTCTTGATCTCAGGGTCGTGAGATCGAGTCCCGCATTGGGCTCTGAGTACAACAGGGAGTCTGCTTGGGCTTCCCTCTCTCCCTCTGCCATTCCCCCTGCATGTACACGCTCTCTTTCTCTAAAATAAATAAGTAAATCTTTTTAAAAAGTAAAAACAAACCTAACTTATGAGCCAAACTCAGGGGCCCAGCTTCTTCCTTTTGTCTTTAAGCATCAGAAGCCCAGAGGGCAGCTTTAAGGGTCTAGCCTTGTTGTACGTCTCAAGTACAGTCTGTCCTGAGTTCCTGACAGGTCCCCAACAGGAACTGAAAGCTGACATTACTGTCCCCAATTTTAGGTAGCATATGGAAGGCATGCTCAAGGGAACTGGTCTCTATGGGAAGTGTGTGGTTTGCAAAATACCTCAAGACCACTTCCCTGGGCTCATCTTCCCTTCCCCCACCCTGCATCCCACAGCACACAAGTCCTGGGGTTTCACTGAAAGAACACGCTAATCCCATCCTCTGAACTGAGCTTCCAGGAGTCAGAGGAACTCATCGTAAATGCTGGCAGGGCTCCCTGCCTGAACTCCCTCCCTCTGGAGCTCAATCATTGCTGTTTCCTCGCTGTGTGGCCTTTAAGTGGTAGCTTAACCTCTCTGTGCCTTAGTTTCCTCATAAGCAAAATGGTCTCGTTCATTCACTGACTTCAAAGAGTTGGCAAAAATTCAAGTAGATTATATGTAAAATGCTTAGCAAAATATTCAGCCCATAGTGAGGACTGCTGTCATTATTTGAGAATGTCGTGTCCCATAGGTCTGATTAGGGAGAGAGAACTGGTGGGTCATCTTGACCCAAGTGTTCTGGTGGCTGTCCCAGGTCCTTGTTTCACTGCAGTGTTTTTTAAGATAACGCTTTTCTCTTGAGGACAAAGTATAGTGCAACTGCCTGTTGATTGCCTGTCTCCCGGGGGCCCTCGGGGGCCACGGTCTCAGATGGAAGCCAGGCAGGGACCAGGTTTCTACCACATAGCAGGCCCTGTGCAGGTTGCTGGCACCACGGTATGAGCCACACATGCCTTCCTGCACTGGACAGGCCCGCCAGAGCTCCCAAGTGAGGACTCAAGATTCTTCACCTCTCCTGGGACGAGGACCCTGCCTCCTTCCTCAGTTTCCCTCCAGCCACACTGGACTTCTCGATCCCCCAACAACCACACTTGCCCTTCTGCAGACCTCACTCAGACCGGCGCCTTCCCAGCCTTCTGGCCCTGCTCAGGGAGGTCCCCCTGGACCTGTCCCCCATCCCCTTCCAACCTCTGGCCTCATTTTCTCAGCCTATTGGCTTTCTGTCTCCTTCCCCTGCTAGGCTGGGGGCTTCCTGAGAGCAGCACCTCGCACCTGTCTCGTTCTTTGCTTCGCCCCAGCACTACCGTTGTCTGGCGCGTAACGAGTGCTCGGTAAACACCAGTGGAATAAATGAACAAGGTGACCTCAGGATTTCCCAGCCTCGGCCCACAGCCAGACCACTGGCCTCACCAGCAAAAAGACCCCACAAGGAGAGACTGCCGAGCCCTTCGTGAAGAATCCTCTCTGGGAACTGAGTGGTGGGGAAGGCTCCTGGAATAATGGCGCAGACACTGAATCACGTGTCACCCGTGCAACCCAGCCGAGTTCTCGACAACCCACCTCCCGACCCAGGCCCCAGGTCCGGGACTCTGGGAAAGCCTGCCCGGAGCAGAAGAGGCCCAAGATGACCAAGTCCGCTTCTACTGCTCTGGGCTGAGATGAAATGAAGGACTTCAGTCCCTTGAGCAGATGTTTGGGCAAACTTCCCCTGTCCTAAATTAACAGGGACTGGCAGCCAGCACGGAAAGGGCCCTTCCAAGTCTTACTCAGAGGGGAAGAGAAAAGAGCCAGGTTCTTTGGGCAAAGGGGCTGGGTCTAGAGAAGACTTTAGCAAGACTTTGCAAGAACAAAAAAACACGGGGTGAGGGGTATGCATGGTTCAACAAACATTCTAGCCTTGGTGGTGTCTTGGCCGCTGTGCCAGAGGCTCGTGCCCTAGTAACCAGACCATCTGCAGACCCGTGGCCCCTACCCTGCCAGTGGTTTAATATCCGCTTTGCAGGCAGCTCTTGAACCCAAAGCGTCAGGAAGCAGGAGGGCTGGCACTGGGTCTGGGCTGGGGTCTTAACCGTCAGCCTGGATAAGCCACGGGCTCCTGTCAGCACTCGAAGGAGAAATAAGGGCGATTTCAGAAGAAGGAGAGCGAATCCGTCCTCACGCGGACTGTGAGCACGCCCCTGGGCTCGAGGCAAACGGAGGAAATCAAAGTGTCAGTCTGTATTAGGAAACCACGCATGATGCTTCCCAGTCCTGGCCCTGCTTTTAAAATTAGCTAAATGAAGATGGCTGAAGTCCTTCCAGTCTGCTTTTGACGACTGCTAACTAGCAGAAAAATGCACACTCCCTGGGTGTGGGGGCTTAATGAGCCGAGCAGATGGGGGTGGCGGGGGGCGCCAGGAGGGTCCCAGAGCTGAGGATTTCACCCACCTGAAATGGTACAACTGTCCGAATGTACTTGCTGGGCGGTGGAGAGGAAATGCCTTGATTCCCAACATCCCACTTCTCTCCTGATGCCCCACCACCTCTTTGGGGGGCTCAGCCCCCCTGTCCCTGACCTGGACAACTACAGTGGGGGGCTCAAAGCACCTTCCACTTGTTCCCCCCAACACCCCTGAGTCCGTTCTTCATCCAGATTGCCAGAACAATCTTAACGATACAAATTAGATCATGGCACTCCCCTGCTTAGGACAAGAGCCCCTAGTTGCTTTTGTAACAAAATCCAAACTCTTCTCCGTTCCTACAAACCCAGGCACGACCTAAGCTCCAACACGCCCCCGCCCCACCACAGAGACCTCTCCAGGCTTGCTTGGTGCCATCCTTCCCCAGGCTCTCATGCTGCCCTGGAGGCCTGGGCCTGCTTTCATTTACTCAAACACCCCAGCTCGTCCCAATGCTGGGACTGTGGCCCTGGGAGGTATTTCTGCCCTGAGACCCTCTTCTGACGGTCTGTGCAGCTCCCTCTTTTCTGCCTTTAGGCCTCTGTTCAAAGCCACCTCCTCGGGGAAGCCCTCCCTGATCCCACTCTCCAGGGTTGCCAGATTTAACAAATAAAATTACTGGACGTCCAGTTCAATTTGATTTTCAGCAACCAGGGACTCCTTTTTTACTACAAGTATGTCCCAAATCCTATGCCATTGCAGGGGACATACTCCTACTACAGACATGTGTTGTCTGAGATCTGAATTCCACTGAGCCTCCTGTATTTCTCCCCCTACCTCCAGGCCCTTCGTCTAGCTCCTCTGACCTGATTTCAGAGTCCTCAGAGCACTTTCCCCATCTCGGAGTGGCCTGAGAGCAGGGACCTCCTCTGTACCGGGTCCCCAGTGCCTGGCACAGTACCTGTACCTAGTAGGTGCTCAGTAAATACCCAGGGAGCCTTATGTGTTCTGGAAGCCCTGGGGCCGAGTGAGCAGAAGGAGGCTAAAAGAGCATCACTGGGTCGTTTGCCACAGAGGCTGGACTCCTGCCCATCCTTCATCCCCCCGCAGGGGCAACTCTTCAGCCAGCCCGTCGCTCTGGGAACCAGGAAGTGGGGCTCTGGGACCCAGCCCTCCAGCCACAAGCTCTACCACCTCGAGGAAGTCTGTCGACCTCACCATGTGAGTCAGCTTCCCCACCTGTAAGATGGGGGGCAGGGCACAGCCATCAGCCAAGCTCCCTCCAGCTCCTCGGTGAGGCCACGACAACCGGTGTGGGATAAGATGGCTTAGGGGACAAGAGGAGAAACTCATCTGTGTCCGGAAGGACTCTTCTCTCAGACAAGAAACCAACATGGGCCTGCCTTCCTGGCTCCATGTTTGGTAAACTGACTCCCAGGGGGCATGTGGAAGGTCAGCGGACAGCTTCTGAGCACTTGCTATGAGCCTGACCCATTTAGATCCTTGCTCTCTTTTCATTGCTGAAATACCAGGAACCCCACTTTAGAGATGGGAAAACTGAGTCCCAAAGCACATAACATGGGGCCTATCCAGGCTTCGAGCCAAGCCTGCTAAACGATCCCAAATCCAGCCTGCTTATACCTTAAATATATACAATTTTTATTTTTTTAAAAAGGGCATGCAACCAAAAATGCAGAAAAGATACAGAAGGGTGTTCATTAATAAAAGATATTTTGATTTTCTTGCCAGCATGTGTGGCAGTGCGGGGGCGGGGGGGGGGGGAGTGCAACCTACTAATTGCAATTTACACAAAGGTCTGTTGGCACCAAGAACACTGACTGCTGGTGGAAACGCCTGAACCCAAGTCAGCTAGAAAACTCATTTCTCTGCGTCCTCTTTCAAAGGCTTCCAAACAGAATGAACTGTAGGATTCTTTCACCCAAAAGCCTGTCCTTACATGCAAGGGGAGCGAAAATGAGACCATTTGCTCGGTCTCCAGCGGGGCTTAGGGGCAACGACCTGGCCTCTGGCTTTGGAGGCAAGCATGGCATCCCAGCCAGCTGTGTGTAAATGGTGGGCTTCAGCCCAGGGGGCCCATGACACTGTGGACGTGAGTCACCGAGGGCAAAGGTCTGCAGGGCCTTAGTCATGCCGCAGCCCAGCCTGGAGTCTGACCTTTCCCAGAGGGAAGCCCCGTCTAGAGACTCCCACACCAGGTCTATTGTTTTCGAAAACGCCACACTGGGCAAAACCAAGCCCGCGGAGGAAAAACAGGTGGCTGCAGCAGATGCCTTCTTTCAGGTGGTTCCAAGGTTTCTAGGATACTAATTCATGGAAAGATACTTAATTTAGCAAAAAAATTTTATTTTAAGCATGTGCATTTATATTTATTAAACAAAGCTCAAAATACAACCTTTGGGAACCTCCAAGTAATAAAATGACTCATATTAGGATATGATGACTCAGTGGGAAAGAGGGAATTCCACCACCCACGCCTCCTTTCTAAAAAATCAATTTGCCCTCTCAACAGGTGATGGGAGCCTCTGCCATCAGACTGTTCCAAGAAAATCGTCCAGCAAAACAAAACACAAATTCTCTTCAAACAATTTAAGTTTCAAAGCTGAGTAATCCGATGCAGGCAGGTTTCCAAACTACACCCCCGCAGGACACGGAGAGCCAGGGAGCTACTTGGCCGGGGCCGGGGGCCTGAATTAAGAAAGATTTACCAGCTGAAAAATTCCAAAACCCTGTGTCATGTGGAGGAACCTTCCAAAACATTGGATCCCACCCAGAAGCGGCGAGTCGCTCAGAGCCATGGCAACCCTGTTTCCGCTGCCACATCACTTTTATTTTTGTGTCCTTAGATTTTTTCCTGTTTTGCAATGTTTTGCTGGGACCCCCAACTCCGCCTGAGGCCTGGGTGGCCGGGGGCCAGGGTTACCAGCTGAAGTCAGGAACAGCCTGGACTTCTCCGCCTGAACTTTGCCTGGAAGGTTACACATTTTTTAAATTTCAGAGAATATATGAAGGCTTCTAGGCAATGACTGAGGACGGTAAATAGGAAAGATCCTGATCATTCTGTTTGGTTTCTGTTTGTCCTCGTGGATGTGACTAGAGAGCTTCCTTGGGGGGGCGGGGAGGTGTTGATGATAAGCACCACTCGGGTTTCCAGCTCTGTCATCAGCCGTGGGCTGACCTGGGGCCTGTGGCTTGACCTGTACGTGCCTCAGTTACCTCAACTGTAAATGGGGACCATGTCACCTGCCCCTTGGGGCCGATGTGACAAAGAAAGAAGGCACCCATTCAGCAGTATGAATAATCACCTACTAGGTGCCAGGGATTGTTCTAGATGCTGTAGATACAGCAGCAAACACCGAGTCCCCACCCTCCCTGGAGGAACTAAGAGGCTAGTGTGGGAGGCCAGATAACAAATGGCAAGATAATTTCAGCGGTGCGAGCTGCCACTGAGAAAACAGAGCAGGACAATGCGAGAGAAGGTGACAGGGTTCTGGGGAGGGGATGCTGAACAGCTTTGAAGCAGATGGGCAGGGAGGGACTCGTTGAAAAAATCACCTCCGTGCTAGCCTTGAAGACACAGGAGGATACGGCCTCGTAAAGAAATGTTGGAAGGACGTTCTAAGAGGAGAGAGCAAAAGCAAAGGTCCTGAGGCAGAAACGAGCATGGGGTGCTTGAGGACAGAGTGAAGACAGGTGTACCTCCAGCCAAGTGAGCAAGGGGACAGTCCAAAAAGCTGAATTCAGAGGGATGGGCAAGGGCCAGATCATACAGGCTCCTGGAAGTCATGAAAATAATTAAAAATAGTAATAAAAATAATATAATAGTGATTATTATTACTGCTGCTATAAATAAGGTGCCATTTTCCAAAACACCGAGCTTTTCTAACTTAAGAAACACCACGCTGCCCCTCTCCTACTGTTTTTCCATCATTCTTCAATTTGTCATCCTGCTGGAGGGAAGCTGCCAATCCCATTTCAGCCGACAGCTATAAAAAGAACATTGGAGCTGGTGGTGCCGATGACCCAACGTGGGGGCTAAGATTAGCCCAGGAGGCTGTCACCTTTCCTTAATGTGAGAACCAGCTGGGGTTCCCCTTCCTTGGAAAACTTCAGCCCGTTCCACTCCGCCCCGCCCCGCGGAGCCCTTGCCAGCCCAGCTATCCATGGAGATGGGAACGGGGATGCGTTTTGGAAAAACGAAGTTGAGCAACAGGGATTCCCCCTGCAGAAGGCAGTCCCGGGCTGGGAGGCGAGTGCTCGGGGTCAAAAGAGCAGGACCAGCTCCCTGCAAATGCATGAGGAGCCCCCTGTCTGTTGGGGCCCTGAGGAGCCAGACACCCCGTGAGGTGGGGGCATCTCTGAGACCCCTGCTTCTCTACTGGCATCAATCCAGAAACCGCGTTCACCCAGGATTCCCTAAGCTAGGCATGAAAGGGCTCTGAATGGGTCCTCTCAAACCCAGCGGCCCCACTGCAAAAAGCCAAGGGTCTGTTTCACCACAAAATGGTTCACCTCAGTGGCTCAAAGCGGCTGAAGGGTCTTCGGGCAAATTAACCTGGTTCTGAGCTTCCTCAGGACACAAGAGCTCATGGTCAAGGGTGCAGACTCATGAGCCAGGCTGCCTGGGGTCGAACCCAGCACCACCGTTTACCAGCTGTGTGATCTTCACTAAGTTACTTAACCTCTCTGTGCTCAGTCTCTCATTAGGAAAATTAGGAGAAGAGGAGCTCTCTGGTAGGGATGTCATGAGGAATCAGGTTAGTTAATACACGTCAAGTGCTTAGAACAAGGCCTGGCACATATTTTCAAAGTTTTTCAATGTTTTTCAATGTCCTCCTGGTTCCATGAGGTAAAATTTTATTCATCTTTGTTCTCCCACAGCCTAAACATAATGATAACAGTAAAAACTACTGTTTCATGGGCATCTCCAATGTGCCAGGAGCTAGGCAAAGAGCCTCATCTGTACCCCCAACTCGTGTCACCTCCTCTTCTCTCAAGAGAAGCAAATCCCCTGTATTTGACACAAGAGGAAACTCTGGCTCAGAGAGGTGAGGTGACTCACCCAGGACGCCAAAGGCGCTAACTGCACGTCACGGATTCGAACCTAGGCCTCCTGAGCTCAGAGCCTGCACTTGTGACCATCGAGTCAGTGACGCTGGCAGCCTGAGCCATGAGAATTCTGCCCGGAGAGACAACAGCAAACACTCGGTGAGCACCCCCTAGGCCCTAAGTGCACACTGCCTGTGAATCCATTTAACTCGGGGGCGGGGGGCATTGGTACCTCATTTCACAGAGAGGGAAACTGAGGCCCAGGGAGGTTGGCCATGAGGACAATGCTGGCTCTTACCTGTGGGTGAGCCCCCTCCCTTCTCCATGCTTGGCTGGCTGCCTCCCATGGGTCCCGGCTTAGAGGAGACAGTCCATGGAAAGTGTCCGTCAAAGAGCACAGACAGACACTACTATGATTCCTCAGTAATCCCTTAATTATTAATTAATTCCTTAATTACTCCTTATTCCTTATCAATACACAACTCTTCCGGGGCGCCTGGGTGGCACAGTGGTTAAGCGTCTGCCTTCGGCTCAGGGCGTGATCCCGGCGTTATGGGATCGAGCCCCACATCGGGCTCCTCTTCTATGAGCCTGCTTCTTCCTCTCCCACTCCCCTGCTTGTGTTCCCTCTCTCGCTGGCTGTCTCTATCTCTGTCAAATAAATAAATAAAATCTTAAAAAAAAAAATACACTTTTCCAAGTTGAAGCAGACCCTGAGTTTTCCTCCCTCCAAGAGGTAAACCGTGAAATTTCTTCTGAAACCAAGAGAAAGCAAGCCAGAGAGGAAATACCATTGTTCATTCACTCAACAAACACTTAATCGATGCCCAGAGCAGCGTCACAAGTACCTGAGCTCCCAGGACCACGAAAGCTGGCTGACTCCTAACTCTGCGAGGGACCTGGTAGGACCCGGCCTCTCTCCAAGCCACCCCCACCCCGTTCCATCAGCACCACCACCCCACCTCCGACAGCACCTGCCAGCCTGGGTGTGGGTAACAAGATGTCTGTTTATTACTCTCATTTTCCCCTCTGCTAACAAGGCGCCATGAGGCCAGAAGCTTCTTGGGAAAGTCCGCGGAAGGCCCGCACGATGGTGTGCTTGCCCGGGAGGCACATCCGAGCCAGAGCAGCTAATGCTTGCTCGTTTATGTCTCATGCCCCTCTCCTGCTGGAGAACTCACCCTGACTCCCTATTACCTTACCCATGTGCCGACCAAACCAAGGCCGTGGTCTCCACCTGGCACTGGGAAACCTCTCTGTTCTGACCTCTGCCTGCTTATCACAATGTGCCAGCCACATCGGTTCACTCTCTGATTTTCAAAAGCCTAGAAAATTCCTGCAGTAGAGAGTATTTCACACCGTTCCACCATCTGAAAAGTAAGCGTCCCCCCCAAGATGCTTAAAATTGTGCATGCCTCCATGAAGCCACTACACCATAGGTCAGCCTTAATACTAGGAAACAATACCAAATAGCATTAAATAATGTATATACCAAGCATTTTATGAGTACTGAACATGCAGAAATTCTTAATCCTATGACCACCTTATTGAGGTAGGACTGTCTTCATCCTCATCACACAGACAAGAAATCTATTGCCCAGAGAGGTTAAGTAACCTGCCGACGGTCACACAGCTAGAAAACAGTGGAGCTGGGTTTTGGCTGAAGAGCATGAGCTCTTACCTAGCTGACAAAAGGGATGTAGAGAACGTTGATCACTGAGTTACTTATAATAGCACAGAGCTGGGAGCAGTCGAAGGCATAAGAAAAGGGCAATGGCTAACTAAAGTACTAGACAAACATATAATAGACTGCAATGCACCCATTTAAATGCCTGCATCCCTAACCCCTCACTACACCACCACTGCCCCTCAAACCCACAGTGACTGACCACATACCCTTTAAACCACTGCCAAACCCACCCATGCATCTCCAGCCCCCACTGCCACAGCCTTCCTTGATGTCATGCCTAGTCAGAGAGCCAGCGCACCCCAAGAATCCTTCCCCAAGACACCCTGCTTCCTCCTGCCAGCAGCCGTCTACATAGATTGTCGATTAACCCACTTGAACGGCGGTCCCTAGAGGAGGTACCCTTGTGCAGTGCACAATCCTCACAACTGGACAATCTGCCTATTATAGTCTCCACATCATCCTAAGGATAGTAAACAAATAAGGAAACCCCCTAGAATAACCTACTGAAATCATGTCCATTAGAGAAAAAAATTGATCTAGCATCCATAACTATCAAATAACTGCATAACTTAAAACTGACCCTACTTTAGATCATTCTCTTTTTACCATATCCTCATTGGCAAAAAATATTAACAAACAGTGTATGGAACAAAGAATACATATGGCCAATAAACAAAAACACTAAACCTCTCATAGCAAAGGAGCGTATAGTAAGGAGAAGCACCAATTCAGCAAATATTTTTTAATTAAAAAAAAAATGGCACTTCTGGGATGGGGTGAAACCACTCCTGACATAGCATTGATGGAAGTTTCAATTTGTAGATTTCCAGAAGGTAATTAAAGCTCTCAAAATGACTATCCAAAATCCCACTTTAGGAATAAACCCTGAGTACACAATGGCAGACACTCATGTATACAAGATTAGTTAATTAATCCTCAAAGTACTAGAAGATTCATTGCAGCAGTATTTGTCATAAAATTCTAAGTAGCTTATGTTTATTGGCCTACAAGCAACCCGGCGCTCTTATAATTACTCAGCATGTATTAACCTAGTTAGCCTTCCTGACAACACTGGGGAGTAAGAACCTTTGTTATTATCATTCTCTGCGTAAGGAGAGGAAGACACAGAAGGGGAGGTAATGTGCCTAAGATCACAGAACAAGCAAGTGGTGGACCTAGCCTTTGCACCCAGGAGACCCAGGGCCAGAGCATGCAAACGTATTCGCCGTGTCGAACTGCCTCCCTTTTGGGTAATAGTAAAAAGTTGAAAAGGGTTGCCTCTCTATGTAAAAAAAAATAAAAATAAAAATAAAAGAGTTTGGGGTAGGGGTCAACCTCATCATCCAGTGAAACAATCCAGGACCAGCTAAGACACATCATGGTACACTACCCCCATGAACTGGGGTGACATCACTCGCAGGAGGTCTGGGAAGCTTCTCGTCATGAGTAAAAAGAGCAGACTAGAAAGCCCCACCCAATAGAACGGATCCCCCCAAGCAGTGGTGTTTGGAAGAAAAAAGATGGTGCTTTTGTACGACGCCGGCGGACAACGCAAGAGCTCCAAAAGCCCCCTGACCTGTGGTCTTCTCAGTGAACACGACTTTGGACTCGGCCGTGAAGTTCTGTCCGGTGAGAATCATCTGCTGACCCCCGTAAACCAGGCAGCTGTCGATGTCTTGTCTCTCCACCATGGGCAGCTCGTGGGCCGACCGCTGGGCTGAGGGCCAGAGAAAGAGAAATCACTGGGGTGGCAGGAGAAGTCCGTTCAAAAGAGGCTCTCTGATTTCACGGCGACCAGACACGCTCTACCCCCTTTGTCACCTGTTGTCATGGCAAACCTGGAGCCATCGCCCCAGCAACTGTGGACTCTGGAAATGCCAGGTTCCTGCAAAAGTGCCCTAAGGCACTTGGGGTAGTTTGCCTCTGACAACGCATTTTGTTTTCATGAATCAAAGGACAGGTGCCTGTCCTCCTTATAGGGAGACAAGGCGAAGGAGATTTGATCTTTACTTTATAAAAGGGCAAATCAACTTTTTCATAAGAGAATCCCTTTGCCAGAGTGTACTTTCTCCTCGTGCACCTGATGTCAACAAATACTTGAAGGGATCATATGTGCTGAATGCTAGGACCCAGTTCCTGCAGGGTTTAGACGTACTCGCTTGGGAATTCACTGGGAATCCTGAACTGGGTTTTCGAAACAGCATGATGTTGTCCCATCACCTCTCTGACCTCACTTTCTAGGACCACCCCCCCCCCCCAATGCCTCGGCTCACTGTGCTTCAGCCATACTTCTAGAATGTTCTCAATGCCTCTCAACCACACTCAGCTACACTCCTATCTTTGAGAGCTTGTACTTTCTAGTCCCCCTCTCTGGAAAGTTCTTCCTGATTACTTCGGTGGCTCCCATCCTCACTTCTTGTACATTTTTCCTCTGATGCCCCCATCTCCAAGAGGCTTCCTTATCCCTACCCCTCCACTCTCCCACCCTGAGGTTAAAACAGCAGTCCCCACCCTGTCTGTGTCTCTCTCTCTCCTTCTCTCCCCTTCATCTTGCATTATTAGTGCACCTGTCTTTCAAATCTCTCCCCGTTAGAATGTAAGCCCCAGGAGGGAGTTATGTGTACTGCTGTAAGCCCAGGGCCAAGAGCAGTGCCTTGGACTTAGGGGGTACTCAGGATGGATGGCCTGATGGAAGGATTGATGGATGGGTAAATACGGATGTATCTCAATATATCTTAATACCTACCTATACATAGCTATCTCTCTACATGTACCTATACCCTCACCTGTGTCTACGACGAATGAGAGATGGAGATTTAGGACAGACCTGTGCTAAGCACTGAGCCACAAGGACACACTTGAATGGTCACAGCAACTTTTGGAGGAAGTATTGAAAGTATTCACATTTGCCTAGGGAGAAAACTAAAGCTAAGAGAAGTCAGGTCACCCCCTGGCCAAGGGCGTGTGGTGGGACTGAGATCTGAATCCTCGGAAGTGGGCTTGTCTAGCTCCAGAGCCCCATCCCTTGGTCACTCCAGCCAGCCACCGATTTTTCTGGAGGGCTGGCTGCAGGAACAGAATGAAGACCCTCTCCAGCCACCTTTCCTGGGCAGGGTGAGAAACACGTCCCCGTCAGCGAGAGGGACCCATCTGCTCAGGCCTCGCCTTAGCCGCGTGGGCCGCAGAGGCCGGCCCTCCCCTCGTGAGTCAGCCCGAGCTCCTGGCGTTCCTCCCAAGCCCAAGAACTGGGCCGAGGGCCAGCCCTTTCCGTGCCAGCGGCCCGAGGACCTCCCCATCCGGGAGCTATGGCAGGCAGCAGCCGCGTGAGGCCTGAGGCCCAAACCTAACCCTTCCCTCCCGGCCGGCCTGCACCTCCATCTCTCCCGAAACGGGCTCCCTCAGCAGCAACCGTGCACTTGGCAACATGTCAGGAGTCTGTTGTGGCCCAGCCGGATGCTCCCAGACACTTCACCTTGAAAGTGCAACCCAGCGACTCATGAAGAGCCCCTGCCGGCTTTGCCCCATGCCCGGCTCAGCCCAGGGACCGGGCAGCCAGTGCTGTTCCAAGGGGCTGCCAGTTAAGAGTACATATGAAAAAGGCCTCTCTGCAGAAGCTGCTAATTTCTCCCACATGGGCCGGGTTATTAATCCCTTCTTTCAATATAAGAGTTTTGTACGACTTCCTAACTGAGCTGCCACAAACGGAGATTTATGAGCAGTGAAAACAGCAGTTGCATTGCCTGCAAAAGCAGGTCCTGACTTTTAAGATCTGCCTTTGATGAGTTCGGGGGGCACCCGGGGGCTTCTGGCCCCAGGAATGGGTGGGGAGGCCGCAAGAGCCATCCCTCCCATTTTGCAGGTGGAAAGCCTGAGTCATCACTACTGGGCCAGCCAGGCTGGGGACCGGCCGTGGCCGTGACTCTCAGCGCTGGGTGGGAGGCTGGCCTGGACGGCTGCTCTGTGAATCACCGTGCATCGCTGTGAACACAACGGTCTCCTTCCTGGGGCAGCTTCACTGCGTCTCCCTGCAAAGCCTCGCGGTTTCAAGCAACCACGTTCTTCTCCCTCTGCCACATCTCCATTTCCCAGCCCTTCTCCGTATCTGAAGGAAAACATTCTTTTTTTATTTTTTTTTAAAGATTTTATTTATTTATTTGACAGAGATAGAGACAGCCAGCGAGAGAGGGAACACAGCAGGGGGAGTGGGAGAGGAAGAAGCAGGCTCATAGCGGAGGAGCCTGATGTGGGGCTCGATCCCAGAACGCCGGGATCACGCCCTGAGCCGAAGGCAGACGCTTAACGACTGCACCACCCAGGCGTCCTGAAAACATTCTTTTTTTAAACAACAGCTTAAAGAGAGAGAACGAGAGTCCAGCCCAGCTCCCCGTACCTTTGTCTGTTCTCCAGTCCTGAACACAAGGTGAGGGCTGGGAGCGCCGGCATCACCGGGAGCTTGTCAGAAATGCAGAGCCTCGGGCCCCACCCCAGACCCACGGAGCCCAAGTCCGCCGGGGAACGAGGAATCCACATGATTGTTAGGGACTAGCCAGTCGGAGAGGCACTCTCGGCCCTGAGGGCACACGAGGATGAGCCGGGAAGTTAGAGAATACTGACACCCAGGCCCTAACCCTAGAGCAGGACTTCGCGGCCTGGGCGCTACTGACGTGTGGACTGAGCAGCCTTTGATGCGGGGCCGTCCTGTGCAAGGCAGGGTGTTCGGCGGCAGCCCTGGCCTCCCCCCAGCCCTCCCCTGTGGGCAGCCAGAACTGCCTCTAGCCATAAAGCTGGGGAGGAGGGGGCCAAAATCCCCCCTGGTTGAGAACCACTGTTCTAGAGGTTCTGACTTCAATGCTCTGAGGGGAGGATCCCAGCAGAGATTTTTAAAAAATAAATAAATAACCCCTAAGGATTCCAATGGGCCCCCCCAGGTATGCTCTACCATATCATCAGTGGCAGGATAAGGCAGGCCCCCGGGAGTCAAAGGAGAATTCCCGGTTGACTGCTGCTTGGGCTCTGGAGTCAGAAAGACACGGTTTCGAGTCTTGTGTCTGCTACTTCCCTGCTGTGTGACCCTGAGCAAGTCACTTCACCTCTCTGGATTACAGATGCCTCCTCGGCAAAACCCTCTCTGTTCCTGGAGAAATCCGATTCGGCCATGAGAAGGAACAAAGCACGATACCGGCTACACCGTGGGTGAACCTTGAAAACGTGGTGCTAATTGCAAGGAGCCGGACGCAGAAGGACAACTATTCTGGGATCCCGCGGGTACAAACGGTTCAGCATGGGCGAATCCGGGAGATGGAAAACAGACCGCCCAGGGCCAAGGAGCATGCGGTTTCTTTTCGGGGGGATGGACAAGCTCTGGAACTAGACGGTGGTGGTGGTGGCCCCGCACCCCGAGTCCTCAGTACCACGGTGTTGTGCGCCGTAAAGTGGGTCAAATGGCACGTTTTGTGATGTGTATTTTATCTCAATAAGAAAAACGTCTAACATAAGACTAAAGCATTCAGCCAGCGCCTAGCCCACAGTAACCGTTCGAGAAACGACTCTTGAGCTCCGTCCTTCAAAACGCCACTCTTTCTTGCTTAGCCCTTTTCAGAACATTTTCTCATTTGTTGTCTTTTTAAAGCCTTCAGTGACAGCCCCACCGGAGCGAGGAAGATGCTATTAAGGCCGCCTTACAGGCAGGGGAACAGACCCTTGGCACTCAGTGCCCTCAAGGGGCAGCCCGGGTGCGGATGAGCCCCCGGCCCTCGCTCGGGGGATCCTTGCGTGGGGCTTCTCTAAGCCTGGTCCCCCCTCTGGACGCCGCAACGGTTCACAGACCCATCTCCCGGGCTGTTTCGAGGCTTCCATGGGAGAATTCACAAAAAGTGTATTTGGCTCAGTAAATCTCAGCCAGCAAGGTTACGGATGGATACTCGACCCTGCAGTTTCTCCGGCAGTTTCCATGCTGGAGGCGCGGGCTAGATGTCGCTGTCTTAGAGTCTGCATTTCACCCAATCTGTGCCCGCCACGTCCCGCGTGTCTACACGTGCTGCTGTGCTTGTCGCGGCTGTTCTTGGTGGATCCCGAACCAGAAACCAGATTTCTCAACCTCGACGGCCAGAGTTGCTCAAAGTAAGGCTCCCAGGTCCCCCGCAGCCGGATTACCTGGCTGGAGGAGGCACTTAATAAACTGCAGGTGCTCAGGCCACACCTCCCCCTCCTGCACCCAGCTCTCCCAGAATTCGCAATGGTCACAACCTTTCCAGGCAACTCGCTACACACATCTGTTTGAGCGCCAACTGTGACACTTAGGAGGCCACCTGAGGACAAGGGGACCTCCTCCAGGGGATGCCCCTGCATCCTCAGAGAGCCCAGAGGTAAAGCAAACAAATCCAATTAGCCTCTGAAAGAGGAACTGAAGAGAGGCAAAC
The DNA here is from genome assembly GCF_023065955.2 of Ursus arctos. Lineage (NCBI taxonomy): Eukaryota > Metazoa > Chordata > Mammalia > Carnivora > Ursidae > Ursus > Ursus arctos. The sequence continues at coordinate 10,232,366 of NW_026622830.1, read as the reverse complement.
AGCAACCAAAATTACCCTCCTGGGGTCCACTTCCTCCTCTCTCTCTCTCTCTCTCTCTGATGCAACCTCTCACACCCAGGCTGCTCATTGGAGTGACACCATCCAGGACCCGTGAGAGGGCTGTCAGGAAGCCCGGGGTGCACCAACCCCCATCAGCCCCCCACTGCCTCTCATTCGGCTTTTTGACCCTTACAGATTCCAGACCATCCAAACCATCCACCCTGCACTGCTCTCCCCAAACCAGGGGCCGCCATTTTAAAGCCATCCTGAAGGCCGGGCTCTCCCTGTGGGTGAAGTCTAGACGCTCTGCTCCAGCAGAAGCTTCTAGGTGGCCCTCACCAAGAGACTTCCCCAGGCTTCCCCCGTGCCCCCAGGTTCTGGCCCTTCATAAAGGGGCCTGGGGCTCCTGGGTTTTATGAGCTCTGAATCAACAGGGCACTGTTGGTTTAACCAGTTCGGCTGTTTGCTCTTACCAGCAACAGTGGCTGATGGGGAGCAGAGCGGCCGCGGCTGGGGGAGTTCACACCGGCTCGGGGTCCTGCCGGTCGGCCCGAGTCAGCCTGGAAATGGGACATGACTGCTTGCCTCTCTCCAATTTGCCCCGTCATTGGGGTGTGTGGCCAAGAATTACGATCTACCCAAAAAACCTCAGGAGACAGGCAGGAGAGGCTGGTCAGAGAAATTTGATTCTGTGGAGTGGGTGGGTTCGGCTAATAATAGCGAGTAATTACAGCTGCATAGAGAGTGCCTCGGATTCCAGGCACCTCACATATATGTGTTTGTTGATATTACAAAACACACACAAGAAGGCAATTTAGGGTCGTGGATAAAAGGACACTGCCACGTGAGTGCCCGAGTTCAAAGCCCAGCTCGGTGTCTTCCGAGCTTCGGGACCTCGGGCCAGTCACTTCATCTCTCTGGGTCTCTCTTTTCTCATCTATAAAATGCGAATAATCATAGTGCCAACCTCATAGGGCTATTTGCAAATTAAATGAGTCAATGCATGGGAAGCGCATAGCATTTTGTCAGGCTCACTGAACTTTAGTTATTTTTACTGCTAAGCCTCATGAGACCGCTAAGCAAGAATTACTCCCATTTTGGAGCTGGGAGCACTGAGTCTCCCTGAGGAAAAGGGATATGCCTGAGAGCTCACAGCTAAGTGAGGCAGACAGGCAGGATTTGAACCTAGACTGTGGGATTCTATTACCCCGAGGGGCCCCTTTTCAGTAAAGGCTTTCCCAGTGGGAAAGCCGCCAGCCAGCCCAGGCAAGGGGGGCCGGGGCGGGGGGGCTCCCATCAGTCTCATCCTGGCCCGAGCACTGACCACCCCGGGCTGCAGCGCTGCAGCTGCTGTACTTCTCGTCTCTACAGCAGGCTGCCATCCTTGGCTGTGAGCCTGGCCCAGCTCAGAATACAGTGCTGACTCAGGCCTCGCCTGAGACCAGCCCCTTAGGCCCCCCAGCCCCTGCCCTGGTGATTCCCGGGTCTTCCCCGGGAAGTGGGAGGTGGGACAGCAATTCTCCCTGAGTGTGGGGTTCACCTCTGTGAGAGAGCTGTCAGCATTCACCCCGCGGGAGTGGGGTACGGTGTGCACAGATGGGCCTGCAGTGCACGTGACCACCTTCTACCTCCGGACCTCACGCGGCCTCAGCTTTCCCATAGGAAATATGGAGCAGTAACTTGTACCCTGCGGGGCCGGTAGATCTCATCTCACCGAACCCACAAAGCACCAGGGCCCCCGTGGGACCTATGATCTTTCTTTCTTGCTCAGATAATCACTCTCCCATTCCGCTGTGCTCATGGGCGGCCCCTTCAGAATATTCCCACGCATCTCCATATGACAAGGCCCTCCCCGAGGGCTGCACGACTCTCCACTGGACCGATGAGCTTTCTGGTCACTGAGGGACCCAGGCAGCCTGGACAGACAAAAGGACACGGGTGTCCTCTCCCCTCCGCCCCTCTCCTTGCCGGCCACGCGGCTGCAGTAAATCACGAAATGCTTCTCAACTTCAACCGGGGAGAACAGAAGCGCCAAGAGGGCAGCATCTCACGCCTCAAACGCTCACTGGCACAACAGGTCAATAAATCTTTCTGAATGAATGAATGGAGCAAGTCTCTAAGGGGAGCTCTGCGAGGCCATTAAGAGGCTGGAAACGAGCTGATACACGCGAGGGCCATGGGCACACCGCAAAATTTCAATCCGGGTGGTTTTACCTTCCCTGCCCCTGCACAACTAGCTCAGCGAGGGCCTTAACCTTCGGTCAGATAACCACATCAATCAGCAGAGAAGCCACCCCAGTCCTGGGCCCTCCCCCTAAACCCAGCTCCCCCGCACTCACCCCCCGGCCCACCCACTGCACCGGCCAGATAACCGGCCAGGTCCCTTCTCAGCAGCGGGCGTGAGCTGCTTGCTGCCAGCTCGCCCGAAACAATTAGTGTTTGTTACACCCCCACACCGGTCTGCTGCCGCCTGGGCTGTGGCCTCTTGGCAGTGACCCAGCGGCAGTCAGAGGTGTATGCAAGGCTGCTCTGCAGAGCCAGGGGAAGGGCGGCAAACAAGCCAGCGTGGGACACACCACGGGAGAGGCACTCGGGTTATCTGACTGCGATCTCAGCTGGCAGCTACTGTACGATCCACACACAGGCAGTTAACCCACACAAGGGCCAAGAGATAGGTACGACTGCTATTCCCATTTTACAGAGGAGGAAACTGAGGCACGGAGTGTTGAGGAACTTCCTGGGACTACATAGCCACTAAGTGGCAGAGGCAGGATGTGAACCCAGGCCCAGACCTCACCACCACCTGAAACTGCTTCTCCCCATCATGTAGGTTTCTGGTTGTTTCTGAAATGTGGCTTCTTGGTCATGCCTTAGAAGTCTCCTTGGAAAGCAGGGGCTGACAAAGGCCTGGCCTACCCAACCTCTGCCCAATGCCCAAATTTCACCCCAGATTTACTGCTACAGCAGCTCAGGGAAGAACATCTATTGCTGTGGGTGGGAGCACACCCAGAAGCCTCTGAGGGTTGCTGAGCTGTTCTCTCGGTTTATGTGAGAGGATGCCAGTTTTGGGGTTCTGGCCCAAATTAATCTGTCACCCGTGATGTAACTCCATCTTGGTGTCCTGAGATCCAGCACGATGTGGATGTCACCACTGGTATGGTCCCTTACTAGTTGTGTGACCATAGGCAATTTATTCAACTCCTCTGTGTTTTAGTTTTCCCAGCTGTGAAATGGGAACAGACACTGAGCTCACAGTGTTTTTGATGCTTCACAGCAACATGGAAAGTGCTGGACTCACAGCAGGTGACCGATAATTGTTTCTCTTCCTTTACCCCTTCCCTGCCAGGTCCCTGTTGTCTCCTTTCTTCCTTCATTTAGTTTTCGAGTATTTATTAACACCTACTGTGTACCAGGCACTGTGCCGAACAACTTTGAAAATATAGATCCCATCACGTCAGTCTGCTACTTAGAACTCCAGGCTTCCCATTTCACTTGGAATGAAATCTGAGTCCCCAGCTTCATCTCAGAGCTCTCCTGACCCCTATTCACTCCGTAAGCCTCCCCAGCTGCCCTTCTGTTCCCTGAAAACCCGGAGCTTATCCCTGCCTCAGGGCCCTTGCACCTACTGTGTCCTTCAGCTGGGCCATGCTCCCCCACCACTCAGGCCCAGGTTAATGTGCCACCTCTTTCAAGAGGTCTACCCTGATCAGCACAGCCAAGGCTGCTGCTACCCTCCCCCAAGTCACCAACACATGGTCCTTATTATTTTCATCACCATGCTTAGCTGTTTGAAATGATGGTTTTCATTACTTGTTTATTGTTGGTTTTCCCCACTAGAATGTGACCTCCACGAGGGCCGAGACTTTGTTTTGATCCGTGTTTTATCCCCAGTGCCTAGAACAGTGTATCATGCACTCCAAATATATTTCTAAGTGGAAAAGTCCGCGTTAAGAAGCCCATAGGAATTACGTGTGTCCTCTCGGCTTCTGGCAGAAGCAGGTGGACAAGTTAAGCATCTTTGCTTTCATGAAGCAAATGAGGGAATATGCCAGGCTGGTCCCACTGATTCTAAGGACTTTCGCGAAGCAATGCTGCGCGATCGCCCACCTCCCAAGCCAGACCTAGGACAGTGAAGTGGAGCGGTGCAAGAATATTGATGAGGGAAGGAACACAGTTGGGATTTCCAAGCTCTTGCTTGCAGAAAATGGCATGTGAAACAAGCAGATTTCCAGACGGTGAACACTGGACCTCGACCGTACCTCACACCATACACAAAAATTAGCCCGAGATGGAGTGTATCCCTACACCTAAAAGTCAGAATCAAAAAGCTTCTGGACGAAAACACAAGAGAATATCTTTGCTTCCTTCAGAAAGGTAGAGAGATTTGTTGAGGGAATACAAAGAGCACTAACCCCAAAGGAAAAGAGAATGATAAATTAGGACTTCATCAAAATAAAATATCGATGCCTGTAAGAAGACACAAATAAGAAAATAAAAAGGCAAGCCATGGACTGGGGAAAATATTCACAGTACATACATCTGACAAAAGTCTCCTACCCACAATACTCAAACAACTGCTGCATATTAACAATAAAAATCTGAGTAACCCAATAGAAAATGGGCAAAAGCTTTGAACAGACACTTCACCAAGGAAGACATGGAAACAGCCAAGAATTGCACAAACTGGAGCTCAGCATCCTGAGTCACTAGGGAAATGCAAATTCTGCACAAGGGGGGACACTGCCGGCTCCCCGGCATGACTACCAGCAGAGAGACTGGCAACATCAACCATCGGGAGCAGGAGCACATGGAACCCCCATGCACTCGTGCACAGAGTATAAAATGATCTAGGAATTGGAACACATATCCTTTCCCCACGAAGGAGCAATTCCATTCCCAGGTATGTACCCGGGAGCAGTGAAAGCATTTGTCCACAAAACACTTGGAACGAGAAGGTTCACGGCAGCCTTCTCCACAGCACCCGAACCCCGCCAACAAGCCAGATGTCTGTCAATCATTACAGTCACACAACTGCATAGTGTTCGGCGAGAAAAAGGAATAGACTCTCGAGTCACATTGTAATAGCAATGGATCTCAAAACCACCGCGTGGAGCAAAAGCAGCCAGGCGCAAGAGTACACGCTGTACGATTCCATTACGTGAAGTTCCAGAACCGGCAAATGTGTGGGACCGGGGAGGAGCCACTGGCTGACAGGGAACGAGGGCCCTTCCAGAAAGGAAGGAAATGTCCTGTGTCTCGTTTCGAGCCGTGGTCACACAGGTATGGTGAATTGTCCAAAATCCCTCAGCTGAAGACACGAAGTCTGCACGATTTATTCTATCTTAATTAGACCTCAGTAAAACCCAGTTAAGTCACAAAAAGGGAGAAACTGAAAAAGAGCTCGTGAGAAAATCCGCATGCCAGGCCCCCTCATATACCCACTCCCCCAGGCCCTGCAAAAGGAGCGGAGCGAATTTCCATTCTGCGCTGGGAGTGGGCAGGACTTGGTGGAAAACTGCTTTCGGTGTTTTCGGGAACTCAGTGAACAGAGAAGGCCCCTTGGCAGGGCAGGGAGAAAACCCACGGGAAGGTTCTCATGGGACAAGACCTCTGCACCTATGGACAAGACCCCTTCCCCACCCCCTCCCACCCCCATCTCCTCACTGCCTTTCTCTCCTGCTGGGCAGCCTGAAGATGCCTGTTTTCACTACTTTTTTTTTTTTTTTTTTAAACAAACATTCTAGAGATAGTTGCTGTGCCAGACCCTGGCTGACACCCTCTGGTCTCCGTCCTTACATGAGAGAGACTGACAAGTAAATTGGGTTGTCAGCAGAGAGCGGTCCCTAAGGACCATATAGTAAGTCCATCAGCCAATAAATACATATAGAACGATCCGGCAGCAGTCTAGGCAAATAGAACAAAGAAGGGGATAAACATGACAGCAGATTCTGAGTGACAGAGAGCGAGCGAGCGAGGAGCAATTGGTGGTTCAGTCTGGTACTGCAAGAAACGGTGGTGTTCTAGAAACCCTAAGAAGGTGTTTCACAGGGGCGCCTGGGTGGCACAGCGGTTAAGCGTCTGCCTTTGGCTCAGGGCGTGATCCCGGCATTATGGGATCAAGCCCCACATCAGGCTCCTCTGCTATGAGCCTGCTTCTTCCTCTCCCACTCCCCCTGCTTGTGTTTCCTCTCTTGCTGGCTGTCTCTATCTCTGTCGAATAAATAAATAAAATCTCAAAAAAAAAAAAAAAAAAGGTGTTTCACAGAACTAGAAAGCTGGAGACTCTGGCTCTGCTACCTACCGAGTCAAAACGAGTGAATCACTTTACCAAGAAAGTCTGTTTCCTTATCTGTCAAAAGGAGGTGGTTGAATCAGCCAAATGCAGAAAAAAAAAGCCTACATTCAAGATTCGAACAAGTTTATAACACCCTGGAGATCGTGCTGGAGATGCGTGCAGTTCAGTGCTGATCCTTAAAGTCTCTGATCAGCTGGAGATGCATTGACCTGAGCGGCCCAAAGATGGAGAGAAACAGGGGCTCTGGCATGTGGTCTCTCCTGAGACCTCCTGCTCCCCACCTTGCTAGAAACCACAGCCCCATCCTGTAGTGTGAGTCATTTGCCAGAAAGAAGAGACCTTATCTTCTCAAAATCCCCCAAATTACTGAGGAAGAGCCCGAGTTTCCTTCCCAAAACATCTCGAGATGTTCGAAACCAACATCGGAGTGGGGCAGCCACTGTGACTAGCGCTCAGAGGACAGGGGTGGGGTCTGCTGGGTAGAGGAGGGGAATTCCAATGTTTCTGAGATGACGTTTTTCAACACTGCTTTTCCCTTGTTGTCTGCTGTTGGGTCTTTCTCGTCTAACATTAGAGGAGAGATGCACCACCACGTTTAGCCTGATCCATATCAAGACTCGCAAGACTGGAAGAAATCATAGGGCCCCTTCGTCTTTTCCCGAAGACCAACCAAGACCAAGTTCTGGCTTCTCTCCCAACGAGGGCCCACGCTCTTTCCTCACCCTCTTCTAAACCTGGGGGCCAGTCTTCCTCAACCTTCTCTGCATAAGATATTCATGCATTTGCTTTACTCATTAATGTCTGATTAAGACTACCTCTGATTAATCAAAGCCACATGAAGGTTTCCTCTGATCCACACAGTATTTTGAATTTGTTGCTGTTTTGGTCTTTGTTTTTTTTTTTTTTTTTTTTTTTAATCAGGAGATTTTTGGTTTGTCTTCAAAAGTCAGAGGACTTGGCCACCTCTAGCCTACAAGCCCACGTGGACACACGGGCTGGGGTGGCCTAAAGGCAGACCCTGTAGGTGGGGAACGTGTCCTCCTGCTCCCTGGTCTCCACCACTCCCTACTGCCGCCCACCAAGCCACTCCACCCCTCCACAGGACCTCCCTGGCCTCCGTAGGCAAAGGATTTTTGTGACACAAAGTTAGGGTAAAGTGTCCAGTAAAAAGGAAGAAGAATCCTGAAACATAATTGAATACAGACCATGACTGTAACAACATAAAAAATACTCTTAGAAGACACGAAAAAATAATATGAACCGCTTTGGTTTCCGCAACAATGTTTACTTTTTTCTTCTTTATGCTTTGATAAACGATCTGTGAACTCTCAGACCTGGAGCAGACAGTAAGCTTTGCCATGTCTAACTGCAAAAACCAGCTACACACCTTGCCTCAAGCACCCGTGAATGAGCTCAAAGCAGCTTCTTCTTTCAAAGCCTGATGAGAACTGAGCCAGTTCCTGCTCGGGCCCGTCCACATGGCAGGCCTCGGCCACTGCACACTGGATCATTCTAAGATTCCTCTGCATCTTTGTTTGGGCATCTTTCCCTGTTCACATCCCAGCCCTGCTGGCACAAGTTAGCCAAGCCCTCAGCCCTCCCTCCCCTCCTGTGAAACGGGCATCACAGCACCAGCAGCTGCCAAAGACTGCTGTGAAGATTCCACGGGCTCTTGAGTGCTGAGCACTCAGCACTGTGACCAGCAGTCACCGCTCCAGAGGCGACAGCCACTGGGATACTCTTCTGAGTGAAAGGAGAGGCAAGGAAAAGAAAAGAGGGCACTGCGTACAGTAAACCCATGCCAACTAAATCTACCCTTTTAAGACCAAAACATTCAGACATTTCAAATCTTCTAAACAAAGCTGTAGGCTACTCATTAGCTGTATTATTTTTTAATTTCCTGTGAGACCACAAAACCTTCCACAAGTAAATAGAAGCAGAGAGAAACTGTTAAACGGGCTCTGCCTCTGGGCCCTTGGGTCCTCTTGCCCACCCCTCCCCCCCACTGACCCTCGTGAGTCCCGCGTCTTCTCGCGGGGCACCTTGCCCCGGGTGGAAGGTCACACAGAGCACACTTGGCAGAGGCCGACCCTGCCCAAAGCCCGACTTACAGCACTCGATGGGGTTCGACGCAGTCTGCAGGGAGACGATCCTCCCGCTGGACTCTGGAATGTGCACTCGGAACACCAGCCGCACCCGCGTGTTCTTCCGGCCGATGTCCGTCTCCCCTTTCCGCAGCTCAATGTCAGCGTTCCGAAGCTTCAGGATCCCCGCACAATCGATGCTGCCAGGAGGTGGAGAACCCCATTGAGAACTGACCATCTCGGTGAAGAGACAAGATCACCCACAAAACCACCTTGCTCGGTTCACCAAAGTAAGGCTACCGTCAGCGGCGGTCGTGGGGGGAGGGGACTGCCATCCGCTGATGAATATTTCAGCCAGGGGCTGATGCCCAGTCGGAGGTCAAACACGAACAAAGTCGCGAGAGAAATGCCCCCGTGAAATGACTGCTCTAGGGAGATGTTTCTCATGCCAATTTTTCTACTCTCAAATGTATCTGAAAAACTCAACTATGTAACTGGTAAAATTGATTACAGACTATTCAACAGATTAAGAATGGTGTATCAACATGAAGGCTCTTTAATGTGATAAATGCGCTGTGGTCACAAAAGACCGCATTCTTGCTCTGAGGAAATGCACAGACAGGCATCTAAAAGTAAAAAAAAAAAAAAAAAGTCACCATGTCCGCAACTCTCAGCTCGGGAAAATGCGAAAAGTGAAGGGAGTCATAAAGCGAGTGTGAAAAATGTTCGCGATGGGCAAATCTGAGTGAACAGCAGACAGGAGTTCCCTGTAAAAATTCTCATGGTTTGGAAGTCTGAGATTATTTTCTAATAAAGAGTATGTTTTAGCTCTAGTACACGGATGCAACGTCTCCCAGACTCTAGCTATATGCCTGTCGCCTTGTGAGTTGTGACCTTTCCGCATCCCTATTTAATCATTGTCTTTAGGCCAAATAAATTTTTAAATGTAAATAAATTTAGTCTCATCCCAAGTAACAATCCAAAGATGCGTAGGTATTCTTCCTCCTGATACGCATGAGAAGTACTCAGGTAGAGAACTTTTAAAATAGAAACTTTTTCAATGACTCTCTAAGGGTCCATCACAGAGTGGGAACCACCATCCACGGTTCCTTCCACCAACTCCAAATCCCTGCCACTTAGCCCCACTCACTTCCCCGTAAAGACCCACCACCCTTGGGCCCCAGCCCTTACGTCGCCCTCATGTTGTTTTTTGGCTCTAGAGGGATCTCCAGGACTTTGGTGTTGCCCACGATTTTCTCGTAGCTGGTGGTGGTGACGGTTTTGCCCGTGATCCGGTGCACCTGGTAGAAGGCATGGGGCTTGAGGATCCGCTCATCAGCTGTCCCAATGAAGATCTGAAGCCCCAGGGGCTTGTTTTCCATGTAGCCATGGAGCTGTGGGGGAGAAAACAAAATCAAATTATTATAGCACCTTTAGTATGCAGGGTGCTGGTGGGTGTTGTCCCACCAGGATCTGAGAAGCTCACGGGCAGCAGAAAGAGCACAGGATTGCTGCATCATCTGGAGGAATGGAGAACCCGAAATAACCTCGACGTCCAACCAGAAGGGCTGCTTAGATAAACTACAGAGATCCTCCCTAAAATGGAATGTTAAACAACCATGAGGAAGAATATAATAGACTAGAACTGCATTTATGAGGAAACAGCCAGAAACTGCCAGTGCTCAGTGTTGCCAGTAGGGTTGTGGGGAGAGTGTCACATGGTGGTGAGGACAGAAAATAATCAAGAAAGATAAACCAGAGCTCTTGACAATGGTTGCCTGAGAAGATCAGAAGAAGGAACTTACACTTTTTTACATGAATATATTCCAACCAACAAGTTACATTTTTTAATTAAAAAAAAAAAAAGCTAGGCAAAAGTACCATCTTCTGAGTCAAAAGAAAATTAAAGACTGTAGCAAAATGTGTGCAACATAGAAAAAGCAAAGGATTAGTACACAGAATATACAAAGAATGCCTACAAAATTCCTGGCCATCCTATTTAAAATTGAGTCTTACCCCCAGTGGGTAGAACTATCTCTTTCCTTCTTCTCTACCTCCTTTTCCTTCTTTTCATCCCATCTAACACTATTATATATTTCCTCAATTTCTTTTGCTTAGGTCTTTCTTTCTTTCTTTCTTTCTTGAGAGTGTGTGTGTGTGTGTGTGTGTGTGTACACATACATGTGCAAGGGAGGGGAGGGGCAGAGGGAGGGGGAAGAGAGAGCATCTTAAGCAGGCTCATGCCTGCTTGGAGCCCAGCATGGAGCCCAATATGGGGCTCAGTCTCACGACCCTGAGATCATGACCTGAGCCAAAATCAAGAATCGAACACTTAACCGACTGAACCACCCAGGTGCCCCCGGTCTTCCTCCTACAACTAGACTATCACCACTTCGAGGGCAGACTTGTCTATTCATTTTACTTGCCACAGCATCCCTAGCACCTAGATTACTGCTTGGCACATGGTAGGCATTCTGGTACACATTTGCTGAATGCATTTACAAAACGATCCAACAGAAAAATGAGCAAGAAGTTTGAACAGGCAATTCACAGAAAAACTAATGGCCATTAGCATGGAAAAGATGTTCAATCTGACTTATAAACAAGAAAATTCAAATTACATAACTATGGGATACCATTTTTCACCTGTTAGATTGGCATACGTGTTGGTATTTGATAAAATCATGTGTTTTAGAGACTTACGGACACAAAAGGCATGCTGACGCAGTTCATAGGAACATAACCCGGTATAACTATTTTGTGAAATTTTTTTTAAAGATTTTATTTTTGAGTAATCTCTACCCAACATGGGGCTGGAACTCACAATCCCGAGATCAAGAGTTCTGTGCTCTACCAACTGAGCCAGCCAGGTGCCCCTTATAGAGTATTATGAAGCTATTAAAATTAAAAATACATATTCCCTCTGACCTGGTAATTCCATTTCTCACTGTGTACCCTAAAAGAAATATTGTGCATTCAGGAGACACACACAAAAATGTTTACTAAAACAAATGGAGTAATAAACAATTAATTACAGCAACAGCTTCTAAGTGATATGAAATGTCCAGGCAATGAAATACTATAGCAATTAAACCAAACCAAACCAAACCAAACCAAACAAAAAAACAGTAGAGATCAATGAACTGACCCAGAAAGATCTAAGACTACTGAAAGAGAAGACAACTTGCAGAAAAACAGGTACTGCATGATACAACTTATTATTTTTTTTTAATGCTGGATGCTTGGAATCTATCCACTGATACAGATAGAAACACAAGAGGAAAGGTGCAGAAGGGTGTACCCCAAAGTGACCACACCACGGGCACTTCTAGGGATGGAGGAGGAGATCAAGGTTAAGAAGGTGGTCAGAGAAGACTCCCACTTGATTCACAATGAAGAATCGATGCCTAGAAATGTCTGAGATGTAACACTGGTTTCATATATATAATAACAAAAGAAAAAGAGGACCAGGCTGAGACTTTGAAGATGGTGTCCTGTCTTGCCACTCCCCAGCTGAGAAACACCGTTCCTTCCTTGGCAAATTGCGAGGGGCTTTGTGGCAGGTGACAGCTCCCTAAACCCTACCCTTCTCTGCGGGTCTACAGAACTAGGCTCTGCAGCCAACTGCCAGAAAACAAAGGTTCCAGGGCAATGGAGGATGACACATAGTCTAGAACCGTGCGGGCCAGTACCATCAATACAAAAATTAAAGAAAATGGAAAATCCAGTTTCTCAGTCATGCTAGCCACATTTCAGGCACTCAGAAGCCACAGATGGCGAGCGGCCACTGTCGTGGACAGCACAGATAAAACCATTTCCATCATCAAGTTCTACCGGACAACACAGAGGTATGACGTTCTCTTGTGCCCTTCCGAAAACCATACAGAGACAGGTTGGGAGTGGAGAAGAGCCAGATGACGCCTTTTTTTAAAACCTGCCAGGTGGACACCCACAGCATTTACATGTCTGATACACACCCAAGAGGCACCCTGGGGCCAAGATGGAAATTCTAGTCAGAGCCTCTTATCTCCCCCCCACCCCCCGCCCCAGGCAAAACGAAGAACAGGGGACTGTTCTCCTGCAAAAATCAAAGCAGGAAGCTCAGAGTTGAGATTTTGTTTTTGTTGGTTTTGCTTTGCATTTGGACCCGAGATAAATAGATGTCCTCACCATCTCTCCAGGAGGTGGTAAACAGAGTTATCACCCAGTGTAGAGAAAAGTAGGCTGGAGAGATAGTAAGCCTGGCTGGTCTCTGGTTCCTTCCTCTTCCCCAGGACAGAGGCGCAGAAATTGCAGCCGGGCTGTACTTACGGTGAAGAGCCAGGTGACAAAACTCGTCACATCCCTACGGCTCTACCTGAATCCAGCCATTTCCAGGTCTTCCCCTGCGGCCACACCTACCCCAACACCACTGCCTCTCCCCGGAGCAACCATCACTGCCCCCTAACTGGCCTCTTGCTGGCCTTTCACAGAAGAGCCCAATAATGTTTAAAAAAAAAAAATGCAAATCAGACCCAGACATTCTGCTGCTTACAACTCTCCAAAGACTTCCTGTGGCCTTAGAATAAAATCCAGACTTGGTCCCAGGGTCGCTGAGGCTTCCACCAGCCCAGCGGCTCGCTTCTTTCCCCACCCCGTTAGGTCCCTGCCAAAACCAACCACCTTCTGCTCCCTGCGCACACGGAGCCCTCTCCAGCCGCAGGGCTTCTGCGCAGCCCCCTTCTCTGCCTACGATGCTCTCCCGCTGGTACATTTTGTTTTCAGGTACCTTCTGGTCTTTCCCGAACCACACCCAACGCCGCAGCCAGCTTCCTCGGCCTTGCAAGAGCCACTTGTTAAAATTTTTAGAAATTTTAAGAGCCAGTTGCCACTTTGGTAACCGGAAGTCAGCCACAGTGGGGAATATTTATACCCCGAAAATTGGCAAATGCTACACATCGGGGCTCTTTTTTCCTCCAGAAAATCAGACATTTCATGTTCTGGAGCACGCCTCTGGCATAGTGACTGCATGCCCGTCTGAAATGTTCTTGTTTCGTTAGTTGTTTGTTTGCTTAGCACCTCTCTCTCCCACTTGAACACGAGGTCCAAGAACCTTGGTAGCAGGAACCTTGTTTATTTTGTTCGGTGTGATCGATAAACATATGCGTTCCCGGTCACCAGCAAGGACAACGCAGCAGCCAAGCGCACGCGTCCCGCAGACCCGGCACCACACTGCAGCTCCGTGCGGGATGGGCCCACCGACGCCAGCGAAGGGCAGGCGACCTGTCCAGTAACATGGCTAGGATAGGGCCGAGGTAGGATGTGCATTCCAGGCTCTCGGACCACCCCCCACCCCCCACCCCCTGCCCCCACCGAAGTGACACCCGCTCTGCTCTGGGATCTAGGAAGACAGGTCAGAAATGCAGCTCAGGTGCTCAAAGGAAACACGAGTAAGTGTTCAATTGTGAGATCAAGCATGTTCTTCCTGCTCAACAAGGGGTGTTGGGGGCGGGGGATGGAGAGAAAGACAGGCATCAGAAATCAACACAAGAAGAAAGGATCTCACGCTCGGTCAGACAGCTGCATTTCCATCCCGGCTCTTTGGCTCTTTGCTTCTGCAGACCCTGGGACTGTGGCCCCGGGGCTCCTCCCTTCTGAGTTTCAGATGCTCACGTAAAACAGGGATATCACCTCCTACTCCCCGGGGCTCTTTCGAAGGCTTAATAAGATGCTTTTGCAGGGCCCCAAAGGAGAGCTCCCAGTAAGTGCCCATGAACAGAGACTTTTCCTTGCCATCAGAGGATGACATGAATCAAAACACGGAGGTGATACTACAGAACTGAATGGAAAGGTGAAGAATGAATGTGAAAGACTAGCAAAGTGAAAAATGACCCGAAACGGGCTTGTGGGTGGCAAACCCAGGCACTAATACCAGGCTTCTCTGCGGGCTGGCTAACAGCCGCTCTGACATGGAGCTCTGGAAGGAGGTGGGGCCCAGCGAAGAAACCTCACCATCTTGCAAGAAATGCAAAAGAACACTTCCCCTCCCCCCTCCCCTCCCAGAGAAGATGGTAGAGGGTGCCCAGAGCCCTGACTGCGTGGCGTGCTCTTTCTGGAGAGCCTTGCCAGCCACCTGGAGAGCTGGTAAAGGAGAGCATGGAGCCATTTACTTGCTTCTCCAAAAGCCGAGGGATTTCAGTCTTGTGAAAAGAACTTCATGTCTCGGGATGGCCTGATTGACCCTTGAGGTCCCATATGCCCTGTTGTCCCCATTTTAGGGAGACTTTGGTCTCGAGGCCTCTTTCTAGGCTTCTCCAAAGGTAAGATCTCTCCCGGGGCCTGAGCCAGCAAAGTCACCTTCCCACCTTAGCAGACACCTGCTGCAAACCCAGAAGTGTAAGGTTATCTGGTCTCCAAAGCACAAGAGGCTCTGCTTCCTGCAGCCGAGATGAGAGCGAAAGTTCTGCTTCTTGTCATTTCCCAGGCGGGTGACAGGGTTCCAGGAAGAAGGGGTGTTTCCAGTGCACACTGTGAGGTTTGCTACTTGAGTAGGGAGTGGCAGACTGATTTAATCTGCACAGCAGGAGAGCTGAGTTACTCCTTTTTTGGATGAGAAAGCTGAGGCTCACCAGGATTAGGGGCCCTGTTCAAGACCCCACTGCTCCGAAGCCAGGGGGGGGGGAGCCCCAAGGATGTGGCCCTTCTGGCTTCCTCTGCGTCACCGCTGACTCGGAAAAAGGCCAACTCTCCTGGAATCTGGTGGAGGCATCTTAAGACACACAGGTGCATCCTGCCAGCTCAGCAAAAAGAATCCAGAGGTGAACATGGGCTTCACACCTCGAAGACCTACGGTTTCACGGGGAAGGCTCATCAGAGCCCCCCACTCCCAGATTCAAGCTTTGCCCGCTCGCAACATCAGCTTAACCGCTCTGGCGGACAGATACGAAGGGCATCGATCTTTGTTGGTATGAATTTTATACCAAGACAAAGGGAAAGTGAGTACAGGTTCATTCGTTGTAGGGTAAAAAGATGAGACCCCAAAAAAGTATAAATTATAAAGAGAATACTCTCTCAGGGGTGCCTGGGTGGCTCAGTCGTTTAACATCTGCCTTTGGCTCAGGGCATGATCCCAGCGTTATGGGATCGAGCCCCACATCAGGCTCCTCCGCTATGAGCCTGCTTCTTCCTCTCCCACTCCCCCTGCTTGTGTTCCCTCTCTCGCTGGCTGGCTCTCTCTGTCAAATAAATAAATCAAATCTTAAAAAAAAAAAAAAGAATACTCTCTCAAAATAAGTAAGCATTTTAGTGTATTCCTTCCAGACTTTTCTTCTAGGCACACAGATCTGGGATTCTACTTTACATCTTGTTTCCACTTAACAATACAGTGTGACCATTTCCCCTTGTCATTGAAACTTGTTTCATGAGACAATCTCAGATGACAGCACAGTATCTCCAGGGCTCAGACTAGCAAGGCCGCTCAGGTGCCTGGGCACCTGATCACGTGATTTAAGGAGGCACGGGCTCTCAGGATTGTCTAAGTGCAAGGTAGGCCCCGGGGAGTGAGCGCTGCCTTAAATTTCGCCCCCCTCCTGCCTCTCTCGCCTCAGGCTGGGTCCTGGCCCTGGCGTTTCCATCCCCTGTGTGGGCTACAGCTTTAACCCCTACGGTCGGGCATTTAAGTTGTTCAAACTTCCCCCATGATAAACACTGCAATGAAAACTCATAAATGACATTTCCTTGAAAACGATTTTTCTATCAACTCAGCTCAGAGCTTTTTAAATACTCGCAGATGGACGAGACTGCCACCAAGTCCAAAATGTGGGATTGATTTTCACACTGGCCACTGGCCAAAGAAACTGTTTTGAATTGTGCTAAAATCAAACTTTAACAATGTTAAGTAGCATTTTTTTGTTGTTGTTGAATTTGGAATATTAGGAAATTGGTATCGCCCTCAAAGACTTCACTCTGAAGGAAGAGAAAAGCCCATCAGGGTGTTTTCTTGCGATTCCCAATTGCCACATGGCACGTGGGGAGAAGATTTCTACAGATACGCATGGATCCCAAACTCTGCCTTTAGTTTTGGATGCAGAAACTGCAGCGCATACCTGCCACCCCAACCCCCCATCCACACACACAGACACACGCACACACAGACGCACCGAGACTCACACATACAGATACACAGATCCGCGCACTCACATATACACACTCACACACAGACTCTCACACACCGACACACTCACCCCAAGGAAACTCGACCATGATTTTACTCTCTCCTCAGGCATCCCAACAAGCATTACATACCCATCTAGTGAGCACATATGAGTAACTTCACTAGAACTGCTAATTCTTGAGATCTCCGTCTCACCCCCATACGGGCTCCATCTCAAAGTCCTGTCAATTCCATGTCCTAAAGCGCACTCCCACCCGCCACCTTCCCTCCCTCCATTGCCTGCCCCCCTCATCCAAACTACCACCTTCCCCTCCAGCCCTCACCCCCCCACTCCCCACCCTGCAGCCAGGATGACCTTTTAGAAACTTCAGTTGGCCATCAGTGGCTCCCAGTCCCTCTGGCTGCAATGCCATGCATGGCCCGGCCCCTCCCCACAGTGTACCCCTCCCACCCCCGCCCCTTGTGAGGTCTTCCCTACCTCTGATCATCAAGAACAATATCCCGCCACCCCCCCACGCCCGCCTTTGTCCTCATTAACTCCTGGTCACACTGCAGAGCGTGGCTCAAATCTTATTTCCCACCAAGTCTTTCCTTGCTCCCCGGGGGGGGGGGGGGGGGGGGGGGCAGGGCCTCAGGAACACTCTCCTTTGTTGCCTTCACCATCACTACCAGATCTAATGCGTTGCCCGGTTAATTGCTGTCCCCTTCCATCCCCATAAAGTTCCCCGAACTATGCTACTGCCCTTTTACAGAAGAGGAAGCGAAGCGCAGAGGCGTGAGGTCCGCCGGCAAGCAAGCGGCAGAGCGGGAATTTGAATCCAGGTCTGACCTCCTTCATCTGCTCTGCGTGGACTGACACGAAAGGCAGGACAAGGTGCCACCCAGGTAGAGCGACCTGGTTGAAACAACTAAACCTACGTGTAGAGCCTGTGGAAAGAGGGTACGTGCAAACCAGTGGCAGGTAATTTTGCAGTTTTCAAAATTAAAAATGTATACCTCCTTTGATGAAGTAATTCTACGACTAGTGAGTGGGCTGTCCTGTGATGTCCTGGCAGACGTGCAGAAAAAACTAAGGACAAGGTTATTCCGTGCGGCACTCTTTAAAATAGCAAAAGATGGGGCCCACCAAAAGAGTACTGGTTAAGTCAGCAGTGATCTACGATGCAGTATAACGCTATTGCAGAAAAGAATGAGTACTCTAGGAACCAGCATGGCAGCTAATACGAATGGCACCCCCTGGCATTGTGCAGTGCACAACCTGGGCATACTAAGGAAGCTTTTAATATATGGAGATAAAATAATCTCCAAAATATACCGTAACAGTGAGAACAAATATATCTATTTGTGTTATGAAGCTGTGAGGGTGCAGAGTGTGTGGGTATCCAACAGTAAGATTTAAAATAAAATTAGACATCAGACCCTATTTTTAAAATGTCCATTGGATTTTTATCATTCCCAGGGAGAAGTTCTTCTGTCCCAGGAGCCCCTGGTTGTAGCTCCCCTGACCTATTATATTGATTACAATTCAACACAAAAATTATTTTCTGAATGTATACTGTAAAAAATAAGCAAAACATTCATTCAAAGAAAGAGACTGCCCCCCCCCACGCCGCTGCTTTTCTCTTCGTGAATCTTGACATTTCTTTTAAAGACCACAAGGAAGAAAAACAAAAGCAATGAAGGTACCAATATATGTCCAATCCCATCTCATCCTGCAAGAAAAGTAAAGACCCAGGACCCAGCCGTGGAAACCTCAAGAGTAGGAGGTCCAAGGTGGAAGCCTTCAGCAAAGGAAGAGGCAGGAAGAAGTGCCCGCAGGCTCCCTTCGAGCTCAGGGTATGGGGCCTACAACCAAGAGAGAAGCAAACCACACACCACATCCAGTCGAGCAGCAAGTCTTGGTGACTCAACGTTCAAAATCCATCCAAAACCTGACTGCTTTTCACAAGCCCTATCACCGCCACTCCGGTCTGAGTTTCTACCATCTCCTGCCTGGACTAGTGCAGTAGACTCCTTCTGGTCTCCCTGCTTCCATCCTCCTTCCCCCTCCCCCCCTCCCCCTCCACACAGTCTTCTCCACATAGCAGCTAGAATGATCTATACAATTTTTTAAGTTAGAGATCTTGTTCCTTTGCTCAACCTGCCCCCACCCCACTCTCCCCTCTCCCCCCAACCCTCACAGCAAACATCTTACTCAGATCAGAAAGCCAATGCCTTTTACATGACTCAGAAGATCCTATATGATCTGGTCCCCTCTTCATCATCTCCAGCCCATCATCCTCCCTCCCTCCCTCTGCTCCAGCCACCCCGGCCCTGTTGTCCTCAACCAGGCCAGGCACAAGCCAGGCACCCTCCTGCCTCGGGGTGCTTGGAATGTTTACCCTCCCTCTGCTTGGAATGTTCTTCCCCCAAATCCACAGGGCTCACCCCTCTCTTCATTTAACCTCTCCTCAGAGGACTCCTCCTTCCCCAACCGCCCATCCCAACGTGGCACCCTATACCCTTCCCGCACCTCATTCACCCACCCTGCTCTATGTTACATCAGCCGTTTATCACGACCTGACACTGCACCATGTATTTATTTGCTGGTTTCTCCCTTCTCCACCTAGAGCAACCCCCCTGACCTTGGTCACCGAGGCATCTCTAGCGCCTACAAGGCCATGCGGTGCTCAACGCATGAGCAACCCTCGAAGGAACGAGAGCCCAAAGGGAGGGGTCTGAGTGGCTGCAATCCCCCCAGACCATCCCCTTCCCCTCTGCTGCCCACACTGCCTCCCCTCCAGCTCACACGCTCTTCCTGGCCAGAGCGACCGTTGCGTCCTGCTCAGCGTGGGCAGGACTCAGCTGGTTGGACGGCCGGTCCCTGGGCTGCTGTCTCCCAAGCAGAGGGGGCAGCATCGCCAGCGTGTGATGCAAAAGGAGTGCCACGTCTGCTTTTGGACCCCAGCTGGGACGCCCCCAGCCGGACCTGTCTTCGGCGGGCAGGAGACATCTGTGACCAGCAAAGTCCAGATGCCCCGGGGTAGGGCCACGTTTTGAAATCACACGGTGATTTCTCTCCAGAGAAGGAGAATTAGACATTTTGCACAGGCTTGAAAACAAAACAAGACGGTCTCTCTCAGGATTCTAAATTAAGAATCGTCATTCTATATTTCTCACATCACTGGAAATTAAAAACAGATCTATCTACCGCACAGCAAACACGCTGCCCGAAGAGAGGCCCGATGGCCTGAAACATGCTAAATTTGTTTCCAATTACCATGTCCACACTGGAAACCGTGAGGAAGCCATAGACAGATCAGAGGCGAGGCACGTTAGCGGCTGGGATTCCAGACCAAACGTATGTCTCCCCCCAGCACCTCCAGGGGTCTCTGAACAAAGGAACTGGACCCTTTTGCCCCCTCCCCTCGCCTGTCAGGGGCTAGAGACACCTGCTTTCCCCTCTCGGGTCCCACTCACCCCCCTTTCCTCTCAACCCCCAGCCTCCGGTCCACTCAACAGAACCGGCAGCCTGGCCGTGGCTCCCCACCAGCATCCCTATCCTGACCAACTATCTCTCTGGGCCAAGGAGTGACTGAGTCATAGAGGAGAGGAGTCTGGAAGGCCTGGATTAAAATATGCAAGCCCTTCTTTGAGTCAACCTTTGGATGGAGTTTGGGGTTTTTTGTTTTTTTTAAGAAGCCAAACAAGTACTTTTCAGGTCTTCCTTCTGTGCTACCACCTGAGTGGGGCCACCGTACGGCGGAGGGCTGCGAACCCGGGGGCCGGACCGTCTGGGGTCATGTCCCAGCACTGGCACTTCCTCTGTCACGGCAGGGGACTCACGGACTGCTCCGGGCCTCAGTGTCTTCATCTGTAAGTGGGACTAAGGACTCGACACGCCTCCCTGGGCTGTTGGAAGGATCAAGTGAATTTATGTCTAAAGCGTGCAGCAAGGGGCGCCTGGGTGGCACAGCGGTTAAGCGTCTGCCTTTGGCTCAGGGCATGATGGGATCGGGCCCCATATCAGGCTCCTCCGCTCGCTATGAGCCTGCTTCTTCCTCTCCTACTCCCCCTGCTTGTGTTCCCTCTCTCGCTGGCTGTCTCTATCTCTGTCAAATAAATAAATAAAATTTAAAAATAATAATAAAGCGTGCAGCAAGAATTCAATAAATATCTGTTTTTATTAATATTCTTCCACCAATAATGGCTGGGTGACTTTTGGTAAATTCCTCTTTTCTAGTTTCAGTCCTTGGAAAAAAATCATCTTGAAGGTTGTCTCTCAGCCCTAAAACGTAATGATCCTCAGCTATGTTTAGAATAAAAGCCAAACGCCTCATCACCGCCCACAGAACCCTGCCTGATCTGGCCTTTGCCCAGGTCACCAGCTTCACCTCCCCAACTCTGGTCCAGCCACATGGACCTCCCTGATGCTCCGTAAACAGGCTGAGTTTGCTCCTACCTCAGGCCCTTTGCACTAGCTGTTCCCTCAGCCTAGAACACCATCCCCACCCCCCAGATCTTCCCTTGGCTTGTTCTTCCCAATTCTTCAGGTCTCAGCCTAAATTCTAGGCCTTCTCAGAGCAGCCCGGCTAGAGTCGAGCCCCGGCCCTCACCCCACTGTCGCTCCATCGTAGCTTCCTGTTGATTTCCTTCCTGATAGCGATAAGTGTCACCTCATGCTTCTGCTTATTGTCTGCCCCCACCCCCGCACCGCCCACTGCTAGAATGAACGTCTGTTCATTACTGTGGCCCAGCACCTTGAGCAGTGCCTGGCATGTAGTAGACGTCCGATAAATATTTGCTGAGTAAATAACTGAATAGATTGATTCTCAGGCTCCTATGTGGCTCAACATATTGCCGGATGATTCATCCTCCAGTGACCCTGAAAGAGGAGGCTTATTCATGTCTGGAAGAGAAGCCCCACGTTTGGAGTCCGCCTAAATTCACTACCGTTTGAGCCAGTCTGCAGGAATGTGTCTCACCGTGAAAGAGACATATTACACCAGGCCAAGTCCACTGGAAGTCAAAGAGGAGACAAACTTGGGCTGGAAAAATGAAGTTTACAATGTCTTCTCCAGGCAGCATTCGGGGATCAGCCCAGGGAGAGACTGAGTCGAAAGTGCAGTGACTTGGCAGCCTCGTGGAGATGGTGAGGGAAAAGTGAGGCCCGGGCAATGCCCCCTGCTGCCTGTGTTCACCCGAAGACCAAACAAAAAGGGACGGCATGCTTCAAAAACATTTCTCCGCGTGTCTCTCACTCCAGGCACTGATATTGAGGAATAGGACACCTACTCTGCAGGTCACCTGGGCCCTGGGAGAAGCAGGGAATAGGAAGAAGATGGAGTCACCCTTGCAGGGGGCAATCAAGGACCCAAGGCAGCTCACGGCCATTCTGGCCATTCTGTGAACCTATCTGACCCTGACCAGTGGTACCCGACACGGCAGCATGCGAGCACCCCAAGGATACTGGGGCGAGAATCCCACCATGACGGCAGCCCCAGAGAACACTCTGATAAAACACCTCAAAGGAACCACAGTTCAGCTCTGCATAAATGTTCCGCCAAAGACAGGGACATCTGGGGGAAGCATCCGCTCTGGCCCCTCCTTTTTCACAGCAGCCAAAAGCTGAGAAAGAACGGTGGGGTGGGGAAAGGCAGACTCAAGAAATGCACGAGAGCCATCAGAGAGGGGAGCCATCCCCCATCCAATCTCACCCCTGCCCCCCTGCCCAAAGGCCACGCAGGTCTCTCTGGATCCAGACCAAGAGTTCTGAGTCACTTTTGCCACCAGGGGGAAAAGGGGAAGGCAGACGTGATGTGTACCTTTCCGTACTCTATTTTGGGATTTTAAGATCCAATTTCTTTCGTTTCAAAGGGTGGGTTTTTGGAGGGCCCCGCACAGCTCTGCTGCCCCGAACGCGGCGAGACAGCGGGGAGACTGCTGCCGGTGACCTGGGGAGAGGCGGGGCTCTCTGGCAGATCAACAAATCACATCATACAGGAACAAGGAGCCCGTTCTTGTGTGCAGCCGCACGGGGCCTGGCTTTCGTAACACGGTGGGAGACTGTGGGCCGATCTGCTCTGACTCATCTCTTTATAGAGCCAGCTCTTGTGCTCTTCATTCATTCGTGCACTCACCCGAGGGCCTCTCGGGGAAGGCATCAGGCGGACAGCCGTCCTGCAGGACAGTCACTACACACCCCTTTGAGTGAGGAATCAGGGACCCCTCTGGACAGACGGCAACATTTGGAATTATCATTGTCCCATAATTTATTTAAGATATGGGATAAAAAAAAGAAAAACGAAACAGCAACCACTGAATCAGGATTTCTCAGCCTCGGCATACGGACCAAGGCTGACTACTGATTGGGGAGCCAGATTTTTACCTGCCCTGTGCCCCAAAGGGTTTTCAGCAGCACCTCTGGCCTCCACCCACGAGATGCTGGTAACCTACACCCTCCAGCCGCCCAGTTGGGATGACCAAAAACATCTCTGGACATGGTCAAATGTCCCCTGAGGGATGAAATCACCCCACTGAGAACAGCTCTTCAATGACACGGACACTCGTGGAGGGGGGCTTTTCCTGCAGGAAACTTGTACTGGAATCCTATCCCTTGTCCATCAGAGAGTGCCACCCTTCCCTTCTCACCTTGTCCTCCACCTCCCCTGGGTCCCACGACTGCCGCCTCATGTCTAGACCACGCACCCACCCTGCTGATTATCTCCCTGCTTTTCTCTTGCTTCGCCCCCTTCACCCCCACATCCTAAATAGCCTCTAGAAGCAGCCAGAGGGATCTTTTTAAAGCAAATCATCACTCCTCTTGTTGAAACCCACCGATGGCTTCCCAGGGCATAAAAAAATTAAACTCAAATTCCGTGCCCTGCAAAGTCCTGCATGATTAGATCCCTTCTTCTCTCTCCAGTCTTATCTCCTACTGCTCCTTCCCTCGTCCACCGTCCCCTTCATCATTCTTCAAACACCTGAGCTCTCCTGACTCAGGGCCTTTGCACTTACTGTTCCCTTTATCTGGAATGTCCTTCTACTGATTCTCACCTGCTTGGTTCCTTGTGGTCGTTCAAATATCAATGTAAATGAACCCATCCCTGGAGAGGAACCCCCTGATGACCCCAACATAAAGTAAACCACCTCCCCAGGCTTTCTCTCCTACTACCCACTCTTTCCCCTTAAAACTCTTCATCACAATCTGAAATGATCCTATCGATGCCTAACCTGTTCAGTGTCCATTTTCTCATTGGAACGAACACTTCATTTTTCTCTTTCACCTGGACTCAGAGCCTGGCACCCATTCGGTACATAATAATAAAGAAGTGAGCAATCGGTACGTTCCACAATGAGTATATATTACCTTAGTTCACAAGGAAGAAAACTTACTAAAAAGTAATAGCTCTACCTTATCCAGCATTCTGAGCACTGACTTATTTTTTAAACTTAGATTCTAGGGGCGCCTGGGTGGCACAGCGGTTAAGCGTCTGCCTTCGGCTCAGGGCATGATCCCGGTGTTATGGGATCGAGCCCCACATCAAGCTCCTCCGCTAGGAGCCTGCTTCTTCCTCTCCCACTCCCCTTGCTTGTGTTCCCTCTCTCGCTGGCTGTCTCTATCTCTGTCAAATAAAAATAAATAAAATCTTTAAAAATAAATAAATAAATAAACTTAGATTCTAGTTAGTGAACATGCAGGGCGATATTGGTTTCAGGAGTAGAATTCAGTGATTCGTCACTTACATACAACACCCAGTGTTGGGCACTGACTTTAAAAGGCCCCGGCACCTGCCATCTCCATGGCTCCTTAGAACACGCTCTGTGAAGGACGCGGGCACTCATCCAGGTTTTGTAGATGAGGAAATAAGGCTCAGACTCACTTATTCTTTTACTGACTACAGAGAAAGTGCCTACAGTAGGCCTCGCACAGTTCCCGATGCTAGAAACTCAGCACTGAAAACGACAGGGCTAGCGGGAGGGAGGCCTGAGGTTTTTGACTTTTGCACACAGGTTCTCGAAAGAGAATCTCCAAGGTCCCCAGGGACCATCCATCACAGGAGACCCCTCCCGCCCTCCTCTCTAGTGGCATCCTGTCTGGCCCTCTCCCAAAGCCCTGTCACATCTGCGAGTTGAGCTTTCACCTCCCTGGACCACAAGAGATAGAAAACCAGGTAGGAAATGAAGAACCACATCTCTCAAAACTTTAAAAGTCTATTATAAAAATGGTGCTACAGTATCTCTTCTTCAAGCTCATCTGTTGTGCTGGAGACTGCTGGCCCTCTCTCCGGTACTCATTTCCCCTGCCTTAGTAATAGGATCCCAATGATCTCTGGTGACAGCGAGCCTGGCTAAGAGTCTACACTTCCCAGCTTCCTTTGCAGATCAGTGTGGTCACGTTACTAGTTGGAGGTAATGAGATGTAAGCAGAAGTGCAGGGAGAACTTGCAGAAGGGTTCCCAAGAGGAAGCTAACCCAGCTGGGGAGCGAGCCCCTTTTGCCCTATCTTCCCTCTTCCTTGGAACTCAACATCATGGAACATAGACGTGATGGTGGCATCTCCCGCAATCATTTTGGACCACGAGGGGACCTTGAGGGGAACAGGAAGAGAGAAGGAGCCTAATCCTGATGATTCCTGATGGCCTCACAGTAACTTAAATCACTCACCTTTAGACTTTGCACATAAGAGAATAAATTTGGGGGTGTTTAAGCAACTGTGATGTGGGGTTTCTGTGAGATCTACCTATAAGCCTACCTGAGAGGCCTATCACCCCGCCACCATACCATCCTTTACCTTCATGCCTCTATGGTCCCCTCACTTGCACCTCAGTGGGAATAAGACAACCATGCTTAGGTGAGCCTCAACTAAACACAAACAAACACACCCTCACGGTGCAAACAGTAGATACATATATCAGAGCACAAAGCTCTTGCAGTAAGCTTCATTAAAAAATGATGTGTCTTAAGAGCCAGGAGTGAAAGTGAATCAGAAAGAAATGGCCATTCACAAGAAGTCAAAAGCTCCAACTGCTCAGAACTCTATCGGGTAACGACACCCAAGTCGGTCTGGGAGGCTCCCTGCCCTCCCCGGCACCATCTGAGCAAGCGTCTAGAAAGGTATTCCCGAGGGGGGTGGGAGGGTGGGGGAAGAGACGGCTGTCTGACACACACAGCAGGGACGATGGGGCTTGCTAGAAATAAAATTGCTGCTTACTTTCTGTCTGGTTTCCCGATTGCTTTTTCCTGGTTGAAAGGTGCCAGGCCTGGCAGCTTTCTAAAAATCTAAAATTCAATTCAAGTCAACAAATATTTGTTGAACCCTGTCTATTCACACACACACATACACACACACACACACACACACACACACACACACAAGCCATGCTAGGGAAAATCCGTATAACTGGGGGGTGCTATAATTAATCATCATAATAACAACCTCAACGACAGTGGCAGCAGCTAGTACGGTCGTGAGTGCTTGCGACATATTGGGCGTTGTTCTAAGTGCTGGTACCTATCAACTCATCCAATCCTCAGGCCCACCTCGCAAGGCAGGTCCCGCTATTTTATACAAGAGGAAACTGAGGCACAGAGAGGGCAGGCGATTTGTTCAAGGTCACACAGCCAGGAAGGGAGAAGCCAGGGTTCCAACCCTGGCAGCTCCAGCTCCAAGGTCTATTCTCTTGACCACTCTCTGATACACTTTTCCTACTGTTTTGGAAGTGGGGGGGTGGGGAAGCACACCCACAAGGGGCCACAACAGTGTTCCCTAAACCTCATTCTCCAGCCATGTTCCTGAGCTTTTGCGGGACTCTGAGTTACTGAATCTTTCTCCTTAAGATTTAACACGTATATTTATTATAGAAATTTATCGACACATAATCTTTAGGTCACTAACATAAAGAGGAAACCAGGATCCCCAGTCAGAAATCAAAGGCACACGTAAATACACAACAAAACAAAGATGTCAATAAAATAACTATAAATGTTTTCTAAAATGCTGATTAAGCACCACGGAATTCATCTACCCGCGAACCCCAGTTTGCAGAATACTGACTGAAGTACGAAGTATATTCCAGGAGGCCCTGGGGGAAAGCTCAACCAAGCCTGGGTGATCCTGGGGGTGGGAAGCCAGTAGATATCCAGGAACTAGTTAAGAAAACCACCTGGGTCAGTGCCCAGACACAGGAGAGGTTCAGCAAACCTTTCTTTGCTCAAGGGGCCATAGGAGCTCTGCTAAAGACTTCACTGCAAGAGGGAAAAGCACCACTGCCCTACCCGGGGAGGAGGGGGAGGCGAGAAGGGGCCTGTGTGCAGAGAAGGGGGCGGAAAAGAAAATCAACCAATCTATAAAAGTTTGATACATTTTCCTAAAACAAAAAGGGGCATTTGTTCAGAGGCTGCCTGCCTGTCTCTCTGCCTGCCTTGCTCTGGGTGTATGTGCCTGTGGGGTATACAGCTGGGGGCTGGTAAATGTCTAATAACCATTCTCCCAGGGAAAAGCCTTGATTTGTCGCGTTCACTAATTTCCAGGGTGTAAATCCTCCCCCCCCCGGTGGCTGATTTCAAGCTCCGGGCATGTGGTCAGTGAACACGGAGTTGGGAGGAGATGTTCAGCAGCGAGCACACCATTCTATACTACTCCTGCCAGGCCATCGGAGGGGTTTTGTAAGTGCACACAGATGACAGTAGAACGTGGTAGAATTCCTGAACATTTCAGCATCGGCTGCCGCGAGCCAGCACAGCCTGGCTTGGGCACAGCCCTGCCAAGGGGGGAGGTCTCTGTGCGCATCTCTTTATGTGAACATCCACCCAAGTACTCCAGTGTCGCGTCTCAAGCTCTTCCCTCTGAGAGCACGCGAGCCCACCCATGCCCCCAGCCCCACTCCCGTGAAAAGCCTAAGAGTCCTGCTGTGGTCCGGCCCCCTCTCCACGTTGCCCACCCTTGGATCGCCTCTGCCCTTCGTGTCCCCTATGCCGCCCGCGGGGCCACACACGCCCCTGCCTCCACCAGCCTGGGCTCCCCCCGGCCCCAGGGCTCCAGGCTGCCGCTGCTCACCCCAGCAGGAGCTACAGCCGGCTCTTTGAATCCAATCACACACATCTTCCTGTCTAGACAAGGCCACTGGCTGCCAGGGCCCCAGAGTGAATGAATTCACAGCCCTCCACACCCTGGCACGGCCGCGCTCCACCGGGACGGCCCCGGAGGCCGGAGGACCCCGCTCAGACTTGGCGCAGCGCTCGGCTCTCCGGGAGCCGCGGAGGGGCCGCACATCCGCCGGGTGTGCACGTGCGTGAGCGTGGCATGGCGTGTGGCCCGCCGCCCCCCCCACCCCCCGAGAGTCATCCATCATCCTGGCGCTGAAAAGTGGGAAAACAAACAAAAACCCGGGCCGACCTCATTTAATGCGAACCAAACACAAAAGCCGCAGGAGAAAGCCTTTCCTCTTCGTGCTTCCCTTTTCCGGCCCAGAAGGAACAACGGGCCGAGATAAGGGCCGCGTGGGGCCCTCTGGAGGGTTTCAAAGGGTTGGCACCCACCCGCCCCAGGCCCACTCCCACCCGCTAGCGGCCGGCCGGAGCGCGGGGCGGCCGAGGCTCCGCGCCAGGGACTTGGAAGGGGTTTAAGGCTCGGCCACCGAGGGGAGGAAGCTCGGCCTGTCAAGAGGCGTGATAAAGCGTCTCCTTATCGGGAGCTTTCCTTTCAACTGCCTCCAGCGAGCCCGGGGCTGGGCCCCGTCAAGGCCGAGCATGTTCCTTTCATGTCGTCCCGTGTCCCCGGGTCATCGGTGTGCGCGCGTGCACACGGAACCGGAGCGCAGTGCCGGGGCTCGGGGCTTGGGGCCAGCAGCTCAGAGGCGACACTGTGCCTCCAAGCCTGGCCTCCCGTTAGCCATGCGGCATCTGCCCCGTCGCCAAAGCCACCCGGCCCTTGTGTTGCCATCAGGAAACCCGAAGAAGAGATTTCAGAGCAGAACTCAGCCGTGAAGACCCGGGGCTTGGGAGTTGGCAGACCCCAGCTCCGTCCCCGAGGCTGACCTTGCTGGCTGGCGGCTGACCTTGGGCAAGTCACTCAGCCCCGCCCCCTCAAAAATGCTCGCACACCGATAACAGGGAAAGGGCGCCCGTCTGTTTCCCGGACTTGGAAGGATGAGCCCAGTCATTACAGCGTAGCTCTAAGTACGGAGACGGCACACAGCCGTGCTCGGTAAACATTAGCCATCATCTCTGTTGCTGTAATTCCTCCTGTGCTCTCATGGGGCTGTTGCCAACCCTGGAAGGAGATTTTGGTGGCACATCACGTTTGCTGATGTGACATCAACCACAGACCAGAGAAATCGTTTTGGTCTCACAGGTGACCCTGCTCACCACAGGTTAATGTCCCAGATGGACACAGTGAACCCAGATGGACACGGTCCTCTCGCACATCTTTCACCCCGAGTGGGAGTCTCAGTCGCCAGGCCGTGGACACAAGCCAGCTCCCCACCTGACCTGGCTGTGCAGCAGCAGCAAGCTGGCCATTCACACAGGAGATCGGGGGCAGCTCAGTCCATGCTGCGCCCCCATCGTCCATACCAACATGGGCACCAGGTCCCCAAGCATTATGCTCTCCCACCAGGATGGGTAGAAAACACTAGCAAAGAGCCCGGCCCAGGATGTGGTGGCTCTGACCACCAGCTTTCTCAGGCCCCACTGCATCCCAGAGCTAACATTCATCAGGCCCCCATCTGTACAAGAGGGGTAACAAGAGATACGGCTCCCATGGGCTGCAGTGAATGGTAAACGATATAATATACGTAAAGAGCTTAGATCAGTGCCTGGCACACAGTAAGTGCTCAATAAATGTCAGCATCATCACCATCATTAATCTCAAACCTTCCTTTAAGGCAGCTCCGTGGCATTATTAGTTTATTCACTCTAAGGAGGCACAGAGGAAGGCTGGGGCCCACGCTGCCCAGCTCCCTGCCGAGCCCTGCACTAGACGCTGTACTTTCGTACACGAGCTCCGAGAGGCTGAGCAAGCTGCCTGAGGTCCCCAGCGCAGGAGGGGTGCAACTGGGCATCAGAGGCCAATCCAGAGGCTTCCCCGGCTGTCACTGCTCGGCTACACCTGCCCCTCCTATTTCCTCTCTGCAGAAGCATTTTTCTTTTCCCTTCCAGGGGAAATGCGGCACATCAGTGATTGACTCACACTTCGCTCTTGGGAGGCTTGCGCTCCCAAACACCCCCCCCCCCCATTTAATGCCCCAAAGCCCTCTTCCTTCGGCAACCAACCCTGGCCAAGAGTTTCCTTTGGCTCTGTCTGAGTCCTGAGACTCGGGACCTGTGAGGGTTGCGGGACTGGAATTTGGTTGCCACAAATGCGGCCCCCACCGGCTTGTTCCCCAGTAAGCGAGATGTTCTCACCTCCCACAGCAGGGAGGGCTGAGGCGGAGGAGCCAAGTTTGCCAAGAAGAACTTCTTGAAGGAAAGGGAAATGAGGTCTGTTGTAAAAAGGAAAAGCTCACTCTAACTCCTTAAGGATTAGCAAGGCCTGGGCTGCCCAGACTCTGAAGCCCTGTGTGAACAGGGAGACATGGCTTTGGAGAGGACGGCCGTGCACGGGACCAAATGTTACCGCACACGGGTGTGCCCGCCTCCGAGTCATCCACACTTGGCAGGGGGGCCAGCGTGGGACCTAAACGGACACCCAGTCACCCCGCGGGCATGGGGTCGTTAGCCATGACCTCCAGATGGGCAAAATGAGACCCAACCCACTTTTGTGGGGCCAGAATCCCAGCGAGCCCCAAAGCCTCCTTTCTTACAGGGATTCGAGTGTGACCCTAATATTCAGCTCAGAGACAATGCGGCTTCTCCCTAATTCAAGGGGGGAGTGGAGAAACAGATGCCATCCTAAATACCCACGGTGGAGCTTGGAGCCGCCCACAAGGCAGGACTCACACCTAGGTCCCCCCACAAGTCCCAGCGTCCAGAAGCCCACCTCCCACCCGGCCATGCACTTTCCAAGGTGTGCCCCTGCCCGGGGAGGGGGCGGCAAGGCGCCCAAGAACATCAACAACCTGGGGTCTAAAGCCAAGGAGCCAATGCTTCGGCTCCCCTGGCAAGGAAAAGAACACAGCCCCAAACAATAGACACAGAGAGGAAGAGCGTGGGAGAGCAGGGCCAGCAGGCGCGTGCCCACGAGCGAGAGTGCCCCTTCCGCAGATTCGCAGCACGCACCGTTTACAGGCACTGTCTGAGCTCGAGACTATCCCATTTTTGCACAACCCTTTTCTATATTGTTCTTCTCCCTGCCAGCACTTGGTAGAGACCCCTGGTTCACCGGTACACCGGCTCTGCTCTACCACCGCCCAGGAGCCACTTTCCTTCCGTGGCCCCACGTAGAGGACACTCCCTTGGGGTCCACTGGGTGCCGCCCCCGCCTTCCACCGCCTGGTGCCCTCCCCTCGGCCCCCGGGGCAGGATGGGGCTGAGAGGGGCGATCCGGAACAGGACAGAGACGGGGTAAGATCTGGACACAATAAACAAGCCCGTTGCCTTGTTCCGAGATGGACCCCAGGACCCCCATCCGAGCACAGCCCTAAAAGCACGAGTTCAAAGTTAAAGTTAGACACACGCAAAGCTGAAGCCCCAGGGGGAACTCGGAGCTCAACAACAATCCTCCCTTTGACTGAAAAACCACAAGGGAACACCCACAGCATACTTACTGATTAAAAAAGGAAAGTGAAAAATAAGGTTTTTTTTTTCTTCTTCTTAATCATTATAAAACTAACTTATGCCTATTCCATCAAGTCACGCGTCTGTGTGCCTCAGGCAAGCCCGAGTCACGCTGGGCAAAGAGACAAGGGGCACAGGAAGCCTGGGCTTGTCCCAGTGAACTGAATTAGTCCTTCTTAATTGTTGTCACTTCCTTCCTCCACTTCCTTTAGCACAGGAAAGCCACTGAGGAGCCGCCTGGGTCAGCACACCCATCACCCAAACTCCAGGGGCATCGCTCATCTGAGGGGCCGAGGCAAAGTGGGGCTCGCCGATGCCTCAGAGGAACACTGGTTCGAGCCTGCTGTGGGTCAGGCACCGTGCTTGGGATTGGGGCTGGAGCAGTGACAGAGGGATGATGGATGGGTGAGGAGGGGGAAGAAAGGAAGAATATATCAGGTTATGAATAAAAACCTCGCAAGTGTAGGGACAGAGGATGGCAGTGGAAGAGAGGACTGTTTTGACAGAGCAATCAGGGAGAGCTTCTTTGAGGAGGTGACCACTGAAGTGAGACCTGAGTGAAGGAGAGAAGAGAGTCAGATGGCTACTCAGGAGAGGTGAATAGCAAATGCAAAGGCCCTGAGGCAGGAGCCTCCTTGGAGTGGCTGAGGAATAGCAAGAGGCCAGTAGGGTGGGAGTGGAGTGAGGAAGAGCAGAGTGGGGGCAGGGAGCAGGTGACATAGGGTCTTGCCGTCCATGCGTGGCAAGGCGTTGGCGTGTACTGAGTGGGGAGGCGCAGGATTGTGGACTGATTTGCATTTGGAACAGATGCCTCTGGCTTCTGTGGAGAGCAGACTGGACAAGGGGCACAAATGGGGACAGGGAAACCAGTTAGGAGGCTGCAGGTGTCACCCAGACAAGGGATGATGATGCTTGGCCCCAGGGAGCAGAGGGAAGGTGGTAAGAAACGAGCCAGTGGCTCAGCATCCCCCCCATCCTGGCACAGATACGAAGACCTGTGACAGAGGCCAACAGGTAAACAGGATGCACTAAAAGTTCACAGAACAAAGAGAAGTGCATGAGAAGGAAAAAAAGATCAGAAATCTGAAATGGTCCTGCTCACTACCAGCATAAGCCCTCCCCTGGGTAACGCACACATTTCTTTGGGGCTTGGTTTTCTCCTTTGTAAAATTACAGGACCTAATTCATAGGGTTAAAATGGGTAATGCAAACTGGTGCTTAGATAAGGTCTGGCATATTGTACCTGCTCAGAACTAATATCTTCCGAACCTCTACTTCTAGCAGTCTGAATGGTGGCTCTGCCCCCTTAGTCACT
This sequence comes from Ursus arctos, assembly GCF_023065955.2. Classification (NCBI taxonomy): domain Eukaryota; kingdom Metazoa; phylum Chordata; class Mammalia; order Carnivora; family Ursidae; genus Ursus; species Ursus arctos. The sequence continues at coordinate 10,199,823 of NW_026622830.1, read as the reverse complement.
GCGCAACTTTTATAATTCACATCATCTCTGTGAGCCTCGATCTGGTCATTTGCAAACCAATGCTGATGGCGCCTAGCTCAGGTACTCATTGTGAGACTGAACGACACAGTGTTAGCTTAGCAAAAGGCCTGACACGCCAGAAGCCCTCAGTGAAATGGTAGCTCAAGCCCTCAGTGAAATGACACATGGATCAGACACACCAGGCCTTCAGCTAAATGATTTCGAAGTTTCCGTCTAGCTCATTCGTTCCCAGATCCTAAACAAACAAACAAACAACCCCAGCTTCAAGTCAACTTTGGAGCTAGGAAAGTACACAGGTTAAGGCAGGCTAGGCTGAAGAGACGCTGGAACTCCCACCTGTTAAGTGAACAAGACTAAATGCAGGCATTTCTTCTCAGGTGATACCTATTAATGTGAGTCACAGAATCCTGGGAGTTCGGAGGTGGGAGGAAGCTTACAGAGCTCTCCCCCCTCTTTATTACAGACAAGGCTCCCACAGCTCAGAGAGGAGAAGTGTGCGAGCTGAGGTTGCACAGCAAACACAGGCAGAGGTGGAGGATGACGGGACTCCCCGCCTGCTGTCCCAGGCGGTCTGGTCTGACAGCGGGTGGGAAAAAGAAAGCAGCGGAAACCCCATCTGGAAAAAGAAAGTCATGAAGTAGGGACGTCTTTTCAACCAGCAGAAATGCCTTTCTTGCTGTCAAGAGTTAAATTCAAACACCTTAAGGGGCCACACAGGGAACGTAGCTGAGGGGAGTAACCGGCACAGAGACTGATGAATGTCCCGTACCTAAAGACATGTACGCTCAGATTTTGTTCTCTTGTTAAGAATTATATCACCAGGGCCACTGCTAAAGTGTCTGACACTTTTATGCAGATCAGCAAGAGACACCTCTTCCTCCGTACCCTTTGCGGGCATGTGTCAGAATACTGTCTTAATAAATTTGCAAATGTGAAAGGTGCCCTCATGTTAGGCAGCAAACTTTGCAGTGCACAGCATGTGCAACTGTATCCAGAGACACGCAGAAGACTTCCCTGTGATGGGAGATGGGCACCTCTGCCTATATTCCATGGTCTCATAAAAGGCACTCAAATGCCACAGCAAAGGTCATGTGGACACCGAAAACCAAAACCCACATTTGCTGTCAACACTTAACTTCTAAATCAGACTCGGCTAGCTCCCACCTCCATAGTGATGCACAAGGTGGACATCAAGAAAGCTCCTGCCTCAGGCTCTTTGCACTGGCTGTTCCCTCTCCTACACCGCTTCCCCCAAGATAGCCACGGAGCTTACTCTGTTTCAGTGCAACTCTTCGGAAAGTTCTTCCCTAAATAGCACCCTCACCACCTCACAATCATCTTCCACCCCCTCTCTTATTTTGCTTACTGTTTTTTTCCTACCCTACAGAGTGTAGGTTTTTTTGGTTTGCTGTACGTCTACTTCCAGCAGAACATCAGCTCCATGAGAGTTGGAGTTCTTTCTGTTCCGTTCACTGCTCTAACTCCGAGCAGCGAACATCTTCTGTAAAGGACAAGACAGGAAACGCGGTAGGCTACGTGGGCCATATGGTCTCTGTGGCCAGGGCTCCACTCTGCCCTTGCAGGGTAAATAAACGTATGCAAATAAACGGGCATGACTACATTCCAATAAAACTTTATTTGGAAAGAGGTGCCAGGCCGGATTTGGCTGGTATAGTTTGAGGACTCCTGTCCTAGAATAACATGCTTCAGACCCTAACAGGCACACGAATCCCCTGAGGATCTTGTAAAAAGGCAGACTCTGACTCAGCAAACTTGGGGGGCTGGGGGGGAAGGAGCCTAAAATTCTGCGTTGTTAGCAAGCTCCCAGGGGATGTGTGTGCTGCCGGCCCGTGGACCAAACAGTGGGGAAGACCTAGCCCAGTGCCTGGCATGTGGTGGGAGACCAATCGTTATTTGCTGAATAAATAAAAGAGAAGCAGAAAAACACGCATAATCCTATTCAATACTTTCCTTGCTACTTTTTCTTTTAAGATTTATTCATTTGACAGAGAGAGAGAGAGAGCACGCTAGCACAGGGGGAAAGGGGTAGAGGGAGAGAGAGCCCCAAGCAGACTCGGGACTCCACAATGAGCATGGAGCCCAGCCTGGGGCTCGATCTCAAGACCCTGAGATCACCAGCGGAGCCGAAACCAAGCATCCAACGCTTAACCCCAGTTAACTGACCGTGCCACCCAGGTGCACCTTTTCTTGCTACTTTTTTATCATGGGTTGCACCCTTGCTGATAATATCCATTGCTTTTATCCTCAACGTATCGTTTTCGGATGGAGAGCGAAAGGGTACGTGCACACAGAGGTTTAACGTGGCCCGTGAGGACTGACACACACCTGGCATCAGGTAAAGCCAACGCTTAACCACCACCTGACGCGGGTCTCAGAAATACATTCATGAGAACGGTATTTACAGTTTTATAATAAACGTCAAATCAGGAAGATGAGGGTTCCTTCATCGAAACCGAAGTTCCGTGAGGACAGAGCAGTCTGGTTAGATTCATGATGCCGCAAAGATCACCCCAGCTTCACTTCCTATCTGGGAAACTGAAATCCGAAGCCTTTTTAAGCTCCTCAGTGATAACCCCCTTGATCACTTACTGGGGATTTAAAACGCACAGGACATTCTGCCAAGTCCTTCGTAAATGAATGTGCCGCCATTGATGGGGACGGAGACAACAGCAGCTCTACGCACAAGCACATGGACCCTTCTGGAAGGATATTCAGGAAGTGGTGACACTGGGACGTGGGGTAGAGGAGGCGGCCGCCCGGCACAGGATGCGGGGGAGGCCTTGCCCTGCACGTCTCTAGTACATTCCAAACTGCACACCATGTGAATGCTTCTCCTCTCCAAAACTGACTGATAAAAGGAACCAGGGAAGCCGACACTTCATACTGTGCTGTCTTACAGAAATCTTCCTATAGAAATCCTATAAGCACCATTTTGTCCGATTTGCCATTGGGGAAACTGAGGCCTCAGGAGGTCAGCTTATCCTTTTCCTCCTAATCACAGCACCGGTACAGTGAGAACAACTCAGGCTGAAGCGCCAGGGTGGACGGGGGGGGGGGGGGGGGGGTGTCCCGTGACCAGCTAACGCAGGCCCGATCATCGAGGTTTACGCTCGGGAGCTAACCCCCCGCCCCTGCTCCCCACAGATGCTACGTCTCAAATCCCAGGTACAGGTCACCCGGTCTGGAAAAAGAATGTCATGGAGTGGAGATGTCTTTGAAACCAGCAGAAACGCCTTTCTTGCTATCAAGAGTTAAGTTCAAACACCTTAAGGGGCCACGCCGGGAATGTAACCTGCAGGCCTGTCAGGCTCTCACACCAGGACAGGTGCGAGTGTCCACTGACATCCACACCCTGGGAGGCTGTACCGCCCACAAGCAGGCTGCTGTTCTGCACCTGGGAGGGGCCTGTTGGCCGCTGTGGCCAAACACAGGGAGGGCAGAAGCCTGAGCCACCTGACAAGGGAAAAATTTGACTTGATGTTCAACCAAACTAGATTTATTTCCTGAATTTTTCAAAATACTTAAGTAACAATAAGAGCCCCTGGGAATGACCTTGCAAAGTATCTCAGGGTCATTAAACGTTTCTATTTTTCCTTTGGAGCCAGACCACCTCGGTTCAGTTTGGGCCTCACTCACTTCCTGTGTCACCTTGGCCAAGTTCCTTAACCTCTCTGTGTCTCCAAGTACTGCCTAGAAATAATGGTAGCATTATACCCATTTCTAGATGGAAAGTAATTTCTAGATGGAAAGTAATTCCCAGGCTAACTCTGATCTTGCTAGGTGCTATTTTGCCTCAGGGGTCATCACAGTAACCTGATATACAGCTGACGTGCAAGGAGGGAAGGAGCAGGGTGCCGGCCCGTGGGAAGAGACTGAAGGGAAATACAGCAAAGCAAAGCTGGTAGTTCTCCAGGTGACAAAGGGAGCTGTTTGGTTTATTATATTTTCCCATATTTTTTAAACAAAAAATACCTATTCAAACAAGAAAAAATAGGGGATCTGGGAGGCTCAGTCGGTCAAGCATCCAACTCTTGATTTCGGCTCAGGTCATGATCTCAGGGTGGTGATATCGAGCCTGTGTCAGGCTCCTCACTGAGCATGGAACCTGCTTAGGATTCTCTCTCTACCCCCGCTCTGGCCCTCCCACCCACCCACGCTGCTCACACTCTCTCTCTCTCTCAAAAAAAAAAAACCAAAAAAGCAAAAAAACAAGAAAAAATAAAGAATAAAAATTATGTATAGACGTGTGTATCTGATACACAGATCCATATATAGACATATAATGTCTTTATATACATACGCATGTGTGTGTATTTACATACATATATTTAATTTCTATATGCCTGTCTGTGGATATAGATACACACACGCGAACTTTTTCAAACCTGCGTCAGAACGTTCAGAGGGGGCTAACCCTTGGCACCGGGCCAGCGGACCACCGAGAACAGTGGAAACGGTCCGGCCCCGCGGCTCCACAGACGCGCTTTCAAACGCTAGTCCGCCACATCAGACCCCGCGACCCTGAGCACGTCCTCTGGCCTCGAACAGAGCCCGTGCTCAATGAATGACGGCCACGAATGTCCCCCGTACGGGCAGTGTTTAACTCCTGTCCATCCCTGGCTCCAGGCCTACGGCACGAAATCAAAACTTCCACGTAAGAACAAATGCTCCTTTTCTCACCCTAACAGGATGGAACAGAGAAAAAGAAACAATAATAGGAAACAGGAACAAGGAGCACACGCTGAGCCCCTGTGGGGTGCCAGGCCCTGCTCTGTGCCCTCCACCCTGTCAGGTCAGGGACTCTGTGCAAAGACCCGAGGAGGCAGGCGTGGGTATCGTCCCTTCCGGTGAGCTGTGTGACCTTGAGCCTCAGTTTCCTCATCTGCACCTGAGGTTAATAATAGCACCACGGCCTCCTGTGGTTGGCACACAGGGAAAGCTCAGTCAAGGGCCGCTAATGACCGTGTGCTCCTTGAGGAAGGCACTCGACACCTCTGAGCCGGGAGAGCACTCCTACCTGAGCCGGGCAATGGGACACGCTTGTCACACAGCAAGTGCCCAGTCAACAGACCTGGGTATGGGCAGAGTCGGCCCACAGTCTTCCAGGAGGCTCAGAACCAGTGGCTCGAACCTCCCCACTGTCTCCCCGGGTCTGGAGATCTCCAGCAGATGCCTCCTTTCTCACAGGACCAGAGAAAATCTTCGCTTCACTCGGGGTCCCTCAATGCAGAAAGTGGAGACAAGGGTGGGACCTGGATGCCCAGTGCTGGCCCAGGGCTCCGCCCGAAGCTGGTTCTGCTCAGAGGGTCCCATTTTACCCTCGCATTACCCCCCAGCTGCAGTGCTCGGTGCTGGGGCTTCGGACGGGGCCGGCTGCGAGCAGGGGACGGATGAATGAACAGGGAAGTGGAAAGATGAGAATCCAGACACTGAAAGCCAAGGTCAGGCCAGTACACGAGTTGCCTTTAGGCAAATGATGTTAGCTTCTCCTGTGTCTCTCTACTCCCCTGCATGACGGGAATAACAGCCCCCCTGCAAGGGTGAAATAAGATCGTACACGTAACACACAATGTGTAAGTAAACAGCCCTCAGAGTGCTCACGGGACCCCAGATGAGTCTCAGGTTGGGCTCACTCCGCCAGGAAAAGCCTGAACGCACACCAGCATCTACTCTTGGGCTAGCACAGCTCAAAAGATCCCAGATCCAAATCGATCGCTCTATTTCTCCACAAAAAGAACAGCAGATTAAATGCCTGCTTTGTGCCAAAGATCACGCTGGACGCTTGGGTTCGATATCCTCACGACTCTTGACACAACACAGCCAAACAATCTGAAAGATGCAGTCTTCATCACTTTACAAGAGAAGAAACTGCAGCCCCCCAGTGGCACGGAGCCCCGAAGCTGACGAAGGCTAGGACTGCCTCGCTCCAAATCCCCTGCTTCCAAGAGGCAGTGCAGACCAATGGTTAAATGTGGGCTCTGGTTTCAGGCCTCCTATGTCCAAATCAGTGCCACTGCTCCCAGCTGGGTGACATCAGGCAAGTTGCTTAACCTCTCTGTGTCCCAGTCTCCTTGTCTGTAAAAGGAGAGTAGTCATTCTACCACCTACACTCCATGGCATCACTGCAAAGATGAAGTAGGTCGGTCACTCTAAGGAAAGAACACAGTAAGCGCTCAGTAAGTGCAGCTCTCACTGTTACAACAGAGTGCCCGGCCCATAGGAGGGACCCAAAAAGTTGTTTGGGGAACCAATCAAGTTTCCTCTATATGTCCCCACTGGTTGCCAGACATATTGCAACCCTCAGACTGAATCACTCTTTTTGGAACAACTCTTTCTCCAAGATTCTGGAAGCTTCCTGTTTTCTCCCTACATCGGGGGGCAATGTCTCACTGATTCTGATCTTCTGATTCATCTTCTAATGTGACCTGAAAGTACACCCTGCTTACCGTCGGTGTGCATTTGGCACACAATGTGTGCACACAGTCTATCACCCAACCCCACACCTGCTCAGCGCCCACACCTTTGCCGGCCCCGCCCCGGACGCCCCCACCCCCGCCCCCGGCTCAGCCTTGGAAGCCAGCACCCGTCTCTGTTCTTTCACACAAAGCCTCCTTGACCACTCGAGGTCACACAGGAGGCCACATCTGGCCCACAGATGCACTCGGTTTGGACGGCACTCTTTAGAATTTTTAAACGAACGGCCGGTGTTATGATCGAGAGAGTGGCATAGCCAAGGAGAGGCTGGTGAGGAGCCCCTCCAAAAGCTGGCGTTAGCATGCCCACCCTGCCCCATCCCCATCTGCACAGGAAAAGGCTGGGTCAGGCCACCCCTAGCAGAGGTCTCCCCCCTGAAAATAGGCAAAGGCTCCATGGGGACAGGCAGGGTCGCTCAGCCCTGGGGACTCCGGCCTTTCCCAAGACTACAGCCACACCCGTGCCTCTCAACCAGAGCCAATCTCTCAAATAGACCAGTTAGCCCGGCTTTCAAAATGTACCCGCAATCCAACCACTTCTCATGCCCTCCCCCCCAAGCCCGGTGCAGCCACCCTCGCCTCTCACCCGGACTAGAGCAGCAGCCCCACCCCCACCCCTGCTTCTTCCCCGGCCCCCCTGCGGTCTGTTCTCACCCACGGAGCAGCCAGAGGGGTGCTGCTACAACCTAAGCCGGATCCCATCCCTCCCGGCTCCCACCTCACTGAGAATAAAAGTCCTTAGCGTCCAAAGCCCGAATCTGCCCCTCCTTGTTCCTCTGGGGCCTCCGTCTCCTACACACCCCTCCCGGCTTACCCCGTGCCTCTGGCCACCTCTGCGTTCCCGGCCCCTGCTGGCTGGGCCCAGAGGGCCCCTCAGCCCAGAGCACTCACCCCCGAATCCCTGCACATTCTCCTCCTTCCTCTCCTCCTTTGCTCCAGTGCCACCTGCCCAGTAAGGCCTCTCTGACCCCTCCCAACTCCCCTGGGCCTGGCAGTCTTTCCCACCGGACTTATCACCTTCCAGCATACTATTTAACTTTCCTACTTCTTAGATTTATTGCTTATCTCCGGGCAGCCAGAACGGAGGCTCCGCGGGGGCAGGGGAGCTTTGTCTGTCTGGTTCACGGCCGCATTCCCAGCGCCTGGAACGGTGCCTGGCACATAACCTTCCAGACAAGTGGGTGAACGAGCAGAGGAACCTCTGGGGATCTCAGAACACACCCTCCTCCCAGAAACTTGAGCCACCTCTCTTTCCTCTCCCTCTCCAGAGGGTCGGCTGAACCTTGTGGAGAAGCAAACACGGCAGCTTCTAGACAAATCAGCATCTGCAAGACCTGCTTCCTGGTTCCTGTCTAAGAAGAGGGGGGGTGGGCGGAGCCTCACTCAGCACAACATTTGGTTAGTCAAATAGAAGTCTGGTGTGTGGCCAATTGCCAAAGCACGGCCCGGTAAGAAGAAAACCCCACCTGGCTTCTCTCTGCCCTTTCGGAGATACAATTTAAAGTGAGTTGCAGAGAAGATAAAGGCTAAAATCCAACAGGATCAAAATCAGAGCCTCGCAATCCGTTTCAGGAGATGAAAGCTTGGAGACTTGACCAGCCTCCTCTGGATGGGAATAGGGCGGGGGGGAGGGGGTGGCAGGTGGACAGGCGAGCCCCTGGCCTCCAGCTCCCCGCCCTGCGAAGCTCGTCACTCTTACCCTGCATGAAACGCAGATCAGGTTTCTGCATCTGTAAGGAATTTCTCCTCAAGGAACTACCTATGTTTTTTTCCATATGTCTGAACATCTGTTCGAAAGAATTGTCATTGGAGGTGTGTACTATGGGTCAAGAGTCTCGTTTTGATTACTAACTGAAAGGATGCCTTTCCGATCATTCTTTCAGCTGAAAACAAGTCCCAGAGAGTGCTAAGAATAATGTGTTTTGGAAGCCCCCAGCATAAGGAATGTGACCAAGTGTCCCCTACCAGGAATTTCTATGCAGGAATACGCTTACAGGGTCTGGAAGCCGGCAGGGAAAGGATTCCACGACAAGGGCATGACACAGCCAAGGTCAACTGGGGTATTATCAGATCTCATAAGCTGAAGAGCTGTGGAAATGCTTAAAGCCCAACTTTGCAAAGCAGCCTGGGAGTGGAAGTTTCGTCCACCAAAGGACCCCTGCATCCTGCCCTGAGACAGAACAAGGAAATGATGGCTGGGTTCTGCCAAAGGGCACATGGCTCTTTCAAGGTGAGTCAAGTGCTTCCCTTTCTCATCTGATCCTTACCGGTCAAAGTCAGGCCAGAGAATTAAGATTCCCTGGCTCCTGGGAAAGAACCATAAGCTTGTTCTGTTTCAAAAGGATTTAAAGCTTTATAAAAGAAACGTTGTGGGCCTGGCCACTAACAGTGTGCCTTCCGCAACCAGACAATTCTTAGAAATCGTATAAATATAGCCTCTCTCTTATCTCCCTTTCTATTTGATAAACCTTGAAGTAGTGCAGACCTTATTTACCCCCAAGGATATGAACTTGACGATATTTGCCTGGAGCCAAATATAACCCAAAGTTTGATTTAGTAGTCGACACTTAATAACCAGAAATTTCACATGAAAATTCAGATTCCCAGCTTCTCCTGAAGAAAACCTCTAAAACCTGTCAATGCTGGACCCCCATTCCCACGTGGTACAACCAAGGGGTCGCTGAATAGCAGCTGCCTCCCGGAGATGAGGCGCACACTCTGCTGTGCCCTACTCCCCACCACTCCCTAGTGCTTCCTGACCCTTGGCCAATCTGGCCATTTCTTTTCACTGCCTGGCCCCCACCAGCCTGGTGGTTTGTGATCCTGTTTCTCCACTCTCTTCTTTGGTTCTCTCCTTAGTCCATTGCTTCTGGAGAGACACAGGTTCCTATTAGGGTGTGGGAGATAAACCCTTCCAAGTGGACCCATGCTAAGCCTTCCAGTGACGGCACACGTGGTCCTGTGGCATTCCACAGGCCTGAGAGTGAGGAAGTCCTATACTTTGCTTCCGAGCTCGGGGGTCTTAAGTCCAACTGCCTGTTGACATCTCTTTACTTGGATGCCTCACAAGCCCTTCCAACTTCCTACAGCCCACACTGAAGTCATCATCTTCCCTTAAGAAAACGATCCCTTCCCCAGTCTCCCCACATGGCACATGACACCATCCTGTACCCAGGAGCCCTTCCCCTCCCACACAGAAGCCAGCACTGCGTCCTGAAGGTCACACCATAGAGTCCCTCCCCACCCTTCCTCTCCCCCTGCTGCCTTGTCCTCTGCAGTTTGATCTCCACCTGGAACCTGCCACAATCCGTCAAGTTCATCGCCCTGCTTCCTCCCTCGCCCCTTCTAACCCACTCCCTAGAAAGAAGCCCAAATGATCCTAGAAATAGTAAATCAGAATCACCTTCCTCCTCTACTCAAAACTCCCCACTCCCTTCCCCTTCCCCTGGAATAAAACTCGAGCTCCTCACCTTGGCTTAGGAGTCCTGCACAGCATGATCCTGCCAACCCATCACCCCCCAAGCTAAACTCAAGTGACACTGGCCCTCCTTCAGTGCCTCAGACAGACACACACGAAGTTCTTCCCTGCCTCAGGACCTTTGCACACACTATACCTTGTGCAAGGAACACTCACCCATCCCTTCCCAGAGAGCTAGAGAAACAGAAAGAAGAAGGGCATCATTCCTCTCTTTGCTGGATCTTTCACCGCTCTAGGTCCCAGCTGATAAGTCACATCCTCAGCAAGACTCCCTTCTACAGCAGGTCTTCCAAGTACTCTCTCGGCATGTTGGTTTTGTTGATGTCATTACCCCCACATTGTAAATCCAACAGATGGGCTCCTAATCAGTCATCATGTCTTGCCCTAGAGTCTAGGTGTCATTCCAGATTGCCCTCCTCTGCCTCCCGGACTCACCCACATCTCAGCAATGGTCACACCAAACCATTCTGGTCAACTTTGTACTTTCAGCGCCCCCTGAGCTCCATCAGGACAGAAACTGTACTCTTCTCCCCCATTATCGTATTATCAGCACTTAGCACAGTGCCTGGCACACAGCAGGTCCTCAACAAAATATTTGCCAAATGAAGGAGTCATGAGATCTGAAAGCATTTAAGGTTTGGAAGAGACTTTCTTCCACGACCAAGGGACGTTAAAAAAACAACAAGAAAAAAGAAACATTAAAAAAAAGCAAACAAACAAAAAAACAAAACCAGCTAAACGTGGCCCACGCTTAAGGTTTTTAATTTCATATGTAAAGAAAGAATGAAATGATCTTGTACTCATTTTATTTTCCTATAAAGAGGAGCATAAAACCACTAGGCATGCAAAAAAAATGAAGTTTTATAGTGCAGTAAATAGAAAAGAGAAGGGTGGGGACCAATCATTGAGGGGGGAAGAAGCCGTGGTACAGTACAAAAATAGAAACAGATGTAGAGATAAAGAGAGACGGACCAAGAGGGAAACCAGCAGAAGCATCTAGGCAAGGTACAAAACAGGGCTTCGCTGCTCTTCTGGGAACGAAAGGGCAACCCTCCAGATTTCGAAAGGGGTTTTCACTCCTACCTAAGGGGTAAGAACTCTTGTCTTAAGTCCCCTAATCAGTGGTTAGCACATTGCATTTTGAAGAGAACATAACCTATTCAAATGATTTTTTTTTTTTAATATTTCACTTTGTATCTTAAGAAAATGTGGCTACAAACTTTGAAGTCAGGCACTGGGTTTTCAAAGCAAGAAGAGAGAGGGATCCTTAGGGGCTGTCAGAAGGAGGGGCATGAACTTCAAGCACAGTTCAGCAGGGTCTTTTGAATTGCACATCCCACCCACTCCCTTCTCTAGAAACGTCCATGGCCCCAGCCCTAGATGAATGGGTGAACAGAGCCTGGCATTGCACATGGTCTGACCTCTCTGGCCAAGCCAACTGGACCAGTGGGCCTTCCTCACCGGGGCCAATTAGAATTTCCCTGAGAAATCACAATTTGGGCCCCAATGGGCTGGTGCAGGGACAACAGATAAAATTGATGGGCAGGAGGTGTGGGCATTTTTCCACTAGGCCTTCTCAGCCTGGTAAGAGTGTGGAGTCAGGGAAAGATGGTCTTCAGGGAGACGGGAAAAATCAGGAACACTGTGTAGCAGGTAGACTCAGACCTGGCGGTCCAAATCCTAGGCCCACTCGATAGCTATGACGCTGACCAAGTTCCTTGACCTCTCCTTGACCTAATTGTAAGCTGCTTCCTAAGACTCCTTTGAGAATTGAATAAGTCAACACATACAGCACTTGGAACAAGGTCTGGCCCACAGTAACCGCATGCTGAATGTCAACTACTATAACGATCATTTTGCTCAACTGGAAGCTTATGAGGGCCGAGGGGTTCTTGCTGTTTTGTTCATACCATATCCCAGAATCTAGAACCACGTCTCGTACACAGCAGTGCTCAACCCACATTTGATGAGTGATCGGAGAATGGGGATACCACGCAGCCCTAAGAGGACAGAGACCATGGACAGAGCCTGCTAACTCTCTCCTGATCTTAGCTCCAACTCCAGATGGAGCAATCAGAACCGGGTCTTATCACAGCCTAAATCAGATCACGTTTCTTTCCTGCTTCTCACATCTCAGGATAAAGCCAAACTACCCCCCCTGCGTTCCCCCACCGCCGCCGCAGGCTACCCGGGCCCTGCATGTTCTGGCCCCTGCCTACCTCCTCCCGCTCCCTTGGGCTTCCCGCTCCACTTACACTGGGCTCCTTCGTTCCTCTGACGCGGTTCCCTCCGCTTCCTTTCTACCTCTGGGCCCTTGCACATGCTGATTCCCCCCGATGCATGCTCAGCCCCAGTCTCCTTCTCAGGGAAATCTTAGCAGCTGCTCTTCCCTTCTTTTCATTGGCTCCTCCATTTCACACACCCAGAGCCTCATGTTCTTTTCCTTTACGCTATTTGCCACCGTTGGTACCTTTATCATTTATGACTACTTAGTCAAGGACTCTTTCCCCCTAGACCATGAGCCCCATGAAGAAAGAGACCATAACTTCTTTTCTATTCTTCATTGTACTTTAGTATCGAGCACATATATAGCAAAAAGAAGGTGCTCGACAAATATTTGCAGAGTGAATCCACTTGTTGAATGGGTTGACTGAACAAAGAAGTACATTTTGGACCATTCTCGAGTCTAGCGTCTTCCCGAGCCTCCTGGCCTGGTTTCGCAGTAGACGTCTCCTCGGACAAGCCCCTAAATCCCCCTTCTAATCTGCCTTAAGTGAGTTTCTCTTTCTATCACTACTAAAGGCTTTGACTCCAACCCACAGACTAACGTTGCCCTCCGAGCCAGAAGTCTCCATCCTAGAATCGACAAGCCTAGGTCAATAACGATACAAAGACTTCCTTTCCCAAAAAAAGCAGTTTTCATGCATGACAAAGTAAATGGCATCAGAACAGCCCTCCCACCATCAACAACTGTTAAGTGAGGGCAAACATACGTAAGTCTACTGTCGTCAGGCCCTAGACAGCAGGCAGCATAAGACTGTGGTCACTGAGGAAAAGGAAACACAGGAGGTGAGCCCATGTTCACACCAGCTCTCCACCTGAGGACAGTTTCCATACCACCAGCGTGGTGTCCCCTCCCCCACCAAGCATCCAAAAAGGTTATGCCTTAGAAATAAGGGTATGCCTTAAAGAAAGGCTTCCCGAGACCCACCCTGACATAGTCTAAACCCAAGTCTCAACGAGACTGATGCAGGAGGGAGCATGGGAAATACCTTGGGCTTTCCACAGGTCCACCCTCACAAGATGTAAAATCAAGTCCATACAAGTTCATAGTGATCAGCCCGTGATGGAACTGCCTTCCGCAGAAGATAACAAAATCCAGAGTCTCTATAATGTCTGATATATATGTTATCATCACACTATCAGAAGATAATCAACAATTACTAGACATGCAAAGAAAGAGGAAAATGTGGCTCATGGTCAGGGAAAAAGAAGAAAGAGACACAGATCCCAAAATAGCGATGATGTCAGCTCTAGAAAAAGCAACTGCTGGGATTTGCAAGTTCCTAATATTAACATGAAAGTCTGTAACCAGGTGTGTATACCCAAAGCCCCTGTGGAGATTTCAGGGTTTGGGGGTTTGTGTTTTTTGCCTGTCTGAGCTCCCTCATGTAGTTTCTCATTGAGTAGTTTCAGGGGATGCTTAGGAATCTGCATTGTTAACAACCTCTCCAGAGGGTTCTAACACATCATAGAGTTCTTATCACAGAATACATCCACTTCAAGGCAAATACAAATAAAAGGTAAATTTATATGTATTGAAGGTTTTCCTTAATTGAGTTGGTGGGTGAGCACCGATCAGCAGCCTCAGGTTGAACAGATTACACAATTGAGAAAGATAATTTCAACTCTAATTATTTGGTAGAAAAATGCATACTTCTCTACTTATTTTGAAAAAAGAAAAAAAGTCTGAGGTTAAATCAAAAGCCACAGACATAAAAGATAATGATTAAGAAAAAAACAGGAGGGGGGCGCCTGGGTGGCACAGCGGTTAAGCATCTGCCTTCGGCTCAGGGCGTGATCCCGGCGTTATGGGATCGAGCCCCACATCAGGCTCCTCTGCTATGAGCCTGCTTCTTCCTCTCCCACTCCCCCTGCTTGTGTTCCCTCTCTCGCTGGCTGTCTCTATCTCTGTCAAATAAATAAACAAAATGAAAGAAAAGAAAAGAAGAGAAAAGAAAAGAAAAGAAAAGAAAAGAAAAGAAAAGAAAGAAACAGGAGGAAATGCTCACAGTATGATATAAGAAAGTATCAGAGTACCAACCACTGTAACATCAAGCACATAAACGTACATTAATAGTCACTGCCGTGTTTGTGAATAGAGAAGGCAACAAGAAATAGATAAAATGCTAAGAATCGTTATTTTCCGTATAATTTTAATTTTCTCCTAGTTTCCTATATTTTGCAAGAACGTATGGAATTTCCTCAGTGGACTCACATCTGAGATTTAAACACAAAAAAATGGCTTCAGACACCACCTGTCAATACACAAATCTCTGCAAAATCTAGCAATTTTTCAATCAGAAAGAGAAGGGAAGAAGTAGCTTGAGCAAGAATATCATTTCTATCCTTATCCAGCTCAGGAAGACTTTCTTCTCTGGCCTCTGCGTAACTGGACTAGCTTCTGATACTAGCTCCACGTCAGATCTTCCCGTCCGTCAGACAAGTAGGAGCCTGAGACGCATACCACAGCCCAGCAAGCAACAGGCAGTGGACGAGCGGAAGTAGCTCACCTCGTGGCAAATGAAGGACACAAACCGGAAAAGAATTCGAGTCCGTACCTGAACGACAGGGTGGCCACCAGTTGGAGCTTTGACAGCCCCTCGACTGCCTTCCGTCTCATAGTGGGCCCGGTGATGTGGCTTGGGCTGCACCTCGATCCGCAGCTCATAGGAGCCCGACTGGTGGGAGAGCGGCCACTCCAGCGGAGGGAGAGATGCGGTCACTGGGATGCTGAAGGGGGAAACAGAATTAGTCATGTGTATGAGAAATCAGAACCAGTCAACCTGTACAATAAATGTAAATGGTCCCTTTTTTGAAAAATCATGTCCAGTGGGTACATGAGTAAAATACTGGCTGTTGGGAAGCATATATTTCTCAGACAGCATAGGTAGGACTCTTCACAAGGTAGAGATCTTTTTCTTTGTTTTCTCTTCCATCTTTGATGACAACAGTTTATGAAGCTAACTTTATTACATGTGAGTTCTAGGGTATTTCTAACGGCTATAGCTTCTTTTTCTCTGGGAATTTTGAAGAGTACCACCTCCTACCTCTAAAAATCACCCTTTTACCAGAATGTTCTCCCTTTCCAAAAGAGTAAGTGTGGGAGAAGGTACACTGGAGTGGAAATCAGGGGCCCACGTATGTCACTAATGTGCCACGTTACTTTAGGCAAGTAACCTCACTTCTTTGATCTTCAGTGTTTTATAATAACATAGCAAATGGACCAGATGGCACTGGAGGGTTATTTCAGCTCTCATTTCCAAGTCCGATGCTTTCAATTAAAAGCTAATTCTAGAGAGAGGCCATTTCCAGTGATAGCCATTGCTTATCAGGGCAAGTACAGAACATCTAACCATAGAGAGGTGGCTAAATTTAGAGACCCCTAAATTTAAAGGAAGAGTAAATGTCAAGAACATGACTGAGTTACCCACCCAAGTACAAGTCCAAGCTCCACCTCTAACTACTTTGAGCAGATGCCTCTACCTCCCTAGGCCTTAGTTTCCTCAACTGAGAAATGGGGATACTGAGATCATGTAAAGAGCTTAGTGCAATAACTCCTCCATAAATATTAGGCTATAATTATGTTTCCCTATATCTATTTCATATTTCAAATAAATAATTATCTCCTATAGACAATCTAATTTACTTGTGGTTATAGTATTAGATGTATATGCCTTTACATCTGAAGTTGTAATGATGTGCGTTAAGTTTTATTTTCCTATAGAATCTTAAACCTACCCAGCACACTCAACAGGTACTTGATATATGGTTAGAATTATGTCATTTAAGAGTTCACTGAGGTCTTAATGATCTATCTAGACCATCCCTTCAAAGCCTCAGAGAACATAGACAATTCCCAAAGATTACAAAGCAAGACACACCAAGGCTACAACTTACGTGCCTTGACTCTCGGTCCAGTGCTCCATGCACATCTCTACACTACCTCTTACCTTACTAATTTATTTAAAATACGGCCAAGAAAACCTCTCACTTATAGAATGACTCTAGAACAATACCTGACATTTGATAGGTATTCAGTGGGTGGGTGGGTAGATGGCTGGATGGATACATAAATGAATGAATGAGCAGTTTTATTTCAAAGAAGCCCTATATATTCGAAGCAGCTTCAGGGGCACCTGGGTGGCTCAGCTGGTTAAGCATCTGCTTTGGCTCAGGTCATGATCCTGGAGTCCCAAGATTGAGCCCCGAGTTGGGCTCCCCGCTCAGCAGGGAGCCTGCTTCTCCCTCTGACCCTCCCCTCTCTCGTGCGCTTTCTCTCTCTCTTACTCTCTCTCACATGAATAAAATCTTTTTAAAAAATCAAAGTAGCTTCAAATTTGCAAGTACATGGATTTGTGCCACTGTGTCTGATTTTGCACATGGCATACCAATTATTAATCCAATCAGCATATTCTTTCCCACTAAGCCCAGAGCTGCTAAAAGCTGACATTACCAACTGGATTTAGTTAAGCATTTGTAATGAAACCAGTTCCATCCCTTCTCTATCACAGCTGTACCAAGGGGCGATGCGGGGGAGCGGCACCCCATAAACCCCATCAGGGCTGGAGCCCAACTTGAACATACAATCCAACTTAAAATTATATCCTCACTATGCAAGCAAATCTCCATCTCTTCTTTGCAACTATTTGCCTCCTGAAGTCCCCCTTACCCTGAAGTCTTAGAGCGTCCGCCTTAGTTTCAGTGCCAACATGCCTTCAGCTTCTGCCTACAGCCAAGGGGCTGTGTGTGTTAAATACTTGCACTCTCATTATGCATGCAAGTTACATTTTTTTAAAGTTTGCAAAATAAGACTCATAAAAAAATCACTTCACCCCTGTATTATCTTTGAAGTATCAAAAAAAAAAAAAAATCAAGGAGTAGGAGATCCAGTGGGATATGTCTAAGCATCAACTTCAAATTTTCTTTGGTTCCAGAATAAGTCTTTCATGACTCCAATACAATCTTAAGAATTAGACCATCAGAGCCAATGTGAAAGGCTGCATGTGAATTTCAGCCCTCTGCTCTGCACGCCTGAGACAATTATTATCATGAGACTTCCCTGCACACCCTATCCTCTCACTCTTATAGAAAATTCTTACAAATATCTCCTCGGCTGGCACAAACTGGCACTTGTAGGGACAAAGGTCCTCTACTAGCATTCAGAGCCATCTGGATCCAGCCCCAGAATGGAGATGGACGGAAAAATGATAAAGTCTTAATAAACAGTAAAGTCTCAGACAAATGCAGCAGGATCCTATTTTAGGTCAATGTTCTTCCCCAATCTCAATCATCACACAAATCACATTCTGGAGACTGATCAGTAGGAGTCAAGAACCCGAGGTTCTAAGTTCCCAACACAGTCGTTAACTAGTGGGGTGATCCTGGGCACATCCCCTCACCTCACCAAGCCCAGGTTTCTCAACCTGCACCAGGGTTGTCCTTACTCAGCATTTCCTAAGGTGATTCCATACAACTTTGGTCACAGAACTCGTAACTCCGTGGCCAAATGGCCTTTGAGATCACTGCCTGTTCTGTCCACAGCTGGGAGTGGCCCCTGCATCAAGATATCTGTTTAACTCTGTTAAACTCAGAAACTCCTTTTTTAAGGAATGCCAATCAGCCTCTGATGGCACCAGTGTTCTCAGAACTGTTCTCGAGGTGGGGCTGGACCGAAGCCCCCTGTGGTCCAGTTCGGTCTGCGGTGGGATAAGCAAGGCCTGGTGGACAAAGCCCTTGTCTACTCTCATTCCATTAATCAAAACAGCTCTACCATGATCTATTTTGGTCTTCAATTTAATATTTGCAAAAAAAAAAAAAAAGGCTTCCATTTACTGAAAGTAAACATGCATTGAAGAATCTATGGCCTCAGGACGCCTGGGTGGTTCAGTCAGCTGAGCACCCGATTCTTGGTTTCAGCTCAGGTCATGATCTCATGGGTCTTGGGATGGAGCCCCACACGGGGTGCCATGCTCAGCGGGGAGTCAGCTTGACGATTCTCTCCCCTGCCCCTCCCCCATTTGCACTTGCTCCCTCTCTCTCTAAAATAATCAATCTTAAAAAAAAAAAAAAAAAAAGAATAGAGGCACCTGGGTGGCTCAGTTGGTGAAGCGTCTGCCTTCAGCTCAGGTCATGAACCCGGGGTCCTGGGATCGAGCCCCATGTCAGGCTCCCTGCTCAGAGGGGAGTCTGCTTCTTCCTCTCCCTCTGCCCCTCCCCCTGCTCATGTGCCTTCTCTCTCTCTCACTCTCTCAAATAAATAAAATCTTTAAAAAATATAAAAATAAATAAAATTTAAAAAAAGGATCTGCAGCCTCATGCTATTACCTTTACCTCATGGTTTTCAAAGTGTTGGGATTATTTTTACCTTCATTTTCATGGACTATCATCTGCTTCTAACCTCGGTGAGCCCCATTTTTCTCGGCATCAAAATGAAGATAAAACTAATACCAGCCAGGGGCACCTGTGGGGCTCAGCGCGTTAAGTGTCTGCCTTCAGCTCAGGTCACAATCCTGGGGTCGTGGAATCAAGCCCTGCGTTGGGCTCCCTGCTCAGCAGGGAGTCTGCCTCTCTCTCTCTCCCCCTCTCCCCTTTCCCCCTGCTCGTGCTCTCTGTCTCTTTTTCTCTCTCTGAAATAAATAAAATCTTTTAAAAATAAAAAAATAACAAAATAATACCAACCAGGTTTGTAGAAGAATGAAACAGTACGTACGGAATACTTAGAACCGTGCCTGGCACACAGCAAGCACCCTTAAATACTGGTGATTGTCGCTGCCATTCCTCTAATGACCATTGGGAGCTCAATCTCCTAGGACAAGGCTCACTTCCTAAAGTGCTTCCCTCATAGTTATAAGAGAATTCCCCTATAAAAATAATGGCTGCCCCTTTTTTTCTTTTTTTGTATTCTTACTTTGTGCAGGCTCCATGTCAAGAACTTGATATATATCCTCTCACCCAATCCTTGCAAACAAAACAAAACAAAAAAAAACACATGCTAAGGTGGGACCATTATTATCCTCATCTCATAGGGAATGAGCCAAGGTTTAGTATGGTGCTCAGTGAGAAAGGGAGTCCTGATTGATTAGCAATGCCTGCCCTGGAAACAGCATCGAAAAGGTGCTCAATGAGAAAGAGGCTCCTGATTGATTAGTGATGCCTGCCATGGGCACAGCAGGAGAGCAGCACCAGAAATGCCTGTGATCACACAGCTGGTGAGTGGCAGAACTGGGACTCAAAACCAGTCCCGACAGACCCCAAAGGGTACATAATGCCATCTACATGCATCTCTTCTGCTTACCACTATTTTAAGCTCCTTGAGGATTGTGGCTCATACTTTCCAGGCACATAGCAGACACCAATGACATCAACTCCTCTTACAAGAGGACAGTAAATTCCACACACTAAGGCTTGCTCTGTGTTTCCCAGAATGTCAGCTCCCTGAAGGCAGAAATTTTGGCCCATTTTGTCCACCACGGGCTCCCCAATACCTGTAACAGTGCCTGCCTGGCCCATAGCAGGTGTCTGATAAACACCTGCTCAGTGAATGAATGAATCGGCCAAGTGTCCTACCAGCGATCGCAGGCATCCTCACAACAAATCTGGTGAGTAAGGTACACTTATGCCTATCGTACAGATGGGGAAACCACAGCTCGGAGAATTTAACTTCCTTGCCAAGCTCTCACAGGCAGTAAGCGGAGAGCCAGGATGAAAACCCTGTCTAGCGCCCCCCCAACCAGAAAACGTTTCCTAAAAGTAAACTGTGGACCAGACCGCTTCCCGAGCCCGCTCACCTGCAGATGGGAATCGCAGGCACCAGCTGCTTGGGCCAGGTGGGCGGCACCAGCAAGATGGACTCGGGGGCCGAGCTCCTCCCCTCCTCCTGCTCGCAGGGTCCCAGGAACTCCACGGCCGGGTAGATGTGGCGGGGCAGGCCGGCCTTGGGCGGGGCAGCAGACACCGGCGATGGGTCGGGGCTCGTCTTCCACATCTTGGGGGGGATGCCACAGGGCGAGTCCGCGGCGAGGCTGTTCAGGGCATCCATGAGGACGGCAGAGCCAGCCGTGGGGGGGTACCCAGCGGGAGCGCCGTCGTCCCGGGGCTGCGGCGAGGGGCTCCGGGAGCGCTGGGGTGAGGCTCCGGGCAGCGGGGCAACCAAGGCCCCGGCACACGAATGCCTCCGCTTGGCACCAGGCGACGAGGAGCGGGAGGCCGGACGGGGCACGGGCGAGTGGCGGCCCAGGCAGCTGTCCTCAGCGAGGCTGGTTCGAGGTGACATTATTGGCGAGGTTCTGGGGGAATAATGAGCAGGGATGTTTTGAAACTGCGGACACAGGTCGTCGGGCCCGCCGTTATTGGGCGAGACGCAGGGCGAGGTGTAGGGGGAGAAGGTGTCGGAAATGAAGCTGGCAGAGGAGCCGCTGCTAGCGGGGCTCAAGCAAAGCGGCTCGCGGTAGCCCTCGAAGCCGGGCACGGGCAGGGTGAACCGCGGGCCGGCGGCCACGCCGGCCAGGGGCGGCTGCTCCCCCAGCAGGCCAGTGTCTCTCCCGCGGAGGGGACCCCCTGCCTGCATCAGTTCGTGAGATGGAGTGATCTCGATCCGAGGGCTCAGGCCCGAGGCCCCCGCTGGCTTGGCCGCCGGGCTCAGAAAGTTCTGCGGCCCTACCCTATCCGGCTCTCCGAATCGGCCGGGGGGTTCGCCAGGGAGACTGGGGAGGGGGCTGTATGGCTTGAGGCCATAGTCCAGGACTTCATCGGGGTATGCGAGTCCGGAGGGTGGGCTGGCGACCTTATGTGCATTCGGTTCTTCTGGAAAGAGAAGGGGGGAAGGAGGGGTCTTTTTAAGCCTCTAAAACAGAACTCCCGTGCAGAGCAATTACAGGCTGGGTTTTGTCTCCTGATTTTTGTTTGTTTTTGTTTTTGCTAATCCCCACCACACCAAACCCCAAGCTGGAGCCCCCTTCCCTCGCCAGAGGAAAGGGAGGCCACTCCATCCCAGATTCCTTGAAGACAGAGACCAAAGTGGAAAGACTTTGGCGCAGGTGCACAGAGCACAGCTCATCCAAGCCATGCAGGACGTGCTGGGCCCGTGGCTTCCAAACTTCCGGTTCCATGGAACCCTTGGGAGAGATGCATTTTATTTCACAACTCAGTTCACACCGTATCTACTGGAAACTGCAACAAAAGCTTCACGAAACAATACTTACCCTGCTACCTACAATACACTCTTATCTTTCCTCTTGGAGGGGTTATTTGGTTGAAATGCTGGTCATAACTCATTCAATAGATTTCCGGGTCATGACCCACAGTTTAGAAACCACTGACCTAGGCTCATCTCATCATTCTGCATGTCTGGTACGGCCAGAGGATGCGGAGGGAGACTGCCTCAGCTCTGGAGTCCAAGGGGCTCCAGGTTCAAATCCCAGCCCTTTACACCAAGCGTAAATAGTGGCTTAATTTAGAACCAGGACTCCTGAGTCACGTCTCCTCTTGTGCCATTTCACAGATGGGGAAGCTGGGGCCCAGGGAGGGGAAGATTCACCCAAAGACACAGAATTTGCAGGACAAGCAATCGCACAGGCAAGCCCCTCGGCCCTCATAAAGGCAGAGCCATGGCTCTATAGTCTCCCAAGCTACTGAAAACAGTGCGTGTAGAAGGATCTAATATTTCTTTAGTAGTGGCCTTCTGCTGACACCTAGAAAGGAGCCACGCTGGAGAGTGGATTGAGTGAGGGAAGGAGCTGTTCTTCCCGCCACCCTGACCCCTCATCAAGCTCCCCTACTCAGCAGAGGCCCCTCCACCCTCCCTATCGGGGCTTGGACCCGCCTGACTCCTCTCTCTCACACACCTTACGTCCAATCCATAGCGAACCCTAATGGCCCTGCTGTCAAAACATAAGCCACAGGCATGCGTGTCTCCCTCTCCACCACAAGCCCTCTGCCCTAAGCCACGAGCCGTCCTCTCTCACCTGGACTGTAGTCCCCTCCTCCCTGGGCTCCCCACTTCTACCCTGCTCCTTCCAGGCTGTTCACCACACAGCAGCCTCTTGAAATGCCCATCTGCAAAACTCTAAAAGCTCCCCCAGACGTGCTCTAACGTCCTTAACAACTTGTCCCCGAGCCCTGGCCCATCTCACCACTCGTACCTCCCCACTTTTTCCCAACCTGACTCAGCAACAGCCCCGCTAACCACTATTCTTCAAGTAGCCCCTGCCTTGAAGCTCTCGAGTGCTGTTCATTCCGCTGGAGACTCTACCCCCGAGATCCTCGCATGGCTGCTTCCCTTAATTTCTTCATGTGTCTGTTCCCTCTCCACCCTTTTCCCCTGCCATCTTTTCTCTGTTAACACCTGTTACCAGCTCACACCACATCAGGTATTATCTGTGGAGGGAATCTCATCCCGAGAGATCAGGGGCAGGCAAACTGCAGCTCCTGGGCCAAATCCGGCCCACAGACTGTGTTTGTAAATAAAGTTTTATTGGAATGCACCCACGCACCTATTTGTTTACATATGGTCTATGGCTTGTTTTCGCACTACAATAGTAGAGTTGCTAGTTACGACAGACACTCTCATGGCCCACAAAACGTAAATACTGATCAGCTGGCCCTTTATAGAAGTTTGCAGCCCACTCACTAGACCGTCTGCTACACCAGCGCTGGAACCGTACCCGTTGAGGCTCGGCATTGCTTGCCAGGCACTTGGTACAGGCTGTCCATAAACATTTGCCGAGTGAGAGCGAACAATAGAAAAATCATGCGCAAGGTCCATCCAGCCAGAAACGGGGCATCTTCCTAAAGTTGTGTGACTGGGCCTCATCTTGGGCGGCCAAGGTGATTTGGCTGCATAGGTGATTCTCAATCTCCTGGTGCCCTTCTGGGACCATCCTGGAGTAAATGCTGCCTGGCTTAGCTGAGCTGCTCTCACGGGGTCCAGATGGTGTCCCCAGCCCAGGTGAGAGCCCAGAAATGGCTTCCCACAGCTCTTGGGGTAAAGATGAACAACCTCAACTAGACCAGCCCAGCCAAGCCCAGCCTGCCACCTCTGGCCTCACCTCCCTCTCCTCTCCCACATCTCTCCCTGGACTCCAACCAAACTGGTTGTCTTTCTGGTCTTAGAAAGCACCTACCTCCTTTCTGCCTCAGGACCTTTGCACTTGCTGTTCCCCCTGCCACACCCAGGCCCCTCCTCTACGTAACTAAAGCTATTCATTCCTTCCAGCTAAAGGGTCAGGTGCTGGGGAAGGCTTCCTGGTCTCCTTGGCTAGATCAGAGCCCACTCACACTTCTCTGTTCTGCTCCATACAATTCCCAAAATTCCAATTAAGTAATTTTGAAGTTAGTTGTTTATTGCCGGCTTCTCTCCCAACCTCCAGCTCCACCCCTACCAACAGGAAATTCTATGAGGACTCTTTTACCCCCTAATGCATTCCTAGCAGTTGAACAGGACACCACGCCCCCCAAAAAAATATGTGTTGGTTGGCTAAATGAATTTTTTAAAAGTGAGTTCACAAAAGTCTAAACGAAATATTTAAACTGCTACTCAAAGATGCTAATATCCAAACCTAAAGGTAGAAAGATATACCCTCCAGAGGGTAATCTGGTAATACCTATCAAAATTCCAACACGCGTACCTTCGGAACCAAACAATGTTGCTTTAGAAATTTATCCTGCAGCTAAACCCTCATATGTGCAAAATGAAGTGTGCATGAGATTAGTTAATACTGCCCTGTTTGGGGGCGCCTGGGTGGCTCAATCAGTTAAGTGTCTGCCTTTGGCTCAGGTCATGATCCCAGGGTCCTGGGATCAAGTCCTGCACTGGGCTCCCTGCTCAGCGGGGAGTCGGCTTCTCCCTCTTCCTTTGCCCCTCCCACTGCTTGTGCTCCCTTGCCCTCTCTCTCACTCTATCAAATAAAATCCTAAAAAAATAAATAAAATACTGCCCTGTTTGTAATCCCAAAAGACTGGAAGCAACCTAATGTCCATCAGTTGGGGATGGGTTGAATTCTGGTTTGCTCATACCATGGGATACAATACCGCTAGATTAAGGGTTGGAAAAGTTCTTTCTGCATTGATACGGAATGACCACGAGATACAGTGTCAAAGGAGAAAAGCAAGGTACTTACAGCACGTACAGAATAAAAGCAGAGGATAAAAGAATGCGTACACAGATACACACGCCCACTGCTGCTGTTCACATAGGCTCTCTCTGCTACAGGTAACGGGGACTTCCTCCAGGGAGCGGAACCAAGGAATCAGGCAGCAGAAGCGTAGCAGGAAGGAGACAGAAAAGGAAGACAATTCCCCAAAAAAACATATTTTTAAAGGTGGCGGGGCATGGCCGTGACATGACAGGATATGTAGTGATGACGCCCTGGTTTCCAAAGCAGGAAATTGTGATCGAGTCCTACCCTGCCACTAAATAGCTGTGTGACCTTGGAAAAGTCCCCCACCAGCTCCACGTCTCAACCTTCCCATTTATAGGACAGCACTAAACAGATCGGTTTCCTTGGTCACTTCTGGCTGTGAAAGGCTTTGGTTTTTCTAGCTGGGGTGTGTAGGGTCTCAAGTTCTTACGAAGAGGCAATCGATCACATCTTGCATCTATATGTGCGTGCGTGTACACACACACACACACACACACACACACACACACCCCTTCCCGGCAGGTAACAGAGCACAGATTTTTAATCTAGCGAGAAATCAACACCAAATCCACGTCCGACAACATTCTGATGATCCACTGCCTTGTGAACCAGCACAACAAACCACAAAACATCTCTCTGCAAAAATTCCGGCCTTATCAGATGAACGGCATCACGTCTCATCAGAAACACCCCCTCAGGCCTGACGTGAGCCGTCCCAGAAACTCGGCCATGAAAACACACATCACTCACGCCCGCTGGCAGCAACGCCGAGCAGAGAGGCCGGTTTGCTGAGCGAAAGCATCCGAAGCATGCACACTGGTTTTAATTAATCCAAGCAGCAGAGTTTTTCCGTTTTCTTTCTCCTCTCAAGATTCTCGAAGCGTCACAGCAAGCAGGGAACGCGAAGGAAATTTATCATCATTCCGTGCTCGGCCCTCGGGGTGTTTGACGGTAAACACCCGACGCTCGGCTCGCCGTGAGCACCGCACTTGAAGCGGCTAGGACTCTCGGCTCTCTGTCCCTGCACAACGGCCCCCCTCCCAGCCGGCCCCTCGGGCTCCCGGCCATGCCCACACGGCCACTGGGCGGAGTGCGCTGTACCTTAGGGCCACCAGATTGTCAGAAGGGCTCCCAAAAATCTCTTTTTACCACTTGCATGATCCTTGCTATATCCATGTACCCCCAGTAAATATTATTTACTTAATATTTCTATATTTAAATTCACTCACGTAGTACTTTAATTTTTTTTTTTAATTTTAAAAGGAAACTTTATACCACTACCACAAGTGGAAAATCTGTGTCACGTCCGTAAATAGAAGGTAGGGTAAAAACACAATAAAAATAAAAGTTACTAAATTCGAGATTCGAGACACTGTGGCCGGCCAAAGGGTCTACGCTGAGGCCCCCTCTTCTTCTGCCCCTGAAAGCTCTCTTTTTATTGAGGCAGAACTTATATACACAGATTTCGACAAGGTAGAGGTCGATGAGTTTGGCCAAATGTCATACACCCCTGTAACCACAACCACAATATAGATGCAGAGCGCTTCCCCAGCCCCAGGAAGCCCACCTTTCTTAAGGCTGGAGGGGGGGCGGGCAGGGAATGGCAAGTGCTAGAAAGAAAGGTGTCAAAGACACACGAGTACCTAACGAGACTCTGCCTTGGACTCATTCAAAGCAAAGTAGCGCTGCAAAAAAAAAAAAAAAATGGTGCTCATTACATGCCATGTACTCATCAGTGGACCACATAAAAATCACCTCATCTGCCGTGGGAGCTACCTAGCCCACACTCAAGGCATCAGTGCTCAGAGAGAGGAATAAGGTAGAAGCTATGAGAGGTGATTCAGAGGTTGCTGTTCTAAGTCCTCTGTGCCTCCATGTCTTTGTACATGCTGTTCCCCTTGCCTGGAACTCCCTTCCAAACCTCCTATCCTCATAGTAAGCCATTATTCGTCCGTCAAGATTATACTTGGGCCACCTCCTCCTGAAGGCCCTCCGTGATTCCCTAGCCTGGGTCAGGAGCTCTTTTCCTGTGTTCCCAGAACCTACAGAATCATGTAATGAAGTCTATCGATTATAGCTTCCCTTGTCTGTCTCCCTACCGGACTGAGCTTTCCGAAGGCAGACAGGGATCCTAAGTCACTAATAATAAACTGTGAGGCAGCTAACATTTACTGAGAGCTTATATGCCAGGCACTGTGGTAAGCACATTACATGCAGCGAATTATTCCATCCTCATAACCACCTATGAGGTGGGCACTGCATATTCCCCTTTTACAGATAAGGAAACTGAGGCACAAGGAGGTGAGTTAACTTGCCCGAGGTCCCACAGCCCGAACCCGGGCAGGCCTGAGAGCACCACCAAGCACCAGGCCAGGGATTCTCAGCCTCGGAACCAGCAACTGCTTCTGTGCAGAGCGAGAGAGTTCTTTCGTGTGGGGGCTGTGGCGTGTGCAGCAGCACCCCTGGCCCCTAACCACGAGATGCCAGTGACACCCCCACCCTTCTCCCAGTCGTGACAACCAAAAACGTCTCCAGGCATTGCCAAATTCCTCCGGCCAGGCAGAACAAATTCCCCCGCGCCAGCTGAGAACCCCTGCTCGATCCTGGACGGCCCTGGGGCCGCACGCGGGGGCTGCACACAGCAGACGCCCCAGAGACTGACGGAAGCATTCACCCGGGCCCTTAACCCAAACTGCTTCAGCGAGGACAGACCCGCTCACCATCAGCCCCAGCGGGTACATCCTGTCTGCAGCAGACATCGGAAGTCCTGAGTCTCAGCACGCTCCCCGTCCTCGGCTTCCCGGGCGCTCCCCCCAGCATTCGGCCCCGGTCAGAGACTGCAGGACAGGACCAGTCTCCCAAGTGCTCACAGTGATGAGGTCAGTGACCAGACACTGAATCCACATGAAGCCTGAGACACGCGGGATAAGCACCCAAGAAACCGGTTCTATCAGTGTACCGTGTTGTTGTTGTTGTTGTTATTATAGAAAGAAAGACTTTCTAAATGAAATTCCCCCTTTCTCAGCTCTCACTGCTTTATTTTACAACTTGCCAGCACGACACACACTAGCCCCCAGTGTCCCCAAAAGCATCAGAGGAAAGAAGGGTGGGGCACCTGGCAGGCTCAGTCAATGGAGCGTGCGGCTCTTGATCTCAGGGTCCTGAGTTTGAGCCCCACGTTGGGCATAGGGCCTACTTACAAGAAAAAGGGAAGAATGCTTTATAAAAATAAGATGGGGCGCCTGGGTGGCTCAGTCGGCTGGGCGTCTGCCTTTAGCTCCGGTCCTGATCCTGGAGTCTCGGGGCTCCCTGCTCAGCAGGGAGTCTGCTTCTCCCTCTGCCCCTCACCCCTCTCTCACTCACTCTCTCTGTCTCTCTCTCTCTCAAGTAAATGAAATCTTAAAAAATAAAAATAAGATGGATTAGTCAGTACCCTGGGAAATCTTTTTCAGGTATCCTTCAAAAAATATGTGGAATAGGTCAAGAGGGCCTCCAACCCCTTCCATTTTATGCTTTTACTTTTTCCCCTGGGCTATCTGGGAGCTGATCAACTAAATCTTACTAAAGTGTAAGTGACTTGGGCTGCTACTCACCATAACAAAAACTGATGATAGCTACCATGTCTATACCACTCACTTTATGCCAAGAACCACTGGGTACACATTTAATGTTCATCTCACAAGAACCCTGTGAAGCAGGTGATACCGTTTCCAAGTGTTACCAACAGAGAAAAGGAGGCTCAGAGAGGGTGACTAATTTTCCCAAGGTCACACAGCTTCTAAGTGGCCATCCGGCTCCTCCACCTCCTAACCATTAGTCTCGCCTGCTAGTCATGAAAGGGGCTATGCCTTGGATGGTGACACCTTCACCCCAACCCTGGGATTAGGAGGTACCCCCAAGAATTGGAGCTGCTCTGGGGATTCCATCAGGAGGCGACTGACAGCTAAGGACACAGATTCCTTTCTTCTGAAATAGTCACAGTCCCTCCATTTGCCCCAGGATTGAGTCAACGATTTATTTTTAAAATCACGCTGAGGCCGCGCGGTGGTCTCTGCCAGCGCCTCTCCTCCCAGAGCCTCTGGCGGGCCTGTTGCTCACCCTTGGGGACACACGGCCAAGTCTGAGGTGGCCGTTCAGTGCCAACCCACCAGCCAACAGATCGCTTTTGAAAAAAAGGAACAGCAAGAGAACATCTTCTCCGCCTAGAGCCACGGGCGGGTGGAATTTTCAGGAAGCAGAATAGAATGACCGAAATAGAAACCCGGCTAGGGAACCACCGCAGGGTCTGTCCTTGGGGGGAGGGGAGGGCACAAGGAGAACCCGTGCCTTCAGGCCTGAATGACCTGGAGGAGAGGAGCCAGGTCACAGCCCAGAAGCCAGACGCCCCTCTCGGCCTGGCAGCGGGGCCCTGGGGCTGCGGCCGTCCCTGTCTGAGGTGATGGGCCCACTGCTTGATGAGCTCACAGCCCAAGGTGGTGCGAGTCACAGGCCCTGGGCTTGAGTCATCACCGTCTGTTGCCATGGCAGCACTTAGGATGCCACGACCTGCACCACAGAGGACGGCCGGAGGAAAGGGGAGAAGGTGGGGGGAACGAGCCTGACTCCCACCACCCGGCCATTCTCCTGACCCCTGCATGTCGGGGGCTGTGAGGGATCGATCACCAGAGGAGTGGGCAGGTGGAGGCTTTCTTGTCTGGTGGCTCACACCACCTAGAGCAAAGCCCTTCTCTGAAAGGCGACCTCAAGCTTTGCCCTCAAGTAGTAAGTTCAGCGCTCAGCAAACTTTCCCCAAAGCCCCCCACGCCCCTGCTGCCCCCACCGAGCGCACGCACACAACCGCAGCCGGATTCCTCGTGTATGGATTGTGTGTATTAATAATGACGGGGAAGCAGGTTGCCACACTCGCCCCTCGGAGATGACATACACAGACGCAGGGCATGAAAGGCGAGAAATTCCATCCAGATAAGTCAGGTCCAGAAATGCCAGAAAGGGGAAGAAAGGCAGTTTACCATCCCGTCTCGTCCATGGGAGCCACTGGAAAAAGCCACCTTGAACGCTATGCTCTTTGCTGACCTTGTCCCAGCGAAGACAGCTGTCTGCCTTCGCCAGACGGGACAGAAAAGAAGGCTCGGTCCTGCTTCCCAGGCAGCCTGCCATGAGGCCAGGCGCCCGGGACACAAGACCCAGGATGATTTGCAAGCAATCAGCCTCAGACTGGCTGCTAGCAGGGCCGTTTGCAAAGCCACACACACCCACAGGCAGACACACACTCCTTTGGGAGAGAGGTTGAGAAGTGTGTGGAATCTGCAACCCATGGGCCTCAAGGTCAGCTTTTGGAAGGAGGCAGCAGGGCCCGGGCGCCTGACAGACAGGAGGCCTCATTGCCAGCCTCACACTGGGGTGGGAAGAACCACCTCTTGCTGGTTTAGTCATTCCAAGGGCCCCTCCTGCTTTCAAGAAGCTCAGAGACCTTCCTATTTTTATTCATCGCGATGGCTGAGATTCACTGTGCCGCAAGCTTTCATGCCTGCTACCTCCCTGTCTGCAGCTTACAAGGCCCCCCGCCCCCTGGAGGTAGGTATTATCAGGTCCTTTGTGTTACAGATGGAGAAACTGAGGCTCACGGGTGCAGAGATTCACCCAAAGTCACAAAACAATCAGGGGCAAAGCTGGCGTTCAAATTGAGACATCGTTTAAGTGCAGTGAAACTCACAAAGGTGAAATGTACCTCTCTTTTTATATATGTATGTACCCGGTTATCCACCGTTCAAGATATAGGCCATTTCCATTCCACCCGAGGGTTCCCTTGTGGCGCCCCCTCCCCCCACCCCACCAGGAACCCTCACCCAGCCTCACTCTCGCACCAGAGACTGGGTTTGCCTGTTCTCGAACATCACATAAATAAAACCTTACAGAATGGACAGGTTACGTCTTTCAACATTCTGACATTCATCTGTGTGGTGCACGGCCACAATATCTTTTTTTTCTATCACCTTGTAGTATTCCCCCATACAATGAAACCATAATTTATTTATCTGGTCACCAGAATATATACTGCCTCCCTTTTTAAGGACAGCCATGTGAGACTGAACCGGACTTCGTGAAGCCCATTTCTAACAGAGAGTCCGTCCCTCCACACTGGTCACGGGGTGCGTGACAGAGAACATGGCCCAGGCAGCTTCCTCACCAAAAGGAGAAGGAAAGGTCTGGTCAGAACTAACCAGAAATAGACTTCAGATAATCCTCCCTCAGAAACAGGGCTGGCCATGGCCAACCCAACCTCTCCATCAAATGCCTGAGCGAGGGCACTCGGGTGGTCGCGCACTTTCTAACCAGCTCCCCGAAGACCCCTCGCCTTCACGCCAGCACCTCAAAGCTGCTCCCCTTAAGTCCCACAAACCCTGGCACAGCCTTGAAAAGTTGATCACCCTCTTTCTTTTAGCCAACTTGAAATCCAAGTGGAAACTTCCCCCTTGAGAACAGTGGGGCCCCTGAACTCGGCCAGGGGCAGAGATTTAAAATTAATACCTGATTGAAGGACAGATCCTTTATTTACACTCCGCCCCCCCCCCCGGCAGTTTTCATTTCGGTGCCATGCTCCCAGGGGCGGGCACACTTAATCAGTGGCCCTGCCAACCCCAGTCATTAATGGCATTCCTCCTTTCTCCACGGCAACAGAGGTGATGTCACCCTCTGTGGATCTCAGACCGGCGGCCCACCGTGTTAGGAGCACGCAGGTAAACAGCCCGTCTGTGGTCTTTATAGTCACTGTTGCAGGGCCCGCAGACCAAGTTCTTCCCCTCCTCATTTAACATTCCCTCCCCCGCCCTTGCAGGCATGCCCAAGCAGGTTTGTTTTGATAAGGGCCTTTATAAATCCTGAGCTTTGCAGGCGACTTTCTTCCCTTCAGAAAGCTCACCCAGGCAAGGCTCAATTAAAATTCACATGGGAAGACCTGGCTTTTAGAAATGCATCTTAACTAAAACAGGCCCTGTGGAGAAAAATGTGCTTTCCCCAAACCTCAAATTAGGTCTCTGCTCTGCTTGTAGCTTTAGTCTGCCTTTGGGTGTATATCCCCTCCCCCATACCAAGGGGGGGAGCATTAAAAATCCAAAGCATGGGGCTTTCCATCTGAATGCCAATTTATAAGAAAGGCAAAGGACAGAGGAACATGTTCAAAGACACCCCAGGAATGCCATTGGCCAAATCCAGCACGGGGCGAACAGCGCAGGAAAACTGGCCTTGTTTCTTGGGCAAAGAAATAGCAAGAAAGCAGATTGATGGGGACCATTCTAGAATGAGACACAGTGATCACATCAACCAAATACAACACGAAGGTCTTGTTTGGATCTTGGTTCAAACAAATTAACTATAAAAAGATGCTTGTGAGACAAGCGGGAAATTTGCAACTAGACCTTTGAAATTGCCATTATTGTTGTTTTAGATTTGATAACAGCATCGGATTTTTTTCTCAAGTCCTTATCTTGGTAAGCTACAGACTACTCTAGTTATTGACAAAATAGTATATCATCTGGAATTTGATTTAAAGTAACCGGGGGCAGGAGTGTAGAAAATAAGTGGGGGTAAGGAGGAAAGATCAGCCCTATGCTGGGACTTGAAGCTGGGTAGTGGGAACGTGAAATTGTATCATTTCTCTACATTTCCATATTTTGGGTAAAGTTCATTACAAAAATTCAGGAAAAAGTCTCCCTTGCTTTAGGGGGAGCCCATATTGGGTTCTGCTCCAGCTAAGGAAGTAGACTGCCCCCCGCCCCATGCATCCCGGCAAGAGCCCCAGGGTCGAGTCTCTCGCCTTCTTCCCTGAGCTCAGTTTGAACGATCAGCAGAAAAAACAAACCTCACACCAGCCTGGGGAAGCCAAGTTTGGCTGCAGCTCTGTGGAGCCTGCGGCTGTTTCCTGTGCTGGGGAGGAAAGGAGGAGGAAGTCCCTCCGTGGGGGGAAGCCACAAGGCATCCATCACACTGCACTTTCCAGGGCTGCTCCTTCCTGGCCCTGGTTCAAGGGTCCCATGGGGCTAGGGCAGGACACCTGGGGAAACCCTGCCTCCCCAAGACAGGCAGCCACAGGGGAACCTCCAAGCCCCGTAGTCTGGACATTGAGAGAGTTTTTTGCAGCCGGCCCAGTTCTGGGGCCAAGGCAGGAGCCGGAGGAGTTTTTTTAAGTCATTACAAAAGGTGCGTTAAGGTAGATAGCACCCACTCAAGCCTGGCAGCCAGGGGCTCGTCTCCAAGGACCAGAATCTTCTTTATTCCTGGCCGGTCTTCTCTGAAAGCTCAGCATTCACCCAAGGTGAAGGCTCTCTGTTGCAAGGAGCCAATGCCCTCAGAAAGTCAGGGTGCTGGAAGCTCTCCCAGAGCCCATCACCACAGCCACCCAATCTCTGCACAGCCCTGCCACACGGGCTTCAAGCACACCTAGCACACCGCCTCCGGGTAAGCTCACATCTGCCCCAGCAGGTGAGCGCTACCATCAGCATCCCCAGCACAGGTGAGAAAACACAAGCCCAGAGATCCAAAATCACCTGCCCTTAGGCATACCACTATTAAGGAATTATGCAACTTTCCCTCCATTCATTTGGCAATTACTTATTGTGTGCTTGCTAATGCCGGGGACTTTTGCTTGGCCAAGGTCGTGCAGGTAGGAGGCATCTAAATCAGAATTTCAAGCCAGGGTTTTCTGATTTCAGACCTGGTGTTCTGACCGGCTGAGCCAACAATCCCCTGGGAGGCAGAAAGAACTATAAAAACAGAACTCCCATTGATTTCCTGTGCTTTATCACTGTTAGTTTTGCTGTAGGAGTAGATTCCCCCGACCGCAGCAGCAAACGTCAAGTCGATGATTCTATAAATATCAAATATAAGGGGCAAGTGCAGCCCAGGCTCCAGTACGTGGGACCCCCCCCCCCAAAGCTGGAGTCCGTGACCTTGTAGCTGAGTTGTAGTGCTGACAGCAGGGACTCGGGACCCCATCTGCCTGGGTTCAAGGCCCGGCCTGCCATTTACCGCTGCATGACTCAGCAAAGGCAACGGACACCCTCCCCCACCCCCCTGCAAAAAGGGTCTGACTTTACCGGTCCCGAGTGCAGCTGGAAGATTCTAATGTCCAGCCAGGACTGAGAACCGGTGGCCACAGTGCTGCATTTTTCAAATATGTTCAACTCCCCCGCCTTACAGGATTAGGACGCCTCGGGAACCAACCCAAATAGCACTGCTCGAAGGTTTTAAGAGCCTCGCCCCCATTCAACTCCAGAACAGAGGGCCTTGAATTCGGAAGCGTGGACATGTGTTCAGTAGTGAAGAACGATTAGGGCAACTTTCTGCCCATTTCCTTCACCTCCCGGACAAGCCACCGCTCAATCCTAGCCCTCATGTCAGCTTTCCGGCTGCACCCGGAGACACTATTTGTACAAAGCAGGCTTAATAAGGCCTGTCCTTAACTCCACACAGAAGGCAACGGCTCTGAATGTCACACGTGTTAAGCGAAACTGCTTGCCCAGGGTAGAGCTCTATTTTTAGTAAGCACCCAAAAAAAACCCATGATACCCTATCCCAGCACCTCGTTCGTCCCTATTTGTTTACCAGGCTGTGTCCCACACTGGCCTGGGGGCCAGACAGGGGTAGGACCACATCGAATTGTCTCTACACCCCCACAGGGCCTGGCACCAAACCAGCATTCAGTGAGTGTTTGCTGAAAGAATGAGGTTTTAATTGTCCCCAGTGAATGGGTTGAGAGCAGGTGTTCCTCAGTGGAAATGCAGGTGACAAGAGGGGATGGGTTCCAGCAGGGTCTGTGACTCCACCTGAAAACGGTATGAAAGGCACGTGGAGGGCAGAGGGGGAGCATGCAGAGGTCACGCACGTGAGCAGCGTGTATGTACCTGATATCTGTGCACACGTGCTCCCACAGTGTTTGCACGTATGGGATCTGTGGCGTTCGTCAGCTTTGCAAAGGGCTGTGACCCCGAAAGTTTAAGGACCACCAGAACTGACTCTACAAGACCAGGAGGTCTGAAAGATCAAGGTTGGTACCATTTGCATGAGCTTACCAGGAGGGACACGCCAGACCCACCGAGGCCTACCAGCCGTGATCACGCCCGATGGGTCAGTCCCTGACACAGTCCGGAGGGGATGTGGCACTTCTGGAGGTGACGGGGACTCACAGCTCCCATCCAACTCTCCCAGTGTTTTACACATTGGGAGAAGTACTAATTCATTTCATTGAATTCACGAGCACACACAAGGGAATGAAACTTCCAATCTGTCCACTGACAGCCAGCACACCTCTCTTCCCTCCACGAGGAGGTTAGGAGCACTGGTCACGACTCCCCGAGCTCTGTCCCCGTTCTCTCTGTTGCTTTTTTTGACTGAGGGAGACAGCTAAGCATAGTAAGAGTCTACTTTGCATGCCTCTAAGCAAATAAATTTGAAAACCTAGATAAATAAAATGGACAATTTCTTAGAAAGATATGGCTTACCAAAATTGACTCCAGTAGACACAGAAAGTACAAGCAGACCAATTCCCATAGACAATCAGGAAGAGAAGAGAGAAAGCAAGCAGAAAACCACCCCATAAAAAGGCACCAGGTCCAGATGGCTTCACGGGGGAATTCGATCACAACTTTATAAATGGGATCGTCCCAACAATACATATGTTGTTCCTGAGCGTAGAAAAGGATAGAAGTCCGAACCTAACAGCACACCAAAAAGGACATTACAAATATCACTCATGAATACTGCCGACAGGAATCTTAAATATTATCAGACACCAGCCCCACCACCATAAGTGACCAAGTGGGGTTTAAACCAGGAATTGTTCCATATTTGGAAATCTATTAGTATAAGTCAGCATATAAATAGATCTAAGAAGAATAAAATCATTTTTCCATAGATCCTAAGAAGTCTATGACACAATTCAACTCTCATTCCTAATCAAAACTCTCAAGAAAACAGTAATGGGTAGATGCTTCCACGACATAATAAAATCCATACACTTCAGTCCTAAAGTGGACACCTGAGATATTCCTGCCGAGGTCAGAAACAAGGCAAGGGTCCCTGCCATTTCCACTACCGTGTGGCAGACTGCTAAAGGTATTCTCAGTCAATGCCATCAGACAAGAGAAAACCAGAGAGGCTCTAGCCCAGAGAGGGCAGGGCCTGGGTCTTATTCCCTATTATAGCCCCAGGATCTAACACAATAGGCGCTCAATAGTTAGCTGGATGAGGAAATGAACGATGGCTCACATTAACTGAGCACGTCTATTAACAAAGCCAAGGGTTTAATAAAATGCTCACACTCTGTATTGATTTAACTAAGTCAAGGGGTGCCTGAGTGGCTCAGTAAGTTGAGTGTCTGACTCTTGATTTCGGCTCAGATCATGATCTCAGGGTCGTGAGATCGAGCCCCGTGTTGGGCTCCACGCTGGGCATGGAGCCTGCTTAAGATTCTCTCTCTTCCTCTGCCCCTCCCCCTCCCCTGCTCGCGTGCGCATGGGCTCTCTCTAAAATAAATAAATAAATCTTAAATAAATAAATAGGTCGAGCCATTCAAGGCAAACAACCCTGTGAGATAAGTAGTATTATTTTAGCTATTTGACAGATAAGCAAACCAAGATCCAGAGAGGTTAAATGACTCACCCAAGATCACTCTGTTGGTAAATGTTTCAAACTCCAGTCTTGCCATAGTGCCAGGCCCCTTACAAACTGCTCTGCATCTCCCTCATCAGACAGGAAAGAGTGAACCCTCACATGCGGGTTCAGAGCACAGGCTGTGGAGCAAGACGGCCAGGTTCATGTTTCAGCTTTGCCATTTACCAGCTCTGCTTTCGTGGGGAAACTCCTTCACCTTTCCATGCCTCCCTGCCTCCTCTTTAAAATGAGTGCAACAATAGTGCCCACCGGCTAGGGTTGGAGGGTTATTGCAGGAGCCAATAGGCATCTGCTGGGCCGCTACAGTTCCATCAAATGAGCATCCGACTTCCCCCAAATTCCCAAGCACCATCACCAAGTTCTGACAGTGTCTGTCCCATTCACAGGTGCTTTCCTTCCTTGACTTTTGCCGAGCTCGCGCACAGAGCTAAGGGCAGCCCTCGTATGCATCACCAATATATCGTCACCTGGGACAAAGCCCAACGGCAAGCTAAAGGCTGGTGTCAGTCCTTGGGCAGTTCCACCGTTCAGAAGCAGAGAGGTTGACCCCACTCACATCTGGGTAAGCCAGAGCCAGACCCACATCTGGAAGAGCTCGCTTCGCCTCCCACGGCTCACAACACCCCTTCTCTTCCTCAGCCATCATACTTCCTACTTCCCAGCAAGCAATCATCATTTACAGAATCCAGAGCAAACTCCCCACTCTGGGGGAAGAGGCGGGCTGCACAGAGGAACTGCTTTCCAAAGAGCACAGTTTGGAAAGGAGGGACTTTACAATGAAGAAACCCGATAAATACTACTCTGGCCAAGTCGATCAAGGTCAGTATCAACAGTGATCAATCGAGTTGATAATAGGCACCCTTGATAGGATGTGATGGACACGGCCACTTCCGCTGTGCGGTCTTCGTCCCCCAAACCCATAGCCCCAGTCTTTCCGTGAGTCAGGAAACATCGGAAAGACCCTAACTGAGGCACGCTCCACAGTATACCTAACCGAAGCGCCTCAAAACTGTCAGGCTCATAAAAAACCAGGACAGTATGGACTCCAGTTCACAATAATGCGTCAGGATTGGTTCATGAATGACAACAAATGTATCCATACCAATGTAATGTAAATAAAAGGGGGACCTGGGTGCTCAGGATATGGTAACTCCCTATACTGTCTCTACAACTGTTCTGTGACTCTCAGACTGTTCCAAAAAAAATAATGTTTGTTGTTGTTGTTGTTTTTTAAATGATTCCAGGGTTTTCACTGTGGCCATTTAGATACCCATCTGGCGGCCACCAAGCACCGCTTGCCAAGAAAAACTATAAAAAGCACCTCCCATCAGATTTGGCTTGGAAACTATTTCCCCGGAAATCTCCCCTGTGCAAAAAAAAAAAAAAAAAGAAAAGAAAAAGAAAAAAAGAAAAAAAAAGTTAGCTGATTGTGAATCTGGGAGGGGTGTAAGTATTCGTTCCCTGCAAAATGTGACTTTAATCTTAACAAACAAAGACCACGGATGTTAAAGGAACCTTAAAGGGATCGTTTGCAGATTCTTAATTGTATCTTTTCAAAGCAAAGGATGGCCTCCAGATTGCAATTCGAGAAGACTGGTCTCTTTTGCTGGCTAATTATTTCCATCTCCAGCCAAAATACAGAATCATTTACTCATTACCATCTTCCCTTGGCTCCAAGCCAAAGCAAGCCCCTCACCTAACGTGGCCAGCAAAGACCATGAGGGATGGAAAGTCAAAACTTCGCATTCACCTGCCTTACCCAGCATGTCTGGGAAGCACCAAGCCCCCAGATATCTGTGAGAAGGCCTCCTCCACAAACCAGCCCGCGCAAGCCCTTCCTGCACTCCGGATGCGGCCAAGCCCGAGTGCATCTGGAAGCTACCAACAGGCCTGCCCCTGAGGCTTCAGCAAGCACTGGCTGGGCTGCGCTGTCAAAATCAGGAAGCCTGGTTGGGGTTGGGTTTTGGGGGATTTTTTTTGTTTGTTTTTTCCAAGACAACCTGCTAACCAGAAAAATACAGTGAGGTTGGGCACACGACCTCCTGCTCCCTCTACCAAATGCTCCTGCTGAGCCACGTGAAGCGACGGCCCAGCCTGGGGAAGTCCCCGGCCGCGTCGGGCACCTAAAAGCCCAGACTGACAGGTCGCTGAGGCAGGAATAGGCTTCTTCTTCCTGAATCCACATGCCAGCCTTGCCCCCTACACCCCACATCCATGACGACTGGGGGCTAGGGGAGCACACGACAAACCTCAGACGGATCCCCTCGGGGTGATTCACAAAGGCTGCAGAACCCAGGGACGAAATGGGCTGGCTTCCTGACACTGAAGTCAAACCAGCCTCCAGCATCAGACAGAGACACCCTCTTCACTAGTTTGCACACACAGTCCCCAGCAAACTCTGCTCACGGCGGTGCTGTCTGGAGAGAGGAGGGGCAGCGGCCCAGGCCCTGACAGTCGGGCTCAGCTGCAGCCTCTTTGTCTATCGGTTCCCTCCCTCCTGCCTCCATTTTTTGGCTTCCTCACCTCCTCCCTCCAGAGGCAAATTAATCACTTCCTTTCCCCTCCGAAGACCCTGCAGCAGGCAACCAGCCGGCTGAGGCCCCTGCCACCTCTTGCTTTGCTACCAGTGACCCTCAGGGAGAAGTCACCAGTAACCGGAGACTGACGCCCTACCGGGCAAGAGTGAGCCTACCGCCCCCTAAGGGTGGCAGCCGTCCCAGACGCGTCATGCCCTCCCTCTCACCTGGGGAGACGCACCCCTCCCTCCCTGCAGGCCCCCCCCGGAAAGGGTGACATCGGGACCAAAGAGGGGCCCCGTGCCCACTCCGCAGGCCCAAGCCCCCGCTCGGGGTGGGGCCAGGCCGGGAGGAGCCTCCACCGACCTTCGATAGGATTCAAATACTCATAGTCGAAGAGGATGGAGAAGTCGAACTCGTCTTGGGGGCTGCCCCCAGGCTCGTGGCCTGGGGCGTCCCCGCCGTCGGGCTCGGGCTGCTGCTCCGGGGCGTCCATGGCGCGCAAAGCGGCGGGACGGTGGCGGGGCGGGGGGCGAGCGCGGGCTCGGCCTCCTCCTGGGCCCCTCGCCGGAGGGCGGGAAGGGAGCAGGAAGCGGGGCGGAGAGGCGGCGGGGGCGGCGGGGTCCCTGTCCTCGTGGGGACGCACGCGGGCCCGGGGATGGCGCGCCGGCGCAGCGGCTCCTGGACGCGCCCGGGGAGCTGAGCGGCGGCGGCGCGAGCTTCCTGCTCCGGGAGGCACCTGTTGCAGCCCGCGGAGGGGGAGGCGGGGACAGGGCGGCCGGGCCGGCGGGGGCGGGGCCGCCACCCGGGCCCCGGGGGAGGGAGCGAGGGAGGGGGAGGCGGGCCGGCCGGCGCCCGGGAGGAAGGAGGCCGCCCGCCGGCCGGGGCCGCACCGCCCGGGCCCCGCGCTTAGCAACCGGCCGGGGCCACCGCCGGACACTCCGGCGCGGCCGCGCTGGGACCCGCCGCCTCCCACCCTCCCTCCCCGCGGAGAGGCTGCGGCCCTGCGGGACCCGGGACCTAGAGGGGAAAGCTGCCACCACTTAGTTTTGCCCTACGTGACCGGCTGATCCCATTCTTCTCTCTCCTTTCTTCTGGGGGGGAGGGGGGGCGGGGGGTGCAGCCACTCCCTTCCCTGCAGACTGTGCCTCCAGGTGTCTCTGGGTGCCCACAGCTGTGGCATGCTTTCCCCCTACAGTTCAGTCACCTGTGTACCTCTGAACGCAGTTTCCCAGGACCTGGGAAAGAATTATAGATACTCTGAGAGCCCAGGTCCCACCCTGACATCTGTACCTCTTAGGCCCCCTCCCGTGTGCCTGGTGCCAGGAACCCAGGCTGAACCAGACTCGACGCCCTGGGAAGCTCGGGTCAGTGGTAGAGGCAGGCGTGAAGGTAATAAAGAAGAGAAGAAAGATCATTTTGAACAGTGCTGGGGGGGAATCACCAGCAGAATGGGGTAAGGGCGGGCAGCTGGGGAGGCTTCATGCTCTTTGGTGGTCAGGGAGGGCCTCTCTGGGGGTACCTGAGAGGCCCTCCCTGACCACCACATTTGGATGGACCTAAATGATCTGGGGGAAGAGAGTTCTGGCAGCCGGAACCAAAGGGAAGCTAAAGCCGGAAGGGGCTCCGCGTGCCCTCCAAGCGAGGAGGCCAGCGCAGTGGGAGAGGCTGGCTGGTAACATCTGCGCGCTTAAAGCCACAGATTCCCAGGCTCTCCCTGGAGTTTCTGATACCGTAAGTCTGGAGTAGAGGCTCAGGAATGTGAATTTTTCAATAGACACCCAAGGTGAATGTTATGAGCAAGCACATTTGAGGAACACTACAGAAGGACCCGGTACAACCACCCCCCCAAGACACTTCCAAGGGTCTCAGACCAAGTTGGTTGAAGTCGGTAAATAGACTCCCAGAGGCAGACAAGGAGATGAGAACAGCGGTCTTCAACCCTAACAGCATGTTAGAATCACCTGGAACACTTTTTAAATGCCCGTGCCTAGGCTTCAGTCCAACCCCCAGGGAAACAGAACACCCAAAGGTTTTTGGTTTGGTTTTTGTTTTAAGGACCTCAGATGAATCTAAAGTGTAGCCAGTGCTGAGAATCTCTGGAGCAGAAGAGAGGGTGGGAGAGGTTCTAGGATTCCCAGAGAACCACAGCTTGACCTCACGTGGGGAATGACTCAAATCCTTCCCCAGGTGCTAGGAAGAATGGAGAATGTGCACCCTTCACGGGGAGCTATCTCTGCTCCATTAAGGGATTTGTGCAAAGCTAGGGATCATCATTCATTCCACGAATATTTGCCGAGCACCTGCCAGCTCCCTGACGTTGCTACAGCTCTTGGAGATGCAGCCATCAACAGGGCAGCGTCTCCGCCCTCGTCATCCGTATATCCTGGAAGCAAAGAGACACAGCAATGAAGAGGGTTTTCCAAATTGCACTTAGACCCTTGGTTCTTAACCCCAGTTACGCATTTGAATCACCTGGACAGCTGTTTAAAAATTTAATGGCCGAGCCCCACCAGAGACCAGTTATAATCAGAATGTTTGAATGGGGCCTGGGCACCAGGGTTTTGTAAAAGCTCCCCAGATGTTTCCAGTGTATGTCCAGGGATGAGAAACACTGGTTTAGACTCTCACTTCATTTCAAGGGACCAAAGCCTGGTCTCAGGACTCGCCAACTTTCAGAGACTTAGGAAGTACTTTCTGGTTGTCAGAGCGGAAAATGCTCCTCTTTTTTAATTCTTAGCCACAAGCACGGCGACACTGTGTATAGCCAACACACATCTTAGGGTAGCTGATAAATGTAGATGGAGGAGGAGAGAGTGATGACCCAGACTGGGACATTTAGAGCCAAGTATCTACAAGGAGGTGGGTGCTCTTGCGTCCTTATGACAGGACCCGAAGTCCAGACCCTGAAATGTGGTCAGGGTTAAGCAAAGGAACCAGCCTGCCCTTATGCTGTAGAAGAAAAGAAGGGCTGGTGTCACCTTCCCATGTGCTGCCTCGTCCCCCACCCATAATGATTAAATGCCTCTAATCTAGTGGGCTTCTGCTGATTTTGCCTACCTGGAATCATCCCCCTCTTCTGACAGCAGCGTCCCAGGATGTTCCTTTGGGAAACTATTCTTGACACAATTTTGGCAAAACTATCAACCCAGTTGTCCCCCCACCCCACCCCTGGCAAAGAAGTGGATGAAGGACCCAGGCTTGACCAGAGAATTGCATCTCCTCTAGCCTATGAGACGTACTGAGGCAGTGGTCACGACGGCCTCATTCAGACACAGCTTTACGTCCAGTGGATGTGGGGATGGGCAGATGCATGAACGGAGAGTGAGTGTCTGTATGGATTAATCAGTGGATGCATACACAGATCAATGGACCAACTGATGGAAGAACAGATATTTAGATAATAGCTGGGTCAGTCAAGGGCTCAATGGAAGAGTGGATGTTGGGATGTTGGGATGGAGGGATGGGTGGGAAAAGAGTTTAACTCTCCTATGTAAGTTCCTTAGATTTTAACAACCCCCATTCAGAGGGGAGTCTGCTTGTCCCTCTCCCTCTGCCCCTCCCCACACTCGCAAGCAGTCTCTCTCTAAAATAAATACATTTTTAAAAAATAAAAACAAAAAAAACAGACTCTAACTGCCGTCGTTGTTCCTCTGAATGGTGGATATATTTTAAGTGTCTAAGGTCTGGAATCTGCACCCAAACAATCAAGAGTTCTCTAAAGGCGGGCGCCTGGGTGGCACAGTCGTTAAGCGTCTGCCTTCGGCTCAGGGCGTGATCCCGCGTTCCGGGATCGAGTCCCACATCGGGCTCCTCCGCTGGGAGCCTGCTTCTTCCTCTCCCACTCCCCCTGCTGTGTTCCCTCTCTCGCTGGCTGTCTCTCGGTCATATAAATAAATAAAATCTTAAAAAAAAAAAAAGAGTTCTCTAAAGGGAATAGGTTCAGGCTGGGCCCTGACCCAAAACAGTTTCTCCTGGAGCAGCGGGAAGCGAGAGGCTTTTCTTCTCCGAGGGCCACCTTGAGCGTGGGGGTTTGGGTTGGGGGGGGAAGACATATTTTCAATTCCAAAATAAATAATTTGTGCTCTTAGGATCGGGGACTAGGAGCAGAATGCATGACCTTTATGCATTCAGTGGCCACCCGGGGTGGGGGGATGGGGGGGAGACAGAGGCCTTGACAGTGCAGCTCTGGGTCAACCTTCTCTCTGCCCTGTGGCTGACCTCCTCGCAGAGGCCCTGGCCTCTTCATTTTTCTCCAGCCTTTCCAACAAAAGTGCAAGGGGAAGCCAGCAAAGCCCCTGAGAGCTTGAAACTTCTAGCACGCCTTGGTACTGTCTGGCCCTGCTCCAGGAATTCAGCTCACTCCAACAAGCATTTACCCTGATGTATAATTGCAAACCGAGGTAAGCACCATGAGGAAAAGAAGAAGGTGCTACAGAGCTTGTAGCAAGGAAACCTGATGTAGATATAGGGAGTTCAGGGAAGGCTTCCCTAGGAACTGATGTTTCAGCAGAGACCAGAAGGTCGACGAGAAGTTGGCCAGGAAATAGTGAGGGGAAGAACTAACAGCCAGATGGGGAAAGTATGTGCAAAGGCCCTGAGGCAGGAGGAAGTATGAAGTGTTGGCCCACCAAAGGAAGACTGGAGTGGAAGGTGTTCAGGAACCTGAAGAAGCTGTAAGGGAAGGCTGGCAGGTAAGTGGGGCCCTGGGACCATGTGGAGAATTCTGGACATAAGAGCAATGGGGAACAACCAAACAGTCTCAGGCAGTACGTGACAAGACCACATTCGAGTTTTTAAACAATTGCTTGGGTTCTATGTGGAGAAGAAATTGCAGGGTACAAGGGTTGAAGCAGGATGACCAATTAGGAAATGCCTGTAGCCATGGGGGCAAGGAGTACTGAGAGCGTGGCCTTCGGTGATGGTGTTGAAAACAGCAGCAGCACACAAAAGGCACACGTATGTAGCCTTGCCCTTGGTCTGTACTTGAGTTACCTCCTTTCCTCTTCTAGGCTTCCCCTTAAAATGCAGCACAATTTGATTCCACCCTAACACGAATATCAGAGGAGCACTGGTCCTGGGCTCTGAGGCCCGAGGCCCATTCAGGTGGGCCCTGGAGGGACCCACTACCCACAGCTCTGCCCTCGTTTCTACCTCCTGGCAGAAGCTCATCTTCGTCCGCAGCCCGGACCTCTCCCCTTACATCCGGGGGCATGCGTCCAGCGGCCAACCCAACATTCCACTCAGTGTCCAACAGGCATCTCAAAGTGACCATGTCCACACGAAGCCCCGTGACCCTCTGAAACCTCT
Source organism: Ursus arctos (assembly GCF_023065955.2). Classification (NCBI taxonomy): domain Eukaryota; kingdom Metazoa; phylum Chordata; class Mammalia; order Carnivora; family Ursidae; genus Ursus; species Ursus arctos. The sequence continues at coordinate 10,155,917 of NW_026622830.1, read as the reverse complement.
CTGCTCCCACTATTACCAGCTCAAACATCACCCCCCCCCCATTCATCCAGCTCTCTGACCAAAATCCAAGGAGTAGTCCGTGATCCCTCTCATTTTCTCACACCCACAGGCAAACCCGCAGCAAATCTGGGCATCTCTATCCTCAAAATGTAACCTTAGACCCAAGCGTTTCTCACGCCCCAACAACCCACGTCCCCAGACAACTGCAGTCGCCCCTCCCTGGTCTTGGTACTTCCACTTTGCCTTTAGGTCCAGCAGCCACGGGCAGCCTTTCAAAATATAGATCCCGTAAATCCTTCCGCGGCTTCCCATTAAGTTTAGAATTAAATACAAACACGTTGGCCTACAAGGCCCTGGAGCAGCTGCCTCCAGCCCCAGCTCCCTTTGACTGCCATCTCTCGCCACTCTCCCCTTCTCTTACTCCCTCTGCCACCCTGCTCATCCACCTGTCCCTTGATAATGCCAAGCACGGCCCCCACCTCAGGGCCTTTGCACCTCCTGTCCCGTGGATATTTGCTAGGCCACCCCCTCACTTTGTGCATGCCTCAGCTCAAATGTCACCTCCTCAGAGAGCCCGTCTGTGACCACCCCAATAAAAATAGCGCCCCCTGGCCTTCTCTGTCCCCGCAGCCCGTTTGTGTTTTCGCAGCCTTTATCTCCGCAGTATATTGTACTCCTCTGTGTATCTGTTCACCTGTTGATTGCCTGTTCTCACTTGAATGTAAGCCCCACACGGGCAGGGCTGTGTGTCTGTTCTGTTCACTGGCCTATCTGGGGTTGTCAGCTTTAGCAGATGAAAATACAGGGCACCCAGTTAAATTTGGAGTTTCGATGAACAACACATTTTTTTTAACTGTATGTTGCATATATTTTATGGGACACATTTAAGCTAAAAATGATTCATTATTTGAAATTCAGAGTTACCTGGGCACCTTGTATTTCTGTCTGGCAACTCTGGCTACATCCCCAGATCCTAGAATAGCACCCAGCACGTGGCAGGTAGTCCCTAGAGGCAGCTGAAGGAATGAATGAAGAACAGTGCCCAGCAGAGCTTCCCCCTGAGAGATCGATCCAACAGGAGCTTGTACCAGGAGGAGCGGAGGGTCTCCGCTTTCCTCAGCTTAATAGGACTCGTCAGGGATATCCTGAAATCTGGTGTTTTGCACAACTGGCAGCCCAGCCTCTAGCGTGGTTACAATACCTGTAATCATTTTTATATAAAAACATTTCATCTGACTCAGTGACTTTAGGAAAATTCTGCCTGTACATGTCTTTTTATTTAAAAAAGAAAAAAAGAAAGAAAGAAAGAGAGAAGAAAAGAAGAAAAGAAAAGAAAAGAAAAGAAAAGAAAAGAAAAGAAAAGAAAAGAAAAGAAAAGAAAAAAGAAAAGAATACTTCTAGAATATATGTCCTGTTATAGAAAATACGTGCTTGGGGTTATTATACAATACTGATACATTTGAATCCAATCACCACTGCCCCCCACCACTGACCTCTCTGAAGGTCAATGGCACCCACAGGCAAGAAAACACAAATGTCTGGCCAAGGTTGGGGTGACCTAGTGGTGGAATATGAAACATCCCCAAGCTGGGAGGCCCAGGATCCAATCCACGTTCTTCCTCTAACTCACTCTGCTACCTTTAAGCAAGTCACCTGGCCTTTCTGTGTCTCAGTTTCTCCATCTATAAAACGGGGGGATGAATTGGATAATACCTGAGCCCCCGATCCGGCTCTAATATTCAAGGATTCTTTGACGCTCACCCAAGTAGCCTCCAGGGCCATCTCCATGGGTGTACAACCTGTCATCACAGGACCCCGTGCTCAGAAGGACCTTGTGCTTGGTTTAAGGCTCTGCTGTCGTAAGATTCTTGATTTTTGAACACGGGGCTGCACACTTTCACTTTGCGCCGGGCCGTGCAAATGACGCAGAGAGGCGTGATGGCACACTACAACGAGTAAGCCACAAATTCTCATCACGAACTCTGCACGCTGACATCCCCCACTGTAATAAAGCTTGACTATAAAATGCAGACACCGAAACATTTTTAAGTCTAATCCAAAAAAGCAGGAACACCCTCACCAGCTTCCAGAAACAATATCCTGGGATGATCACCCTACACGCTACTATTTTAATTTATAGATGGATGCGTTGGACTCCTACAGGCCTGCAACGCGGATAAGGCACAAGAGAACCAGACTCAAGAGAGCACCAAAAAACTCAGCAATCGATGAAATGATATTTCCATAAAATATTTTAAAAAATCAGAACGAATGCAGAAAAAAACAAAGGATCCATGGTGAGCAAACTATGACAATTCTAATAAAGACAGAATGAGCAGCAACAGTGCCGTGCAGAGCCGCACCGGAGCCTGAGGCGAAAAGGAGATGAGTGATACCGATCCTGTCCTTATTTAAAATCCTTATTTTCATTTTGGGCTCAGCACGGGCTTTTTGACATTAATTCTGATTTTTAAAATTTTACATTAAAATATTACTCATCTCGATGACGGAGTCTTTTGGTGTGCCCTTCTACTCGGCCTTCCCACCAAAGCCGGTTCCGGGAATGAGCTCCTTATCGGGGGGACAGTTTGAGAGCTGACTTCTACTCCAATCTGACACCGACAACGTCGTTTAACGCCTGCACCGGACTTCTCCGCTGTGAGAAGACAATTCTCCAGGAGAGGATCGGTGTCGAAGCCAGCTGCCTCCCGTGCAGACGTTGACCGTGCAGGCTCTAAGAGAGCGACCTTCTACTAAAAGCCCGAACCCGAAGCCAGGCGTGGAATGTGAGAAGACGTTCCATCTGACAGCAGCAGAAAGCACAGGTCTGCTGTAGCTTAGCCAAACCCGTCCTGCAGGCACATTAGGTCTGGCCCGCTTGGCCATTTTTTTAATCCAAACTAACATTTTTAAGTTGGGAGATTTTGGGGGCACCTGGGTGGCTCAGTGAGTGAAATGTGTGCCTTGGGTTCAGGTCATGATCCCGGGGTCCTGGGATCGAGCCCCATGTTGGGCTCCCTGCTCGGTGGGAAGCCTGCTTCTCCCTCTCCTGCTCCCCCTGCTTGTGTGCTCTCTCTCGCTCTCTCTGTCAAATAAATAAAATCTTTACAAGAAAATAAATTTATATAAATTGGGAGATTTTACACGACAATCCCAATTTCTAGTGTCTCCTAAAAAACGGGAAGATCTGGCCACAGCAGGTCCGTAATCCCACGTGGGCCAGTCGGCTGGAGTGGAACAGGAGCTGCCCCCTTCACGGGAGTCTGTCGTTCTCTGGCCACCACCCAGCTGGCCCGTGTCCCCATGAATGTGAGCTTGAGACCCTGGCTTCCAGGCTCTTGACTCCTCCTCCCTGGTCCCTGCTCACCCAGCATGTCCTGGCTGTGTTTCTCCTCTTCATTCCCTGCTTTCTAGCACGTTCCCCTCTGCCTCCTGAAACTGATCCTTAGCAGGGGAGCTGCAAACTCACCTTTCTCCTAAACCACTGCCCTTGCCCTCGATGAAGCACAAGGAGCCGCCATCGCTCTTCCCCGGGGAGCTTCATCTCAGGTTGCGATGTTACTTCTCAAGTCACGCATGCCACCACGGAAATGGTTTTGTCCCACACAAGTCTGATACTCATTACTGAGTCACACTGTTCCTCGGTTATTAGCTAAGGGCGGATTTGCTAAGGGACATTTTGGACCAAGATGAAACGCTGAAAAATGTCTTGTGACTCCCAGGGATAGCTGAGGGTGAAGGAGGGGCCCACGTGGGGAATCTAGGCTGGGCCGAGAGGAAGATGCGTCTGAAGTGGTTCGGATTGTTCGCAAAAGTAATGGCGTCTACCCCCCATGCCAAAGACAGGGGCCATGCCTGCAGGACCCCGGGCTCCAGGGAACACAGTGTGAGAACCACAAAGGAGAGCCCTCCGTGGACTGGAAACCACCTCCCCCCGCCTCCTGTGCCCGGTGCTGGTCCCAGCCACCACATCTAGAAGCTGCTCTCCACTTAATGGTCCGTAGGATCCTTTGAAAAGATTAACGAGACCACACCCTGTGCACTTAAAATTCCCCTAGTGCCTCCCCATTACCCCGAGAATGAACTTCAGACTGCTCCTGCCCTGGCTTGCCTCCCTGATCTCCTCTTCTAGCCTGCTCCCCCCGCCCCCTTGGATTCCAGCCTCCAGCCATACAGGCTTTCTTGCCGTTCCCCGAATGTTCCAAGCACATCTCTCTCCTTGGGGCCTCCTCCTTCTGCGTGGATGCTTTTCCCCGAGACATTTTATAGGCAGACCCCATGCCAGTCAGAGGGCAGTGAAAAGACATCTTTTTAAAGAGGAAGGGGGCCATTCACTCTGAATCAGCAATCCCTACCGTGTAGGTTAAATGTGTCTTTTCCCAAAAATACACTCAATTCCTAACCCCAGGTACCTGCGAATGTGATCTTATTTGGAAAGAGGGTCTTTGCAGATGTCATCAGGTTAGGATGAGCTCATTAGAGCTAAAGGCTGGACTCCAATGGCTGGTATCCTTATCGGAAGAAGAGAGGACACACATACACAAGGAAGAAAGGCACTCGAGAGCAGATGCAGAGACCGGAGGGAAGCATCTACAAGCTAAGGATTGCCAGGAGCCGCCCCAAGCTGGAAGGACGAGAAAGGATCCTCCCCTAGGGTCTTCAGAGAGATCATGGCCCTGCTAACGCCTCGATTTCAAACTTTTAGTTTCCAAAAATGGGAGAGTATAGATTTCTGTTGTTTAAAGCCACCCAGTTTGTGGCAACTTGTGATGGCAGCCATAGGAAACGAATACCCCCACCACCACACATGCGTGCACAGATACACACACATATACACACACATACATGCATACACGCATGCATGCATACATACATATATACATGCATACACACATATACACAATATGCACCTGCACACATATACAAATATACACGCATGCACACACATGCACACACATACATGCATACGCACATATATACATGCATACACACATATACACAATATGCACCTGCACACATATACAAATATACATGCACACACACACATGCACACACATACATGCACACACATACACATGCACACACACATACACATACCTGTATACACATTTGCATGCACGCAAATACACATGCATGCACATATACACATACACGCACATATATGCACACATATACACGTGTGTACTCGTGCATGCATACACTCATACACCCACACGTATACACATATACTTGTATGCACACATGCATGCACGCATACACACATGCACACACGTGTACATACAGGCATGCACATGTGCACACACAAATGCATGCATGGACACGCGTGTGCACACATGGATGCACATATGCGCACATGCATACCGTACTCGCGTGTACACGTATGCACATACACACATGCGCACACGCATACACATGCATGCATATGTGCGTACACTAGGTCATTCACAGCTCTATTCTCCTATCGGAGTCTCTAGCATTTGACTCTGTTTGAAACGATCTTGGATATTCCCGGGGTCGCTTGCTTGGTGTTTGCCTCACGAGGGCAGGCTCTGTCTTGTTCACTACTCTTTCCCCAGCATCTGGGATGGTCACTGGTACATAGTAAATGCTCCAGAATTGTTGATAAAAATAAATTCAATGATTAAGGGAGCTTCGAAGCAGGGGCGAGGATGAGGCGGGCTGTGAGGAAAGGTGTGGCGAGGCTGGCACAGGCCAAGGGAAGGCCCGAATGGCGCGTGTGCAAAGGAGTGGACTGGACATAGACTGACTCTGGGATCAGTGACGGTGCTGGCCACGGAAGCACCAGAGTCACCAAAGAGGCACCGACAGAGCCTCAGCTTGAGATGGGCTTTGAGGATACGGCCCCTGGACAGCCCCATTGTGCTGGAGAGAACCAGAAAGGGTGGGGAGGGGGCTGCCTGAAGTTATTGGGTAACCCAGAGAGTCAAAGGGTCATATTGTTTATTAAAAGATTGAAACTCTCCATAGATTAATAAATAATTGCCGTCATCCCCTCGAAGGGTCTCTGCTGACTTGGGACTTTGCCTGCCACTCGGCAAACAAAGGGTTAAAATCTGGCCCAGCAGGGGAGTCTGTCGGGATCCTGCCCCTGCTGTTCTGATCGGCTGACGCTCAGTTATTAGCTATTACTGCACATATATGACAGCTATCCTTTTCTATCTGGCACAGAGACACAGGAAAGCGAGGTGACCTGCCTAAGGTCATGCAGCTAGCAAGTGGCAGAGCCAAGATTTGAACTCAGATCACTCAGATCTCAAGCTACTCACTTCTCCCATGTAGAAGTGTCCTGGGTCCCATCGCAGACACAGAAATAGACCCGGCGCCGTCCTAAGGGGTGTATGATCCAATGAAGGCAAATCTGCACAAAGGTAGTTGGAGGAGCATCTGGGAAAATGAGAGCTTCTCTCTGAAGTTCTCGGGAAAGGAGAGACTGAAGGGCTTGCTGGAGGCAGGCTGGTGGGGGAGCAACGGAAGGGCTTAGCCAGGCGGAGGGGCCCTTGGAAGGATCTCTGACCAGTGCAGGCAGAAGGCAGTGCTGGGCTTAAGAGCCTCCTGGCCGCCTGGGGACTCTTCTTCCTCTAGTGGAAGTGGAAGCATCACGCCTTCATTCCCCCGAGGCAAGGCAAGAAGCCCTCCCTGATTCACCCTATAATCGAAACAGATCTGCTGCCTCAGTTTCCCTGACTCTAATGATGATGCTTGGACCCTTCCCCTCCTCCCCCACGGCTCTCTTTCCCTTCCAGGATACGTCAAGGAACAGCGCGGTGCTGCGAAAAGAGCCCAGGACCAGGGTCGGGTCTGCCTCCGCTCCCTCATCTGTCAAACGCTGTTATAAAGAATTGGGATAATATTAAGGAGTTCCAGAGACCACAGAGCTTATGGTCTAGAGGCTGGATTCAAATTTTGGCTCCGCCACTTTCCTGCTGGGTAACGCTGGGCTGGTTACCGCACCTCTCTGTGCTTCCTTCCTCCGTGAAGGAGACGATAATTGTACATAGCACGCACGAAGGCGCGCCAGGCGTTGTGCGGCTACCTGCGGTGTGGCCTCAGGCAAAGTAGCTCTCATGGTCCTCAACTGTCAGGCAATAATAACATGCAGTGTGTGTTCACCTCGTGCTCAGCACGGAGGTGAGTGTTTTGGGTGCACGATTTCATGAGCGGCTCATCACAACCCCCCGAGGTCACCACCATCGTCATTCCCTGTGGCAGCTGAGAAACAAGCTTTAGGAGCCATGATCTTAGCCCACCCTGTGCCACTGGGAAGCTCCAAGAAGTTAAAAGAGTACCTTGAGAGATTTAAAGCACCGCATCTCTTCAAAGAATTTTTGCTGTGAAATCCCGAGTCAACGTCACCATGTTATTGTTTTGTATCTTTAATATAACAGAAATTGCAGCTAATATTTACCAAGGGCTGACTTGTGAGCATGACACCATTGTGGGGGCTTTACTTGTGTTACTTCACTGAACCTCACAGCAACCTGTAAGGGAGACATGATTATTGGCCCCATTTCATGGATGTGGAAACCGAGGCACAGAGAGGTTAAGTCACTTGCCCAAGATCACACAGCTGCCATGGGGCCAAACAGGAATTCTAATCCAAGCAGAAGACTGGGAGTTTGGGTCTGGGAGTGAGCAGAGCTCACCCTGGGTTTGTTTATTCCTAAAATATTTTCCATCATCCCACTTCCGATAAAACTGAACACACCTCTTTCAGATCTTCAGTTTTTCCCAGGACCTTGACCCAGAGCTGCACAGCAAGGTCGGTATTTTCTTACCATGCAAATACTTCTATTCACTATTGCTGACCCCGCCCATCTGCCTGCACACTTCAGGTCTGTTCCTAGGATCGCGCGGTGTTTGAGTTTAAAGGGGCATTAGGTTTTTCCCTCAGGAGACCCCGACGCAGGACACGGCTGAAGCCACTCATGCCAGCTGTCTTTGATGCCTGGAATTGCATTCTGTGTGCCCAGTTGCCTTGGCCTGCCAAGTGTGGTTTGCTGGGAACAATGTGGTACCCTGTCTCCCACATGCATACACACACACTGGCACGCACATACTCACAATCCCTGCGCACATGAGCTTGGGCCGGGGAGGGTAGGCAACGCACCAGCACACCGAAAATACGCACAGAGAGGAGCAAGTTCATAAACCCAGAGCAGAGGTGTAGCCGCCCCAATAAAATGTAATGCTTGTGTTAGGTCACACAGTGAAACAAAAGCCCAATTTCCCCTCCACGCTCTCTCTCTCTCTCTTTCTGAATAGAGCTAAATGTGGCATTCGTCTGTCCCCACCCCCACCATCATGACATCAAACACTACTTTCGGTCTGTATGACAGTAAAAGCCAATCCGTGTCCATAAGAGATCTGTGAGCTGGCTGAGAGTATCGCTTTTACAGATGATGCCATGTTAGTAATGTCTTGTGGCCATTACTGTCATATGCTTGACCACTAGCAGAGGACAGGATAAACTGGTACCCGTAAAAATGTTCAAAGCTACTGGCAGGGTCTTGCTTTCAAACGTGCAACTCAGCTAAAACTATATGTCATTGAGGTCCGCTGTGGCAAAGCACACCATTTACCTAACCCAAGGCATTTGGCTTCACTCCGCTTTTCAAAAAAAAAAAAAAAAAAAAAAATCCCTTCAGGTTTATTTACTGAAATTGTCATTTCTTTTCCCCCAGAACTTTAATCAGCCACACAGAGCACAAAACCTACATTCAACTCCGATTTTATGACACGAGGCTAACTCCTCCTACGCATATTTATTTCACTTAACTCTTGCAGTCCTGCCTGCTGGGCAGTGCCCCCCCCCCCCCCCCCGCTCGACTCGACGGGGCTAGCCTCTGAAAAACACATCACGTTTCCCGGTTTCCACTCTTAAAGCCCTCTTCATTAGCGTGCAGCCGAAAGCCCTCCGCAATCCCAACCAGATGGCTATTTTCATATCATATTCTTATACGTTAAGCCCCTCCCGTAAGATCCAAATAGTATGATTCCAGGGCTAACTCCAAGAGGAGGGGGAGAGACAAAACACGGAAAGTAGAGTGTAATCAGATCGCCAAACAAACTGATGGTACATTGCACTTAAAAAGGGGAGCCGGAGGACTGTATCCATCAGGCACATCAAAAAAGGGGGAAAGAAAGTTGTTTAAATGTCCCAGGGCATCTGTTGCGTTCACCGTTAAAAAGCAAAATCCTCATTACTCTATCTATTATATAGTAACATGTCAAGCGTGTTCTCCTAAAAGAAGAAAAAAAGCTAAATGATGATGATGATGGTGATGATGATGATGGTGCAGCCTCCGGGCATGTGCTGTCAGAAGCCCAGTGCTCAAACGGTTAAGCAGCCAGCGGTTAGTAGCACGAAACTCTCCCACTGTCCCACGGAGGGGACAGTCCTTATGACAGACATGCCTAGGGAATCCCGCGTGGGGATGCCTCACTGCCCCCACAAAGTGGCCTCAAGCCGGCTCCCTCGGTCTCCCCTCCTTGGCCAGGGCGAGGGCACCTCTCCTCCTGCCCCCTCTACCTGCGCCCCTAGGAGACCGCAGTCCCTGGGCCTCCCCGAGACCTCAGCCAGGAGCTGAAAGCGCTGCCCGAAGGAGCAGAAGGGACAGGGCTGGGAGGCGGGAGGAAGAGACGGAACCAGAAGGCGAGTCGCTTACCTTGGTCCACAGACCCCATGATGCGGAGGGGATGGCAGTGGCCCGGTCTGAACGCAGCCTCTCTCTGCATCTGGAGGAGATGGGGGCTTGGCGCGCCGTGGGAGAGGGAGAGCCGTGGGGGCCGTCCTCCCTAAAGCATGCTTGCCGGGCTGCCCCGGCCCAGGAGCCTGCGAGCGGCCCGGGAGCTGCGCGCCTGCCGCCTCCGGGCTCGGGCTCCCGGCTCCCGGCTCCCGGCTCGGGCTCCGGCTCGCTCTCCCAGCTCCCGGCTCAGGCTCGGGCTCCGTCTCCCAGCTCCCGGCTCCCGCTTCCCGCTCCCCGGCTCCCGGCTCCCGCTCCCGCTCCCGGCACGGCTGGGCGCTGGGGCTTACTCGAGAGGGAACGCGACTTCCTTCCCCGCGCTCCGTGTTTATAGGCTTTCAATGCAGTAAAATAACGGGATTCCCTCACTGTTTCCTCCTGTTTATCCAGCGCCATGGAAACCGCTGGATCCCGGCCATCTCCAAAACTAAGGGCTTTCCTGCAAACTTCACACTCAGGAATCCATGACGTCGCCTCCTCCGCGGCCAGCCAGCTCCGTGGCTCCCTCGGCCGCCAGCACAAGTCCCTGATTGTTCGGGAGAAAAGTCGGGGAGAGGGAGCAGAGGCGAGGAGAAGGGGTGGGGGCTTGCAGGAGCTCTGCGGCCGTCTGCAAGGATTGCCCGGCCAGCGCCTTCCCTAGCCCCACCGCAGCTCTTAGCAAACCGCGCCCCCACAACGCCCAAGCCCCCCATTCTGCAGGCGGGCCTCCCCCAGAGCCAGCTGCCCAGGGCTCAAACCAACAGCCCAGGTGGTCAAGGCCCCTAGCCCCTGACCCACGGGCCCTTCCATGTCCCTCGGGGCTCCTCTGGCTGCCCAAATTTTTTGTCTTGGGAGGGAATGGTGGGGAGGAGGGAGAGGAGGGGGAGGGGAGGAGGGGGAGGAGGGAAAAGAAATAAATAACGGTGCCTTGTGTCAACTCTCCAACTCCAAGATTTTTTTCTCTCGAAGAGTTTATTTTTAGATTCATTTAGAAAACCCAAGGTTTCCAGTGATGCTCAGAGGCTCCAGCAATAATGAAATGGCCAAAGAGACGCGGGAACCAGGCAACCCATGTGTTTACACATGCTCTGAATAAACAGGAAAATAAAAGGAAGGGATGTCATGAACTTTGCACACTCTCCAGAAGAAGGTCCGTGGGATGCCACGCGTGGCTCCCATCAATGGGCCACAGACCCCAGGAGGCAGGTGGGAGGGGGGAAGTGCAGCTGTCAAGATGCTCTTTCGAAGTGTAGCCCAGCTCGACCTCGTCCCCTGCACGCCGGCTGGGAGACTCTGGGCCCACAGAGAGAAAGGCAGCTTCGAAAGTGGCCACTGCAGATACTGTTGATCAAACTGTGGGTAGCACCGAGGCTGGTGACTCACCGGCACCCCCACCCCCTCGCAGACAGACTGGAACTTTCAGAGCACTGAAAAGAGCTGGCTCCATCTGTGGGACCACTCTGTTTTCCAGGCCTCGGCCCACGAGAGCCTTGCTGGGCTCTCAGACATAACCACTTCTGCTGCACATGCTGTGCCTCGAAGAGCCGCTGGGGAAAGCCCCCCCCCCAGCCTCATCCCCCCCCCCACCTCACCTGGAAGCCGGCATCAACCCGAGTGGTCTCCAGCAGTCGGACGTCCAGGCCGCTGTGTCTCCCCAGGAGCAGCCATAGCTGCCCACCTCCTGCGTCGGGGCCTTGTACTCCCTTACCTTGATTCCTTGCAGCTGCCTGGCAAGCAGGGGGTCCATGTCCCCCCCTTTCCAAAAGGGAAACCGAGGCACACCGAGGGCAGACGAACTTACCTGTTGCTTTACTTGGCAAATACTGGGGTGCAGCCTGTAAGGCCAGAGAGGAGATTCTTTTCAGTGAGCCTACTGAGGAAGCTCCATTTCCTGAGGTCTCTGCACCCCCTGGTCGGAGGCAAGAACTGGGTGACCAACCGTCCTGGTTTGCTGGGATGGAGGAGGTTCCCGGGACGCAGGACTTTCAGTTTCAAAACCGGGAGAGTCTTGGGCAAGCTGACACAAGTTGGTCATCCCAGGCATGAATGAAACTCATCACTCGACTTCCTTTTGCTGCTGTCCAGACACAGGCAGACTGTGAGCCACTGTCTTCTCAGGACGATCACTCTGCTTAGAAATACTACGAAGAGCAAGCCCTAATTTGGCACCTACTGTGTGCCCGGCCCTGAGCTAAAGTCATCTATAGATTCCTGCTCTGGACCCTCTGCAAAATAATACCCTGACCCTGGGAGGGGCTGGCCCTGCGTTGCCTGAGATGGTCGCCACGAGCCACGTGCAGCTACTGAAATAGAAAATAATTAACAAATAAAACAGACACATCAGTTCTTTGGTGCATCCACCACATTTCATGTGCTCAAAAGCCACCACAGCTATTTGCTACTGAGTTGTACCGTGCGGCAGAATAGAAGGTTTCCCCCACTGTAGAAAGTTCTATCGGGCAGCACTGGGTCAGATGACTTGAGAGACAGGATAAGGGACAGGCTCTAGAATCAGACTCTTGGCTCTGCCACAGTCACTTACCCACTATAAAATGGGGACACCATTAATGCCTTACTTGGAGCTGACGTAAGAATGTGATGCTAAGAACAGTAAGCCATATAATAAGTGCTTGAAATAGGTACGAAAACAAAACTAGGGGCACCTGCGTGGCTCAGTCCGTGAAGCCTCTGCCTTCGACTCAGGTCATGCTCTCAGGGTCCTGGGATCGAGTCCCGGGTTGGGCTCTCTGCTCAGCGGGGAGTCTCCCTCTCTCTCTCCCTCTCCCGCATGCGCTCTCTCTTTCTCGCTCTCTCTCTCAAATAAATAAATTTTTAAAAATCTTTAATAAAACAAAACCCGAAAAACAAAAACAAAGCAAAACAACGTTCCCATGGTCAAGTTGTGAATAGCGCTTAAGCCAGGACTGAGACTGTCTGACCCTGTAGTCCATGCCCTTGACCTCCAAGAGCCTCCCTTTATTAAACAACTATGCTGTGCGGGTCATGCAAGAGATTCTTTGCAGGATCTCGTTCGTCTCGCCTTCCCACTTTTGGCTTGATGCTGTAAGCCCTATTCACAGATGAGCAAACTGAGGCTCTGTGAGTTTATGTTCACAGGACCAGCCTAGACTGGAACCCAACTCTGTTTGGCCGCAAAGCTCATGTTCTTGGCACCACGGCCCCTGCTCCCAGAGGCCTCCCTGGGAGCTGAGGTCTCAGAGGCCAGAAGCAAGGCAGGAAACTAGCATGCTGGGCCCTCTTCTGCCAGACTCATTATCGGGGATAATTTTAGACTCAGTCCCACCCAGGCTCAGGCCTCGGAGGCGAGTCCCCATCTCCACAGGTGCCCAGCACTGCCGAGAGGGGGCCGCCTTCTGGAACTCGGTAGAAACAGCATTAGCCACATTTTTATGGAGCCCACTCTCTGTCACAGTTAAGCATTTTTCCCTTTTAAAGCACTTTCAAACTGCAAGGATTGGAGCCGGGGGAGCCGAGGCTGAGTCACCTAATTTGCCCTTATGGGCTGCAGCTTTCGACTTCTTAGTTTAGCTGTTCAGTTCCTCAGACAATTTCTTTCCTCTCCCTGTGCCAGGGCAAGAAATATTTTGTCCTTTTGAACTGAACCACCCACTGTTTTTCACTTCTCTCGAGCACTCTCCCTTTTTTTAAGGGATGCTCCGAGGGGGGTGGGTGGAGAACTTCCGCCCACTAAATTATCCACGAAAACTCCCAAAATAGAAGCTCTCAGCTGGGGTGGGAACGGGCCAGCATATGAGGAAAAAGCGAAAAATACGCTGAATCAAAGCAAATCGAAGGTGTCCAGGTGGCCGTGGGGAGAAAGGCCTGGGGAGACCGCAAGACATCTGGGCTGCAGGAGACCTTGAATCACCGGGGAAGCCTTTTATTACACTCTCTTCCCCCCAACAGCCCCATAAACAAGAAACGAAGGTATTTCTGCTGAGACGCCACTTGCTGGGGCTGCCCCCACAACTCATTCAACCCCAGGAATATTTAGAAGCATCTGGGCATTTTCCCTGAGGGCACCTCACCGGACCTCTGGCTGCAATTATAGCTCAAGGGTCACCTCTGTCTGCCGGTCACCTTGACCCGCAGCCCCTTCCTGGCTGAAAGGTAGACAGCAGGGGAGAACTGGGCTGGACGGCCACACGGCCCAAACCCAGAGAATGGGGCAGATACAGGTGTGTGCAAGGCAGAACTGTGACGTTTGTGGATCTCTCCACGGCTGTGGACATTTACTGAGCCCTTACTGTGTGGCAGGAATGAACTCACCCAATCGTCACCACGCCCCTGGGATTATCGTTTTGCAAAGCAGGACGCTGCAGCACAGAGAGGTTATGCAGCTTGCTCCGGGCTGCACGGCCAGTAAGTGGCAGAGGGAGATGGGAACCCCAAACCCCGTGGCTCGAGAGCCCATGGTCTCAGGCCACACTGCTTCTCAGTTGCTCTCAGAAACTCCCCCACCAAATACCTAGTCACCTACCAGCCAACGCCATGCCCCTGGCACCGGTGAGTGGTGGGCACAGGGTGGGGACACAATTCCAGGTTGTGGGCCTTGTCTTGGACTTGGCTGAGAAGGCCCCCGCCACCCCGAGGGAACACTGGTGAACTGTAGCAGTGGAGGGACTTTCTGGAGGGACCATAAATGCTGGGGGCCTCACGGACGGTGTTCGGGAGGCTGGTGAGCTTTCCCCATGTGTCTCTACCTCCCAGCTCCCTCAGCCAGGAACCTGGGGGTTGCCCTCCTTGACTCTGTCTTCCCTCCGCTGCCACGCTTCCCCCTTACAAAGCTCTTGAATCCGTCCACCTCGCTTTGTCCCCACACGACCAGCCCTGCCGGGGCACCCCCATATCTCCCTCCTCGCTGCTGTCCTGCTTCTCTCCTCTGCCTGCCCCCTACGTAAGTCCACACGCTGTCCTGCGTGATCTTTCCTAAACTTCAGGATCGAAAGGGGGCACCCCATCCTGTCATTCTCCCCTGCTTAAAACCTTCCATGGGGATATAATTCCCTTCCGAATCAAGTCCAGAATCCCATGTGTGGCTTAAAGACCTATAAAGTCTACTCCACCCCTTCTGGCCACAGCGCTCACCTCTCACCCCCTTGAGCCCCGTGCTCGTGCCCTCGGGAAATCCTCAGAGCCCCACATCCTCTGCGTCCTGTTCCGCTGCCCGGCCTTCCACCGCACGGCTCTTTCTGGGCTCCCTGGAGCTGCACCGACTTCCCCAGGCGCCCCGAGGGGCTGAGGACACCGCACCTTCACCGCACTTTCTGAAGCTCAAAGTGGGGTGCCTGGCAACACAAGCACTCGGCCGCTGTGCGAAAACCACCATCTTGCCACTACAGACGGCAGCACACGAGCTCCCAGATCCACCAAAAATGCCATTTCAGAGGCTCCCCAGCCCCCACCGCCAAGGCCCCGGCCAGCCTCCCTGCAGGTCCCGGGGTGCCTGCCCTGGGGGGTTCCCGCTCTGGTGCAGCCCCGCCCGCCCTGGGATCTCGCCCAAACAGTGCCACGTGGCTTCTGCGGCCGGGTCACAGAGATGTGCGGTTTCTGCCCTGCTGTCCGCGTTGTCAGGACACTCCGGCAGCCCCCCTGGAGAGCCTCCTGCCAATGGCCACATCTTCAGATAATGCGGCCTCCTCATCCGCCTACCCTGCTCCTGCCCCACAGACACGGAGATCATTCACTCTTGTTTTTTAAAGCCACGCATTTTGGAGGGAACAACTGACAGCTAACACAATGGCCTCCAAGACCCGGTCCCACCCACCTGTCCGACGCCATCTCCCTCACTGCACCGTTCCAGCCTCCCTGTCCTTCGCGGGCCTGGCCCCACCACGTGGCCCTTGTGCTGACTTACCCCTCTGCCCGGAACCCTCTGTCCCCCGATCCCTCGTGGCCGACTTCTGGCATCTTCTTGGTCCCCGTTCTTATGTCATCCTCTGAATGTATTCTTCTATGACCCTCATCTTGGAAATAGGGTCCTCCGCCCTACAGCTCAATCCCACCCCACAAATCGCCACCTCAACACCCTGTTGAATTTCTCTATAGTATTTACCACTTGCCACAAATAAGTTGTATATTCGTCCATGTGGTGTATGTCTCCCCTGCCTCCCACCTAAAATGGCAATTCTACGAGGGCAGGACTTTTGTCTTACCCACTGCTGTCTCCTGGGCACCTAGAATGATGCCCGGCATACGGCTGGACCTCCAAAAGGTCTCTTCTGCTTGTTTACTTGGTTATGACTCATCCCCGCACTGGACGAGAAGGGTAGGGGCATGCCCGTCTAATGTGGGGCTCAGAGTGACGTCTGGAACTGATGGGTGCTCAGTAAATGGTCCTATCTCCTATCTACTGAGTGGAGTCCATGCACTCACTCACTGTCCTGGCACCAACTCTGGGGGATGAAGACGACTATCCCCATTTTGCAGGTAGGGAAACTGAGGCAGAGACTCCAAGTCACCAACTAATAAGCAGCAGACAGAGTGTGAACTTGGACCACAGCAGCCGAGTCCGGAGTCACGCCTCTAGAACCTCTCAGTGTTTGTTCCATGAATGGCAGGGAGGCAGGCCTGTCCGGCCACCTTCTCCGCTGGCTGAGGGGGCCCCTCACCCCATCACGCGGCCGAGAAGGTGGATGAGATGCTCTGCCGGGGTTGCCAGGGGAGAAGGAACGAGCCGGTGCCTGGACAGCTGGAGAGGCTTTCCCCGTTTCCAAGGGATGGAAAGGTTCACCTCATCTGGAAAGAACTCCCAGTTCTGTGGTCGTGGCAAAGAGCAAGGTGTCTCCCCTGCCTGGTTCACTTCAAAATACATTGTCTTGCTTTTAATAGCCTCTCCAATCCACTCTTGGAGGTTCTCATGACTGACTGTTCCCAAAATAATACCCAGCACCACTTTTTCCAACTCAGAAGTGCTGAATCCTGCTACCTCCCCATCGGCCGCTGGCTGCCACCGAGAGCTCTGGTAATCCCAGGGTCCCCCAAGCCGGAATGTGACCCAACAGGGAGGTTTCCAAGGCATTTGGAGAGAACCCCGGACGTTCCCTGCCAGCTCATCGGCCTGCTGACAGCAAGTTTCCAGGGAGAGCCTGCCCCTCTGCGGGGCTCCCTCCGCTGCTCCAAGATCGCTGAGCCGGGATGCGGCAGGAGGCCAAAGGCGGCCCTCGGAATGCCCTGGGGGCCCTCAGGGATGGGGAAGATTTTCCTAGAAGCTGGAGAGCTGACGTGGAGTGAGAGGGAATCGGCTGGGCTTGCCTTTCTCCATCTGCGGGCAGAAGAAAAAGAAAGGGGGAGAAGGAAAGGTTTATCTCGTTTGCATTTTTCTGAGAGCTAAGCTGGAAAGAGTCAGGCCTTCTGTTTGTTAAAAGAAGGACTGAGGTGCATATAACTCGAATATTTCTCCTCCTTTAAAAACCAAATGGGCTATGTTGTTGCTTTGTTTGTGTATTCAACAGACATTGTCACATACCTGCAATCTTCTGGGCACTGGGGATGCACCTGTGAGCAAAAGACTTGCAGATGCTGCTTCTACTGAGCTCACAGTCTGGGGGATGGGCAGAGATTGAAAGTGAACACGTGAATACAGATGGCACTGTTGCATGGCGATAGGTGCCAAGAAAAAACCAAAAAGCTAGAAAGGAATGGGGGAAGGGGGCAGTTTCAGCCAGGATGGTCAGGGAAGGCTTCACTGAGGGGGTGGCACTGAGCACAGTGAAATAGGAGAACCGGTTCTGCAGATAGCTGGGGAAACACACTGACAAAAGAGGAAACAGCGTGTGCAAAGGCCCTGAGGCAGCATCCTCTATGGCTGTGAACCCGCTGTCAATGGAAATATTCATTCCTTCATGCATTTGACAGGCTTTCTAGGCACCTGCCATGTGACTCTGAACTTGCTACTGGGGACACAGTGGAAAAGCAAGACAGTACATGTCTTCAGGGAGCTCTCCATCCAGTGGGGGCAAGAGAGGTCGACACACATAAAGCAGCTTGCTAGTCCTGCCATGGGAGAGGCCTGCGGAGTCACAAAGTCATGGGAGAGCCATATAACCCAGTCACGTTCACCTTCACGAACATGTCATCTACATGGTGTCAATAACAGTCGCGAAAATTTATTGTTTATTCTACACTTTGCCTTATTCCAAGGGTTTGACCTGTATTAACTCATCTAGTCCTTATAATCTTTGAAAGAAGTTCAAATATTTTCCCTTTTCAAAGTTGATGAACAAGGTTAAATGACATGACCTAAGTCACATGGTGGAAAGGCCTGGAATCAAACTCTTAAAGGGATAGGACATACTCTCCATTTCCCCTTCTTCCCTTCCCGCTAAAATGGGGACTTGATGGTAGGAGCTCAAGCAGCCATTTTGGGTCCATGAGGTAGAAACTGTGTTAAGGAAGACAAAGCTGCCAGCTAGATGGATCTCAGGTCCCTGAGGATCATGGGGCCTCCATATCAACCCTGAATCTCCTAACCAGGTTCTTTTGTAAGAGAAAAATAAATATTTAACTTGGCTAGGCCACTGTTATTTGGGGATCTTCAGTATAACAACTAAACTTGTCCTAATCAACGAGGATTTTATTTTAAGAGTACAAAGACCTCCAGTACAGAGACACTGAGTAATGCGATCACATATGTACTTCAGAAAGATGGCCATAAGTGGGGTTAAGAGTCAGGCTCCAGAGCCAGCTGGCCTAGGTACCAATGCTAGCTCCACCTCTTCCTAACTTTACGATCTTAGGCAAGTTACTTAACTGCTCTGTACCTCGGTTTCCTCATCCACACAGTGGGGGTAGTATTACCCAACTGGAGAGCTGCTGTGGGGAGTTAGCATGTGCAAGGGTATTTAAAATAGCACCTGGTTGGGGCACCTGGGTGCCGCAGTCGTTGGGTGTCTGCCTTCGGCTCAGGGAGTGATCCCGGTGTTCTGGGATCGAGCCCCACATCAGGCTCCTCTGCTGGGAGCCTGCTTCTTCCTCTCCCACTCTCCCTGCTTGTATTCCCTCTCTCGCTGGCTGTCTCTCTCTGTCAAATAAATAAAATCTTAAAAAATAATAAAAAAATAAAATAAAATAAAATAAAATAAAATAGCACCTGGCATGGGTCGCCTGGGTGGCTCAGTCACTTAAGTGTCTGACTCTTTGGTTTCAGCTCAGGTCAGGATCTCGGGGTCACGGGATCGAGTCCCGCGTCGGGCTCTGAGCTCAGCATGGAGTCGCTTTAGAGTCTCTCTCCCTCTTGCTCACTCTCTCTCTCAAATAAATAAATACAATATTTGAAAATAAAATAAAACAAAATAGCAGGTGGCACATATGAGGGAGACTTAGGGTCCAAGAGAGCTCTCTCAAGGAGAACCAGAAAAGCATGCTGGAACTTGCCTCACCCAGCAGGCTCCGGTAGGCACCTGGGTGCCCAGAGAGATGTCTGGGGCCAGCTCCGAGCCTTCATTTGCAGTCAAGTGAAATGGGGCGCGAGGGAGAACACCTGGGTGGGGGCAGTCACCAGGAACGAAGCCGCTAGGCCGTGGGGAGCCGTATCTAGAGTGGGGTGCGGACTGGACCATGTTGCAGAAAGCCACCTCAGCACAATCCAGCCCAGGAAGCCATGCCTGGGAGCCTCGTGCGGAAACGGAGCAGGCACCCCGCCGGGAGCAGCACTCCTCACTCTCCCCCCAGCAGGCTCCCTAGGAGATAAGAAACCCAAGCTTCCTGAGGATGTGCTCTGAACCTTCCCGCTGGCTCCTCTGGGCTTGTCAAAATATTTCTTTGTGGAGCCATCCCTGTTTTTCCATTAATAAAAGTATTTTTGGGCTCCTGGCAACAATGAGTGAGTGTTACAAAAGAGGTCGGGCCTTCCAAGGTAAACACAGCTCATCCCGGCCTGGTTGGTGGCTCTGGGCCACTGAGCAGAGGAGCCGTAATTCCTACTCTGGGACTCTTTCTCTGCCTTCTGAGCCCTGATCGGGTCCAGGCGGAGCAGGCTCTGGGGCTGCCCGCCTCTGCAGGGAAGACAGAGCCTCATGCTAGAGCAGAGGCCCAGGGCCACCGCTGCTCGGGATCCCCGGCCTTCCCTCATGCAAAACATGCCGCATCTATTGATGTGAAATGCTGGCCCTATCCAGACTAATCTGGACGATGGCGATCAGAACAACAGTTGGCTGGGCAGAGGATGGGGGGCAGGGGGCCGTCCATGGCGAAAGGCAACTGAGATGTTCTGCATTGACGGATTGAACCACACACTTAAAACCTACGTCTCATCGTACATAAATGAAAATTTTGTAAAGCTGACTTTAAAAAACAAATGCCAGCTTTCTGACTCAGGGTGCTAATTCTTCCTACAATTTCTTTGGTCTAAGTCAGGGGTTGACGAACTATTACCAAAGATGGCCCATTGCCTGGTTTTATAAATAAAGTTTTATTGGCATGCAGACATGCACATTAAATTATGGATTGTCTGCGGCCGTGCTCACGGTAAAATGGCAGAATGGTACGACTGACTTGCACCAGAGACCATATGGCCTCCAGAGCTGAGAATATCTTCTATCTGGCCCTTCATAAAGTGTGTTAACCCAGCAAAGCTAGGAGCTAAATACTCCTTCAGATGCATCCGTTTTCAGGACTGAATGCACCCCACCTCCCAACCTCTTTATCCCAAAACGGCTCCAGTCCCCAGCTCACGTGCGTGCCTGGCGACTTCTCCCAGTGGCAGGCAGATGTGGGAAGATGCAAGTCCTCTGGAGTATCTCTCGATTTGCCCCATTTGGGAACCATTTGACATGTCTTTAGAAGCGAGCGCCTTCTGCAGCCCAGGCCTGAATGTCTGGGAGCTTGAGCTGGAGAATCAAGCAGCAAGAAGACGGTCCTTACACAGAACCCGGCCCCACGCAGCAGGAGACGGCAGTGTGGTGGCCCTCCCTGGGGAGCCTTTATATTCCATGAATTATGTCTCTCTCTGTCCTTCCTTGCTTCCCTCCTTCCCTCCTTCTCTCTTTCATTCTTTCCTTCTGCAAAGACACTGCCATCAACCGAATGGGTTACGTGGGCCAGAGTCTAAGTGGTTCTTTTTCACGGCGCTGACTCCACCTGGAGTCGGGAGGCAGTATGAAATTTCACTGTCATCAGCGGTAAGAGTAATATTAAAAACAAAATGGGAGCTGTGAGCAAAAGGCTGCAGGGAGGGCCTGCCTCCCACGGGCCTCTCTCCTCCAACCTGAAGTCAGAGCACAGAATGCGGGAGGCAGACAATCTCAAGGTCCCAACCATGAACAGTCCTGAAGCCCTGACTGCAGGGGCCTGGAGGTCAGAGGGACCTTATGCTGTGGGCTATTGGGGGATCCTTCTGCGGGCAGGTCCCTCTAAATACTCGCCGGCTTTGCCCCTAGCCCCTCACGTGCCTGCCTTCTTCTGGAATAAGTACTCCGATTCTGGGGATCAGAACTTTCTGACTCTCTGCTCACACAGGAGGGGCTGACTCTATCAGCTTTGGGGATAAGCAAGGGACCCAGGTCCAGCTCATCAGCATTCAGACTGATTGGTTCAGGCCAGTCAGAATCAGTCCCGGGACTTTAGTTTGAACTGTTAGAAAAGAGAATCCCACTCACACATACATTCTCTCTTTCCTCCTGAGATGGAAGGATATTTGCCTGGAATCGTTATCGGCCATCTTGATGCCTTGTGCTCTAAATAGCAAGATATCAGAGGCGGTAAGCAACATAGAGAAAGGCCAAGAGACTGAAAGAGATGAAGTGCTGCTGACAACACCTGAGCCCCTTAATCCAGCCGTACCTGCAGCCAGAAGCTTCATTAGCCTCTCACTTATATGAAAACATTTCTTTTTCGCTTAAGCCACTTCAAATTAGGTTTTTTGTCACATCCAACATCTCCTCTTTCACCCATGGGAGTTTGAAATCTGGAAATGGGGCCCCAGTTGCTCGCTACCAAGAAAGACAAGGGCAAACCAAGGGAAGTGCAGAGACATGGAGCCCGCGCCTTGATCGTGCCATTCCTGAAACCCACCTTACTGCTGATGCTCCTGATGATGAGCTCATACACTTCCTCTGAAGGAAGTCAGTGTCAGCCAGTTTGAGTCAGGTTTTGCACTTCTTGTGGCCAAAAGTGTCCCAAGTGGCACAGCCCGTTTTCTTACATGTAACACAGAGATGCACTTATCTCAAATAGCAGCTGTGAGCAATACAGTCTAGCGTGAGGGCTCCAGCCCAGAGCCAACAAAGCAGAGGCTCTGCAGGTGGCTCCCTTCCATTCTCTGACTTATCTCCTTCCCATCCCTCACAGCTGGCCCCACGCAGGGCAGGCTGGTGGTCATGTCATTACTGACTCTGGAGGGGAGGAGGGGACCCTCCATGTGCAGTGGTCAGTGGTTCCCCAGACGGAGCCAAGGGCGACACTGCTGGGGTGGGCCAGGAGACAACCAGAGCTGGAAGCCTCAGCCAGACCCCAGGGAGTATGTGTCGTTCACCCTCCTTCTGATGAAACAGCGCTGCAAATCTCTCTCTGGCAGTCCTTCCCTCCCCCTCCCTCATCTACACACTTGGAGGGACCGCATCCCCAATTTAAAGTTGGGTCATGTGCAGACAAGACGGCGGGCTCCCAGGGAGCTGCTGTCAAGGGGTGAGACCCGATGTGCCTAGAAGCAGACTGGAAAAGCAGCTTCTCTTCGAAACCTTGTTTTCGTACCACCCGATAAGCATCTCGATTCCCCCCGGCGGGAGCAGCAGTAAAAGGGCGATATCAAAGAGAACGATCTTGAAACATTTATTTCCAGTCCCATAATGGAGCTTCCTCCTGTGTTTGTCATAAATCTACAGACTCTTCTCCTCCAGGTCCCTGCCCCTGCGAAGCAGAGCTTGCTTGGACACCGGCGAGGGGGAGGGCGTACGCAGCTTCCCATGGACACTGCGCCCACAGCAAGACTGCCCTCCGCCAGATCCTGTGCGTGACGCGCCGACACCCGCGACCCCATGCTGGAACCGGAGCAAGACGGGAACACGGGGGGCGGGAACCCACCACAGACCCGGTCAGCAACACGCGCTTTACTACTACGCGCCGGGGCGTCCCTGGGGACAGGATCACCGACATTGTCGGAAACGAGATTCTCCAAAAGGACATTAAGGTTCTCAGGAATCAGAGAAATGTGATCTCGTGATTCATGTGTCATTTGGGGGACAAAAAATGCAACGGGTGTCGGCTCTAATAGGTTCTCTAGTGAAATAATAAAACATCCTTCCAGGGCGCCTGGATGGCTCAGTCGGTTAAGCATCCAACGCTTGATTTCAGCTCAGGTCATGATCTCAGGGTCGTGGGATCGAGTCCTGTGTTGGGCTTTGTCCCAAGCACTGAATCTGCTTGTCCCTCTCCCTCCCCCACTTGCGTGCTCGCTCTCTCTCTCATAAATCAATACATAAGATCTTAAACAAAAAACAAAAACATCCTCTCATAAACAAAAGGGGGGTGGAGAGGAGAGAGGTGCTAGGGGACCGAGGCCCAAGTCAGTCAGCACCCAGAATTCCCCTGACCACTGGGATTGGTTCAAGGACGAGCACGTGAGGCAGGCCAGGCCAGGGTTTCACCAGAAGCCTTCAGCTGGGCTCTGGACAGACTCACTCTTTCCTGCTGGAAAGGAAGTGGAAGGATGTGGCCACTATGGCAACAGGAGGGGGAAGCTGGGGTGCAGTCAGCGCCACGAGCGCGGAGCCAAGACACTGAGGGAGAAACCAAATCCTAGTCCCATTGTTTGAACGCCTTCATCCCACTAGGTCTGAAGTCTGCCCCGGACTTTTCAATAATAAACTCCCTCTTTTTACTTAGACTGGTTTGTAAGGTTGCTCGGGGGCACAGGTGAACTTTGAATTTCAGGTAAACAATCATTTTTTAAGCATAAGTATATCCTATGCAATATTGGGGACATACTTATGCTAAAAAATTATTCACTGTTTCTCTGAAATTCGCATTTAATTGAGTGTCCTATGTTTTTTCTGGCAACCCTCCCAGTTTGGACCAGGTTATTTGAACCCGAGAGGTAAGCTGGGCTTTCACAGAGGCCCAACCTTCAATAAGACCTCCGAGATACCCTCTGGCCCTGCCTCCCCCCACAGGTCAGGCCCAGGGCCCAACGGCAAGAATGCACACAGCCCCTGCACTGCACTCCTACAGACTGTGATTTCCCGTGAGCGGGGACATGGCCTGTGAAGGGAAGCCCTGTCGCCCTCCTCGCATTTGGAAATGCCTACTATTTACTGAATGCTGTCCCCACTTCCTCTTGCTTCCTCCTTCCAGCACGATTCTACGAGGCAGGCAAATGACAGTCCTCATTTTATAAATGAGTAAACCGAGGCTCGGAGTTTTGGTGACTCTAACAGAGTCACACAGCTGATACGTGGTACAGCCATGTTTCATACCCAGCCTGGGTTCCAGGAACTATACCTCTAAGCAGGAGGGACCGGGGAAATTTGCTCCCCAAAGACCCTTCAGAGGAAGCCCATGGCCACCCTCTGGATGGAAGCAGGAGGCCTGGGGAGGTCTGAGGCACTGGGGCTGGGATCAGCAGAAAACCTAGAAGGCTCCTTTCCTGCGGGATTTCAAGGGCCTGGGCACAAAGGGGAAGGACACCTAATAAACCGTCCTCACATGGGCAGGGGCTCGCAGGACGCAGTGGGCCACAGGGGACAAGAACCACACCTCCAACTTCCAACATGTTCTGCCCAAGCCCTTCTGGCCCTTCTCCTCGAAGGCTCCTCACATTCAACTTTGGTTTTGCTTTTTTTTTTTTCTTTCTGTCTCTCTGTTGTTACCACTTAAAAAAAAAAAAGAAAAAAGAAAAAAGAAAGCAAACCAACAAAGCAAACATCTGGAAAGCTTTGTGGAAAATGGCATCTTGGAGGACCCACCCTCCCCAGAGTCAGAGCGCAAATGCCCATGGGATTCACAACTGGCCCCCAAATGCTCTCGGAGGAGAGACACAGGCCCCTCTGTTCTCCTACCAAAGCTCTGTCTTCGCCTGGGGTCACGTCCTTCCAGAATCACCACCACCTCCAGAGGGCGGCTCCCAACCCCCAGCCCAGATCAAGTGCTTAACAGGCTGGTGGGCCTCATTTGCCCCAAGCCCGGCACACCCCACCCCAGCGAGTCCCTCCCACTCGGCTCTCTCTTTCCCACTCTGCAGTCACTGCCTCGCCTCAGACAGGTCTCATGCTTCCTGGCTACCCGGAAGCCTCTTCCACGTCACCTCACCTCTCCTTCCACTCCCGTTGACCCCTCTCTCACCACCACTGCCAAAGCGCTCTTCCCACAGAACAAGCGCTTGGATGGTGATATCACTCCCCTGCTCCACGACCTTCTCTGGCTCCCACGGCCTCCTGAAATAAGTACCAGCTTCCTCCCTGAGGTGTTAAACCTTCCCATGATACCTATGTTGCTTTGCTTTCCAGTTTCTTTCTCTTCTTTTGGGAACTCTGCTCTCTGTTTTCTTGGGGGACAGGGGAGACGTCACAATCTCCCCCTTTGCCTCATGTGGTTTGGGACTGCCTTCAGTCCCAGGTCCAGCAGGGCACTGTGAGGCCCAGTTGGGCCGATGAGTGTACTTCATTCCCCTGAACATAGGCGTTGGTTCAGGACTGGCCACGTGGCCCAGGACAGGCCAGCCACGCCCACCCCAGGGCCCTGGCTGGAACTACTGAGGTCTCTTTCTATCTCTCTGTCTGTCTCTCTCTGTCTCTCTCAGTGTGGCCAGCCTTAGAAGACGCAGGTTGGGGCACCTGGGTGGCTCAGTCAGTTAAGCGTCTGACTCTTGGTTTCAGCTCAGGTCATGATTTTGGGGGTCATGAGATCAAGGCCCGCATCAGGCTCTGCGCTCATGTGGAGTCTGCTTGAGATACTTTCTCTCCCTCTGCCTCTCTCCCTGCTCGAGCTCTCTCTCTCTCTCTCTCTCAAATAAATAAATAAATAAATAAAATCTTTAAAAAAAAGAAGACGACGACAACGCAGGCCAGGCGCTGCTAAGGGCCATCTTGCCATAACAAGGGGAGGACAGACCTGTGAGACCAAGAAAGAAGTGATCTTTAAAATATCTTTATGTCCCTGGACACAGCTGTGCCTGAAGCCAGGATAGCTACTCAGTATATCTGTCTTTTTTTAGATTTGAACTAGCTTGACATAAGTTTCTGTCGTGGGCAACTCAAAGGTGTGGTTCCAACTTCCTTTGCTGTATCACTATTCTCCTGCACGTCTCTATGCTTCTGAGGAAAGCACCTCTTGAGCAATTAGAACGTATCCCATGCCCCAGCC
Organism: Ursus arctos; assembly: GCF_023065955.2. Lineage (NCBI taxonomy): Eukaryota > Metazoa > Chordata > Mammalia > Carnivora > Ursidae > Ursus > Ursus arctos. Next base: position 10,129,857 of record NW_026622830.1, on the reverse strand, counting down.
CGTGTCCCTGGTCCTGTGGTCTCCTCGACCTGAAACGCCCTTGCCATTCCACCGTCTACCGAGATGTGGATTCGTCTTCAGGCATCTCTCACGTGGGGCGGAGGGGTCTCTTCCTTGAGAATCACACAACTGTCACTCCCTGGCTTTCCATCCCTCTGAAAGAACCTTTCTGGGCTCTCAAAGAATGTACCACCCACCCTGCACTCCTGGCCACTTGCATACCTCCTATCCCCTCTCAGAGACAGGGACTTAGAAGACAAGGACTCAGCCTTGTTCAGCTCTTTCTGAGCACAATGACTGACACAGAACAGGAGCTCAGGGAGGCCTCTCACACTCGGGCCACCTGGCAGAGCATCCCAAGAGTCACTCACTGAAGCCCTGATCTTCTGACAGACACTCCGCCTGCCAGGCTTCCATTATCCCATCTTTTCATACCAGTCTTCCTTTGGGGAGCCATTTCACCTCTATTCTCATTCTTGTGGCCTATGCAAAGCTCACCCCACCTCTCTGGCTTCAATAACAGCATGTGACCCAGAGCCAGCCCTCAGGGGCATTCCCAAGCTCCCAGCCAGAGAGATTGTTCCAGGGTTCAATGTGTGACCACCAATGAGAGTCAGACCTAGAACTTTTGCTGGAGCTCATAAGAAGGAGATGCTCTGTTAACCAGAATTAGAAACTAGTGGAATATGATCCCAGGCTGCTGGGGCCATCAGGGAGAGAGGTTCTGCCTTAGAAAGAAGCAAAACATAAGGCAAAACAACGTCAGGAGATAGAGGTGGATGCCTAATACCATGTTCATCCTAGATCCAGCCATGCCTGAAGCCAGCCCTGGCTTTCTAGGTACATGAGCCAACAAATTCCCAATTAACTGGGCTTCTGTCCCTTGCAACTACGAATCTCAGCTGATACAACGGCCCAGTTTTCTCTCCATCCTTAGGCCTAACCCAGAGCACAAGAAGTCCATGAATACTTGGTCATTGATTAACTGAGTGCAGGGCAGTCTCTCTACCCTGTCACGAGCCCCTCTCCCTCCCTGCCACATTCCCAACTCTTCATCTAGCTAAGGTCCACCATCCACCCATCTTCCAAGTCTCTGCTTAACTATGACTCCCAGAAAGACCTTGCTTAATACTCCCAGAAAATAATTAAGTCTCCTTGGGGCCTCGAAGCATTTCTCACCCAGCACTTCTCAGGCCACTGCCTAATTTTTGGCAGGAGTAATTATCTATGACTTTCTCCCCCTCTCCCCAAAGTTACAAACTCCACCAGGTCAGGCACTGTCTCACCTGCCACTATGTCCTTAGAGCCAGCACGGAGCCTGGCACCCAGGGCGGGTTTAGTAAATCGGCCCTCAATGAATGCACTGACACCACTCAGGAATCAATGAAAAGAACACGTCCCACATGCTTCTCAACTTGAATAAAGATGGTGGGACCACATCTCCTATTAGTCCCTTGTTCCTTGAAGAAGGGTTCCTAGGAGAACCGGGTTTGGGGAGGCTCAGAGAGAAACTGCCTCTTTGTGCAAGTCCACAGGGGTAGTTAGCATATTGAACTTGATCAGAGAGCCCAACACAATTTGTGATTCATTACCAGGGACCCTAGCCACGCCCTGAAGCAAATGTCAAATTTCACACATTTAATGAACTCCGTACTTGAAATACGTGGCCTGTAAAATCTGATTTACACTGCTGTTAAAATCGTTGGTGCCTCAAAAGGAATGTGAAAAGTATCTATTTGTGCACAGAGAAGGGGCTTTTTTCTTTTAAGACACTAATTCACTCCAAGGCATATAAACGTCCCCTAAAGCATTATTTCAATTGCAATATTTCTTTCAGCACCTCCAATTTAGTTACCAACTTTTGAGACGAGTGGCTGTGTTAGGTCACACGTGAGTGAAAAAGTGCCACCATGTAATTGTCAGCTCTCTGGAAGGTAAGCGGAGTTGACAGCCGAGCTGGGGACAGCCCCCAAAAGGCAGAGCAGAGTATACCTGGCCCTATAATTAAACCTGCCTTAAGTCAACACTGCTGCCTGGCAAGATGATTTTTTTTTTTTCCCCAGTTCAGCCACAATTCTTATTTATTGGGTACTCCCACCTGGTGTTCCTTTCTTTCCTCTCCGCGTTGGCCGCTGGCTTCGGCACGTTGTAGGTACGTGCGATGCCCGTGGCCGCTGAGCTACCCGGCGGGTGACAGACGGCCTCCCTCGGACGTGCTCCACCGCGCAATGGCGACACAACCAGCCTTCATGGACACCTTCTGGGCCAAAAAAGGACACCCGACCCTGTTTCCAAGCTTTAGCGTCTCGGAGAATTCTGTCTGTGGGACAGAACCCACGACCCTAGAGTGGGAAAGCCTGGAAGACCACTCTGGGACCGCGGGCTTCCGGAAGAACAGGGGTCAAATCTGATTGGTCCTTATCCACCCCGCCTCTTGCTAGTGATTGGCTTAGGAGTGAGCGTGTATCCCAGTCCTGGCCAATGACATGTCAGAGGGAACGCCAGGGAAAGTTCTTCGAGATGATCAAAAGAGATGGCCCCAAAGAGATGTCCTCGTTTTTCCAAAACCCCACCAGAGATTCTGAGAGGCACGCTGGCGTGGAACCCAGTGCCTTCATTTGGCAGAAGAGGCAAAGAAGCTTGGAGAGGTGAGGGCTTGAGCAGGGAGTTCAGCAGCAAAGCCAACACGACTACCATGGGGATGCGAGTGCCTCTTTGACCACCAAGCATGCATTCGCCCTTGCTTCTTGGGAACTCAGCAACAATCCCTTTGGAGAATCACCTCTTCCCCACGGCAGGCGGTCTGGAGAAACTGTTGGCCAAAATACCGTGTATTTTCTGCCGTGTGACCCAAGCTGAGCTCATGAGATGCTCCCACCAGGACTTTGACTTTTGAAGGAGGCAAGATGGGCGGCCAGAGGGGCGACAGTACAGCTGGAGGTAACGGAACACGCTGTGGTGACCCGTCTGGAGGTGCATTAGCTCCTGCGACCGCATCCCCAGCGTGTCCTGGTTCTTGTCGGTTCCAAGCTGCTTAAGTTCCAATCAGCAAGCCACTTCTCATCCTGGCCATAAATCCCCCCCCCCCTTTCCTGCTTCACTTTGCCAGTGCTGACTTCAGCTGTGTGCCAGCACAGAGCTGTCACTGATACAGGATGGCTTTGTATGTCCATGCTCCATTCCAGGCACCTCCCACTCGTCACCACATTTATTTCTTCCAACAAGTATTATCAGTTAGGGACGGGGCATTCACACACACAGACCCATGCCCATTTCACAGATGTAAACTCTCGGGCTCAGAGTGCAACATCTGCCTGGCTCTCTGTGGTTAACGAGTTGCCAAATCTGGTATTGAAGTTGTTTCTTGCTGTCCCTATCTGTTAGAGGGGTTTCATTTCATTTCACCCGCATAGCTACAATGAGGAATCAAGGAGATAACTAAGTGGAAGTGACTATGACATGGCATACACACCCCCATTTGGAAGCCACATGGCTCTCTGGAGTCTCTTTTTTGAGAGGTATTTCCTGAGCCCTGGGGGGTTCTCTCTAGAATTAGGAGAGCTTTCTCATGAATTGATCCAGCTACCAAAAGCCACAGCCCTGGACTGGGAGAAAGAAATCAGTCATACTTGGGGCAGTGTGGTCTGGGGCATGAGCCACTTCCCTGACCTCTCTGGCAATGGGAATCTGTGAGCCTGGGATCTGGACTCTCAACATGACACACAGTGGGTCCACTCTCGAAACTGACCTGGAAAGGTCAGATGACAGTGAGCTCTGGTATGATGGAGACAAGCAGGGGGCGGGGGAGGGGTGGTGGTAAACAGATGCCTTCCTGCAGACAGTACTCACTTCCCGCCACTTATGAGCACCAGCTGCCACTGCTCTTCTTTCTGTTCCTCAATACACTGAACCCTTTCTGCCACAGGGCATTTGCACATGCTATTTCCTCTGCCCTGAAGGCTCTCTCCTCGTTGGAGACACGTTGGCTCCCTGTGTCTTTCAGATTCAAGCTCAAAATCCACCTATTCAGGTGCCTGGGTGGCTCAGTCGGTTAAGTGTCTGCCTTCAGCTCAGGTCATAATCCCAGGGTCCTGGGATCGAGCCCTGTTCAGCGGGGAGTCTGCTTCTCCCTCTGCCTCTGTGTGCTCTTTCTCTCTCTGTGTCTCAAATAAATAAATAAATAAATAAATAAATAAATAAATAAATCTTTTTAAAAAAATCCAATCCACCTTTTCAAGGACACCCGGCCTGACCACGGGGTCTAAAATAGCCACACACACCTCACACTGGTCAGTCCCCCTCATGGCACCCTGATTTAAACTCATTATGGTCTTTATCACTGTGGTATCACTGTATTACCTCATTCATTTAATTCCTTTGTTCATCCCACATTTACTGAACACCCACTACATGCCACCTGTTTCAAGGTTTTCAGAGCAGCAAATAAGTCTGAGCCCTGTCCTCACAGAGCATACATTTCCGTGGGCAGGACTGGAAACAATGCTCTAACAGGGCTAGGGGGCTGAGGACAAAGACAGCTGGTGAGAGGCCAGGGAGTGACAGCGCTGTAACATCAGACGGGGTGATCAGCGAAGGGCTCTCTGAGAAGGGACATCTGAGCAGGGGGCATGAACGTCACATCCGCAGTGCCTAGAAGCGGCTTGGCACCCAGGAGACACTTGATAAATATGCAAGCCGTGGCTATCGAATGGTGCCGCCAGACAGTTCAGGGGTTCTCTCCCTCCGGGTGACGACATCCCCGCAATGACTCACAGCTCAAGGCCTCGGCCCCCTCCCGGGGCTGACTCTGCTCATAATTAGAAGGTGGGAACAGCCACAATGACAGCAGCTAGAGAATGTGGCAAATCCCTGGGAACTGCCATGTGAAGGATGGAGGGAAGGAGGGTCCTTGGGATGATGAGACTCAAACCAATGGAGCTTTCGTTCGTCATCTTCGTGGGCATTTCTCAACCTCTTGTGACATGCCATGAAGGAATGCAGCTTGCTGGGGAGATGTGAAGAGGTTGCTTTTACCGCTTCGACCCTGGAAGCGGAGCGTTGAAGTGGATTCCCGCTGAAAAGAGGCAGCTGCTTCTAGGACAACAACGCTGGGCTCCTATCCTGGCCCCAGCCGTCACCTAGGAGCTGGGTGACCTTGAGCCAGTTACTGAATCTCTTAAAGCCTGCCTTGTATGAAAGGTAACAAGTCTCCCCCTCTTCAGAAAGATTCTGAACATAAAGCACTACGCATGTAGCCAGAGATGCTGTCGACCCGAGACTCCGCGAGCCAAACTGCGAAGTGATGGGGTGCAACTTCGAACCACAATGAGATAGTCACCACGCACGCAGCAGAGGGCCTAGAATTAGAAATAGTGGCAATGAAGAGAATGAAATGCCGAGCTACAGGTGGGGGGGGAGTTTCAAATCACATATTCAACAATATCTTTGTATCCAGAACATATAAAGAACTCTCAGAAGTCAACAATACGAAAACAATGTAATTTTAAAAAGTGGGCAAAAGACATGGACACCTCCCCAAAGAACGTATGTGGGTGGCACCCAAACACACGCAAAGACGTTCAAGGTCATCAGCCGCTAGGAACATACAATGAAAACCCTGAAGACGGGCATCTGCTAGAAGGACTAAAGCAAAGCCACGGACAACACCAAGTGCTGACGAAGATGTGGACAGGCTGGTACAAAATATTGGCCGGTGTTTCTTAAAACAGAGTTGTTGAGATACAAGTTACATACTATACAATTCACCCACTTAAAGTGTACTATTTGGGGTGCCTGGGTGGCTGAGCTAGTGAAGCGTCTGCCTTCGGCCCAGGTCATGATCCCAGGGTCCTGGAATTGAGCCCCACATTGGTCTCCCTGTTCAGTGGGAAGCCTGCTTCTTCCCCTCCCTCTGCCTGCCATTCCCCCTGCTTATGCACTCAGTCTCTGACAAATAAAATCTTTAAAAAAAATAAAGCATACTGTTCAATGGGTTTTAGCGTATTTTCCATTGTGCAAGCGTGTGTCTCATTTCAGAGCGTGTTCATCAGCCAAAGAAGAAACCCATCGGCGGTCACCACGCATTCCCCCCTAGCTTCCCCAGCCCCAGGAAACCATGACTCTGCCTCCTGTCTCTATAGATTTCCCTCTTCCGGACATCTCATAGAAGCGGACCCATTCGGTATGTGGCCTACCGTGTCTGGCTTCTCGCACTGACCATCATGTTATCAAGGTCCAGCCACCCTGCGACACGTAGTATACTCCACTCCTTTTTATGGTGGAACTGTATTCCCTGGTACGGTTATGCCATATCTTGTTTATGTATTCAGCGAGTGCTGGACATTTCCACTTTTTTGCCGTTGTGAATAGCGCTGCTGAGAGCATGCATGCTGCTGTGTGGGCCTGATCCAACCTCAGCCTCCCTGGGACGCTATTTTCACATCACAGGGAGGTGACGCCTGCCTCCCAGGATCATGAGGGGTAGGTAGGGGAAGCACTGTGCAACTCTAAAATACCATGATGAGGCAAGGCCCACTTTTTTCAGGCAGGTTCCTGAATCTTCCAGAACCTTCTCTTAGAACTCAATGACTCGATGTCACTGAAAAAGACAGTCCAAAATGGTTAAAATGGTTAATTTTATGTTGTGTGTATTTTACCACAATAAAAATTAAAAAAAACAGAACCTCAGTGTTTCCTGAGCCCCAAAAATGGACCTGGCCCTGGGCTGGCTAAGGATAAAACGAGCTGTCCCTTAGATCCGTAAAGAGCAGAGCCAGTAAAGAGGCACTGCCTGCCCAGGCACCAGCCACCCTTCCCCCCAACACATCACCCAGGCCTTGTGGTTTCTTTTTTACAACTCAAGCAAAATTTGCCTTCTCCTCTACTACATTAATGAATTCACTTTCGTGTAAAAAAAAATAAAAAAATAAAAACTGTTAAATGATTGGCCATCCGGTGACTTGCTCTCATTTGGCCTCCCAGATCACCGAGTCTGTAGAGTCTTCGGGAAGTCCCCTTTCTCCCTTAGTTACATCTACCCCCAGCCCCAAAGGGGTGTGAGCATCCCTAGGGAGGCCCACGCCAGCCCCACTGAGCCCCTATCGCGGGCAAGGAGCCCCAGCTCAGAGAACTGTAAGAATCAGCCCCCCATCCCTCAGTAAGTATGGGACTCAGTATTCCAAGCTCTCTCTGTTCCAGCTCGGTCCATGGCACATGTCCCTAGGCTGCCCACCCCCCAATTCCAGCACCTCCCCTGAAACAGCATTGCGCTCATTTCTCTTCTCCCTCCCATTAGGGCTCAGAAGAAAGGCAATGTTTTCTCTTGCTGTCTTCCTCAAGCCTGAAGCCATTTTGGAGCAAAAGTCTCCACGTCTGCACAAGTCAGCCCGGCGAGTGGATTCTTCCTGGGCTGATTTTCTCTAATTCTGGTGGTGATGAGCTGCTGAGAAAATTATGCTAAGTTATGTGCATAGAGAGTAGCATCTTACACTCTAATTACTGGCCCTGTCTCTGAAGAATTCCCGGGCAACTCACCTCTTTCTTTGGGTCTGATTAGTCGTTGGGGCCAATGGAAGCCCCCACCCCCCACCCCCCTCAATCCACAGGGCTCTGGATGTCATTAGCTACTCCAATTGCCTTTTAAAAAAATCTGTTTCACATAAAAGGACAAATGAGAATGAATATTTGCCCATCTTTAAGACACTAACTACATTCTTTTCAACAGCCTGTTCTCGTTATTCCTTCTTTCTTCGGGAGGAATTTGAACACAGCCTGGGCTCCCGCACGCAGGCTTCCTCTTCATCAGACCCAAGTGGGCATATTCTGGAAATGGGGCAGCTTCGAAGAACGTGACCCAGTTCATTTCTCTCTACCTGTTCTCCCCCGGACTCACCTCCCAATTCTGAGCTGGCCTGCTCTCCAGGACTCTCGAGCAAACAGCCACCAACAGTACCCCAAGCGGGACAGAAGGCCTTGGTAGTATGTGCTGGAAAAGCAAGAACTTCATCCAAGGACTAGCTTCCTCTTCCCTTTCATAGCGTCATTTATGCCGATAAAATCACAAGAAATACCAGGGATGAGAGTGGGTTGATTCCAGTGGGAGGGGTAGGTCTCCCCACAACCCTCTTGGACCACGGAGGTGAAAGTGAGAGCAGGCACGGATGGGTCAGGGAGGCACAGTAGACGGCACTGAAACAGGGCCTCTCAGACACAGTTCAAGTGCAGCAGGCAAATTCGAATAATGCCTGCTCAGTTCTCAGACAGGGCTGCTTAGTCTGAATGCCATGGTCTGCAGGCCTTGACCTATGTCCCTGCTCTCATCTACTCCATGCTCCCCCTTGGTCTTAGCACACCAGCGTGTGCCCCTCTTTCTGCTCCCCCAACATACCTAGCCTCTCCAACCCCAGGGCCTTTGCACAGCCCACTGCATGAATCCTGCTTCCCCTAGACTTTGCCACAACTCCCTCCTCTTTATCCTTCAGGCTTCTGCTATAGGGGGCCCATCCCTAAAGGGTGCTTCTCTGACCCCCATCATTTTCTCTGGTCTTACTCCTACCTGATCAATACCCTCTGCCCACCCCTCACCCTGTTTTGTCTTAGGACACTAAAATCTGTATGTCTTCTGTCTCCCTCACACATACAAGGACGTAATCACCGTGAAGGCAGGGACTGCCCATCTTGTTCTCCACTGTTCTCCAGCCCAAAGAACAGTACTCAACACATAGTAGGTGCTCAGTAAATATTTGATGAGTGAATGAACGAAAAAGTATATTCCCTATCACCCCTGTCCCTTTTCTTTTAGGATTCTACAATCGTTCTTGAAGAAAATTTTGAAATATTCCTGGGCTTATCTGGACCCGGTAAAAAAAAAAAAAAAAAAGAAAGAAAGAAAATGCTTTGCTCTTAAATCTCTTGAAAATGGACCGCAGAGGCCTGAAACACCAAGTTCTTAGGGTGAGCAAATAGAACCTGCAGCTGAGTTCTAAGAAATGGGGCCCGCCTGGTCATCAGACACAGGTTGCGGAGCTGGTGACCTCACAATATGATTCAATTACCCCGAATCTTAGCGGGAACGCACTTCAAAGTCCAAACGTCAACATGGAAGGCTGAGGGGTGGCTTGGCTTTGACATTCCTACGAGAAGGCAGGCTCTCTGAAAAGACGCTACGTTATAGATAACTCATGCACCAAAGCGGGAGCAGGAGGGAAAGGGAGAAACCCCAGGATCGGGCGTGTTTGTCTGCTAAGGCTTTGGATGGAAACTGATCCGGGGATGCGTGATCCGCCAAAAATCTGCCAGCCCCCAGAGTGCTGAAGTTACCCCTCCAACCACAGCCACATGGAGAATGAAATTAAATCCCACGGAAAGAGTTGACTTTTTTAACATTATGCAATGTTTGGGTGAAGGAAAGGGGGAGCTATCAGGAAAAAAAAAAAACCTTCTCTTTTTCCCAGAGTTTAGCAAAGCTATTTCTAGCTTTTAATGATACATTTCACCATCACTACATGGGTAGTTTTGAGAGAAACGAAGGCGGGACTGCTCTTGTTATGTAACCCATTTCAAGTAGGAAATTAGCAAGTCCTGAATGAATTCTGTTACTGTGCTCGACTTCTGGAAAGTTTGGAGCGACTACAGTTCTATTTTGAGGTGAGCAAATCCATCATTTATAGATCTCCTCACAAATACCGCAGGGCTTCATGTCACCCTGAAAAGTTTCATAACAAAAACAGTTAAAGTACTTGGGGTGTTGGAACATTTCGTCTCAAAACCTTATTAGCCTGAATAAGGAGTAGGGCAAGGCCTCCCAGTTGCCAAATATTCGAGAATACAAATATCCAAGATCAAATAAATATTCATCTCCCACACCACCCCCCCCTCCAACCCTAGTTTTTTTGTGCGTGTGTTTTTTTTAAGCGAAGTCCAGTAAAATCGTCTGGTCAACAACATAAAAAGAAATGTCTGTTTTTAACGAAGCCGTTGGCCATGAAATCAGTTCTGAGCTATGAAAGCAGCGTCTTGAACAGAGCAGCTGGGCTCGCGGACCTTCCTGGTCGTTGAAAACAGGAAACATAAACGTCTTTCGATCTCAAGTTCCCCCTAGTGGCACGAAGGGAGCAGTGTCTGCGCGCCGATGGAATTTCACAGCCCAGGCACGACTGCTTTGATAGCACCCCGTTAAGGAAAAGTACTGTGGGTCTGTCTGCCCCTCCTGAGCCCATGTCACGGGGGCTGAGAGCACGCGCCTCCGATTCGCAACTGTGGGGTTGAGACACAGCTAGTTTACAATTCTCTTTCCAATCGGTAAACCGAGGAGGACCTTTCGGTGCAGGGGCAGGAGGAGGAAACCGGCAGCCCACGCTGCAAATAGCGCCTAATTAAAACATTTGGCTGGTTGGGTGTGTACAGAGCTGGTTTCCTGAGACACAGGCGTTCCCATCGCTGCGCTCCTCTGGAAATAGAGAAAGTCTCCTGCCAATGATAAAACGGACACGCGCGGGTTGTAGGGGTTCTCAACCGTGGCACGTTCGACATTAGAGGGCGAGTAATTGCATGCCGTGGGGGCTGTCCTGCAGCATCGCTGGCCTCTCCCTCATTAGGTCCCCGAGCAGCCCACCCCAGCTGTGACAACCAAAAATGCCTTCCCGTACTACTGGGAGGCCCCTAGGGGACAAAAGCACCCCTGGCTGAGAGGCATTGGGTGAAATTACTAAAACATGTCCTCTGCTTCCTACACAACAGCTTACAAACTTCTTCTGCCTAAAACTTAGGTGACTGCCTTCCTTTTTTTTTTTTTTTATTATGTTCAGTTAGCCACTGTATAGTACATCATTAGTTTTTGATAAAGTGTTCAATGATTCATTAGTTGCGTATAACACCCAGTGCTCATCACAACACGTGCCCTCCTGATACCCATGGTGACTGCATTCCTAAATCTATCACTTGATAAAAAAAAAAAAAAAAAAGTAAACTGATCAAGGACCATGTATATAAGTAAACAATCTTATAAAATTTTCTTCTTTGTCCTATTTATACCAATCCCCTTTTGAAATTCTGACATTTCTGGAATAGACAACGACAGAGAATAATAAACAATGCATGGGTTTGGGATGAGATTTTTTTTTTTTTTTTTTTTGCCGAAATCGAAATAACTTTAACTGGAGAAAAAGCTATTTACACTTTTTGTACCATGAGTTACACACAAAACAGCATTATAATAAGAAGCCTTCATTTTGACACCAGAATTCATGTTTCCACACAAATTAAATGATCTCCCAAAGGCATGAAGTACACAAGCTTTATTGGGCAACAGCAACGGGCCGGGCTGGCAGCAATGAAAGGAGAACCGCTCAGAAACACGCAGGATCACATGTGTATCATCACAGGATCAAGAATTTCAGTCATCTGGGAGTCCCTGCTAAATTAAAGCGTCCTATACCAGAGCTTCCCTCTGATGACAAAATGCTGTCCTGCCGAGGATCTGCAAGGCAGGTCACCCATAGAGACCTACTAACAGGGCGGCGGCCACGGACTCCTAGGAGAGTTTACAGTTAGCCCCACTGCAACAAAATCATAAATGAGCCACAACTTTTTTGTGCACCCCCCACCTGCCCCCCACCCCACAAACGCAGTATTCACGGACGTTGCCCAGCGACGTGAACGACCACACCTCCGACCACGCAGTGACCAGGGCGGATCCGCGGGTAAAGCGGCGGCGGCGTGAGCAGGTGCCGCGGGGTTCAAGGTCTTCGGGGCGCCGCTCACGCCGTGGTGCGCCTCTCCGTTCCATTCAAAAACATAATATAAACTTCTCCAAGACAAAATGAACATCATTAATGGAAATATTTCCCCATAAGTATACACGACAAAAGGCTTTACATTAAAGGAAGGGAGGAGAAAGAAAATCGGTTGTATTTACAAAACTCCTTGTATGCTTTTAAATGAAAACAAAGCTGGGAGTAATGGGATTTTAATGCAAACCAAGTATCTCATCAAAAAACTGGAGGTGACAGAGACTCACGTACACACACATTTAAACACGCACAGAAGATTAAAGATAAAAAACAGCTGACAGGTGTTTGCCTTCAACAGGACGGAGCGGAAGCTCCTGTAGGTCCCACCGGCAAGTTTGGCAAAGGTTGAAAATGCTGCCCCGTAAAGGCATGAGGGCGTTCCCATCCCCACCCCAGTAACAACAAAACAAAATATAAAAGCAAAAGTCCGGAGAAAGAAGAGGCATTATTGTGGCAATTTCCAATGAGCACAAAACTCAAAAAATACATTCAAAAGTTGTCAGTACAACCTAAACTTTCAGCAGAGAGGGAGGGGCAAGCAGACATCAGTATTCAAGATTACCGCGACACAAAAGGGCTTCACTTATTAAGGGAAGCTGGCCTGGGACCCGGATAGAATGACCCCAAAAGTGGGAGACGCCCCAGCTCTTGGTCCTCCAGCTGCCGGTGGCTGTGAACAGGTGGTCTGCTCCGATGTCAGGATGCTCCCCAGATGCCCTCCAAGGCTCTGTGGCCGAGTCCGCTGCCCAAGCGGCCACAGTCAGTGCAACGCCTCGCCCAGCACCTCGCACAACACCCACCGGTGCCCGCACAGCCGCCAACCTCGGACCAACAACACTGTCGGGCATCTTAAATCACTGAAGATGGAGAAGCTCATCCGGTCATTAGAGGAAGGAGGGAAAAAGGAGAAACCACAAAACGGATCCCATTGTCCTCACGCACACACAACCATCACCGAAAGATAGAATAAAAACCATCATAAAAAAGTGCTTATTGTGACAGAAATACGTAGCGGTGTCAGAGGGTGGGGCGGGAGGGGTTGTAGTTTTTACTTTAAGGAGAAATGTTTGCACAGCACTGATTGCGTGCCCTAGGGCCTCCGGCCTCGAATTAAATCAGCTGTCAGAGACTTAGGTCCCACTGAGGTCCAAAGGGAGGGGTAAGGGTCAGTGATGCTTCCTAAATTCTTTCCAGATTGGTAAACCAAGAAAAAGGTCAACAGATCCTTATGCTTAAGGGTTATGAACTCGGGAGCCTCCTCTAAAGCAGCCTGGGTGCTTATCCTCCCCCACAGCTAAGGTAACCCGCGTGCAACCCGCGTGTGCACCCCTTCTCTGCAGGGATACGTCCGACGTGTGCAGGGGAGGCTCCTGCCCTTTGGGGCTCCGGAGTTTGAGAAACATTCGTGCTCCTGGACACTCGAGGCCCCGTAGCAGGTGGTGCGAGCAGCCTGCCCACTGATGGGGCCGCTCCACGGCACGGTGGTCTGGGCTCCACTGGGTTTCTGGCCCTTGACCGCCTACCAAAGTGTGGCCGAGACAACAGAACAAGGTTTGCAATGGCACGGACATGCATCCTTCAACTTCTGGGGTGGGGGAGGGGGACCTCTTCAGCCTCTCCGAGAAGCTTCCCTCCTTGGAGATGGCAAACAGTATCTCAGTTGTTGACTTCAAAAGTCAACTCACACACCAGGATCAAACTTGGGACTTGAGGAAAAAAACCAGAGACACCATCTCCCTCTATCTGCCGGGAAGGTCTGAAATTTCCTAGCAATGGTTCCATAAGACCTACCAGTAGGAGCCATCACCTGTCTGTGAAGAAGGCCAGGTTCGGGGTTTGCAAACTCAGAACGGAACGACTTAAGACTTCTAATCAGACTTCCAAAAACACACACTGAAGTGTGAAACTCCGAGCCCCATGCTCCCCTCCCCTACCTTTGAAACTCCATTAACATCACTCAGGAAGACGTCAGACCTGTTTAATCTGAGACTTTTGGACCAAGGTCCTAATTCCTAAATAACCATTCATTCACCACAACCTATATTCTCTGCAGGCCTTCTCTGTAGCAGAAATGGTTGGCACAGGAAGGCAAACAGGACTGCAGAATCTTAACACGGAAGCCACGTCACGGGCCAGCTTACCAGGGCCTGAAACCTACGGTCACATTATAAAGTGTTAAAAGGGCAACATAAACACATGAGCATATCGACAGTGCTCCCCGGGCACGGGACCACCGCCGGCTCCTCCCGCCCCAGCTCCCCCCATCCTGAAGCACACACAGCGCCATGCCAACGGGCTGGAGGAATTCATCCAAATCCCAGTTCTCAAGCACGGTCAGCTCCGGAAGGTTGAGCAGCCGAACCCCGACGGCACGCACGTGCGGCTGTAGCGCTGGGAGCCTCGAAAACCCAAGAATGCCTTGCCCTGCCTGCTGAAGACCTTGCACACCCCTTCCTCCTCTGAACCAAGAAGCCACAGCTTTCTGAGAAACACACATGCGTGTACTCTAGCCCCGTGGGGGAGGGATCACTACCACCCGCTGCCTTGCAGCAAGTTCCCCTTGAAAGCTGTAGGCAGTGCGACAGAGCCCGGAGCCCGGAGCCTGAGGCTGCAGCCCGGGCCTCCTCCCACCGGGGCTGCCACCGAGGAACGATGCGCGGCGGCAACATGTGCGATGCCTCCACCTTTGTCATTCAGCCTCCTAATGGGAAACAGACTTCCCGTGGGAGCGGAGAGCCCCCCATGCCTGACCTTGCAGGCGGGACTCGGAGGGGCCCGGCCACACGTGCAACGCTGTCTAAAGAATTAGTTGAGGCTCTTATCACTCTGGCGACACATTTAGGAGCTGTTCAGTGGCACGTTTCCTGCTAAAACAACTCTGCTGGAAATGTCTGCGGGCGTCCTCAGACAGCCACAGGCTTCAGCATTGTTACCAGGTCCGAACGAAGCAGGATAACACCTTTGAAATTCTTTTACAAGGTGGCAGGTGAAGCTAAGTCAAGTGCCGGAGATGCTGAATCTGAGGGAGGAGACCGGGCTGGATTCATGACGCCCTCTCTCTCTCCTCTCATTTGCTTTGTGTGTTTCTAGGAAGCCGGTGCGGCCTCAGTAAGCAGCACTGCCTCGGACAGGATATTTCGCATTTCCACCTTGAGATTACTGTCTGGGTAACTTTCTACCAAAGTCACTGTCTCTTCCCACAAACCTATACCAAGAGCTTTTACGTTTCTCCGAAACCGGTTTGTAAGAGCGAGAAAGACATAAAGAGTACACACACGTTAGGACTGTTTAAAACAAAAACAAAAACCCCTCTATAATCGTCAACTAGACAGAAACTTTTATCACGTGACAACAAAATTCAAGTCATAGGAAGCTTGCACAGTGACCCATGTATAAACCTGTTAGCTGAGCCACCAGCCTGAACGTATGTACATTCACTCCGGGCCGAATGGTGAGGGGCCCGAGCAGGCCCACGCAGGCCCCTTCCAGGGACCTCCCCGTTCATTCGGCATCAGGACCCCACGCAGAGCCTCTTCATGTCAAAACTGCACGTGTTAGTGATTACTGCAAGATCCACAGGTGGCGGTTAAGAAAAACGCAACTTGAACTCTGTCCGCCAGGAGAGCGTGAGGCCGCCGTGCCCTGGGCCAGCGCACGCCTACGACGTGAGCTTCGAGTAGCTGGGCGGGGAGAACCGTCTCCGCAGGTACTTGAGAACATACAGGGGCAGACAGCTGACCAGAGTGATAACAGAGACCTTCCACAAGAACGACAAAGTGGCGATGAAGTACACATCTGTAAGCAAACGGGAAGACAGCGGTGAGCAGGCTGGAATGTCCCAGACGGCATGTGCAGCTCAGAGTAGCCAGCACAGCTGTGGGGGCGCGGGGAGCTGTGTCCCGTCACCGACACACGGCCTCCTGGCACTGGCCCTTTCCTTGGGCTCAGTCTCTCGGGGTCTAGACTCTCCCCACTCCCTCCTCTCTCTGACCTGCTTCTGCAGCTGAATTCACGGACAGTCACTGAGATGCTGTTTCCAACACCAGGGAAAGAAAACTCGGGGCACAAACAACTCTTACAGGTGTTTCGGATGTGGAATCCGACAGCCGGGGTTGTCCTTTGTACACCGCGCCGCCCGAGAGCAGAAAGACACTCCGACACCAGAAACGTTTTCCCTTCCTTTGCCCCTGGGTTGATCACCAAATCCCCGGCCACTGGGGTGGGGTCTGAGGGTGGTGCCAAGCGGGGAAACAGGAGTAGCCTCAGTGGGGCGGGCTTCCAGCTAAGGACGGGCACCCCCGCTGCAGGACAGTAAGCCCGCAGCCCAGAGCGTTCCGCGAGAGCAGAGCACGGCTCGCGGGGCTTCCACAGCAGGATGCAGAGTGGGCGGCAGCGGCCACGGTCACGGTCCCACCCGGCCCCGTGGCAGCTCCCTGAGAGCAGAGCTCAGCACCCCAAGCCACTGAGCACACAGCAGGTGCTCACAAAGCCCACTCGGATAGACCCCCAGGACAAGCGTGAAAGTGCTCTAAGACGTCACTTCACGGGTGCTCCTTGCCCCTTTACCAAAACCTTAAGGACCGTTTGCTCATCAACAAGAGACGTAATAAGAGGTGCTTTCAGGGAAAGGCAGAGTTTCTCAACGTCAGGATAAGGACAAATCCTGCAGGGCTATCATTTATTCATGAGCAAGACGTGCACGTCTGACCTCCGCAGAGCCCCCTCAGAGCCCGGCACAGTGGCCAGCGCCCTCGAGAATCCCCCCCCGGTCTTTGCTGAATTAAATGAACTCCCTTCTAAGCCAGTTAACACAGTGTGCTTCTAAAAGGAAACCCTATCGACGTCACGCCCGACAGCCTCTGTTCCAGGAAGCGGATCCACAACTACCACTTGCCCCAAGGGGACGCCAGTAACAAAATGGGGGCCGCCGAGTGCCAAGGCCTGCAGGACAGAGAGCGCAGGGTGAGTCCAGGGGAGGCGGCCTTCCTCCAGTAGCCTGCAATGCCCCCGGACCCAACTGCCAGGCTGTAGCTGGGGGGGGGGGGGGGTGTCTTACCGATGAATTCGTGTAGGAACACCAGGGAGGCGATGTAGCAGGCGAGACTGAGCAGCTCGGCCACCGTCATGAGCCAGTGCCACGTCTGGATGGTCAGGGCCACCATCAGCAGCTCAGTGAGGATCAGCGATGTGAAGGAAATCGCCACGATGTGCACGAACTCGGACTCGAACAGCAGCAGGGCCCCGTACATGATGGTGCTTCCTGCGAAGGGAGCGGAAGCCGGCGTCCCCCACGGCCCCGCCCCCTCCGCAGCGGCCGCCCCCGCCGCTCCCCGCCCGGGGCTCCCGGGAGCTCCCCAGGCCTGCGCACAGGAGGGGGTCCTTTTGTTTATTTTCCATTTAGACATGGAAGATGGCACTTGCTAAATGAGGCTGATGAGTGGGGCTTCATGGAGGTCTTACAGAGGTGTCCCATTCTGGTTTCCTATTTTCCCTTTGGACCTTACATAATAAGGAGTCTATAATTGCAGGGGAGAGGGGAGAGAGAGAGAGAGGAGGAAGGGAGAGAGAAAGAGGAAGGGAAAGAGAGAAGGAGGGAGGGAAAGAGATGGAAAGAAGAAAAACAAAAGAGAGGCAGGAGACAGTAACTATCTGGAGTGGATGGAACAAGAAAGAGAAATTTAAACTTAAATCTATTATTTAAAATGACAGAGGTAAGGGGAACCTGGCTGGCTCAGATGGTTAAGCATCTGCCTTCGGCTCAGGTCGTGATCTCCAGGACCTGGGAGTGAGCCCCATGTCGGGCTCCCACGGGGAGTCTGCTTTTCCCTCTCCCTCTGCCTCTCCCCCTGCTTGTGTTCTGTCTCTCTCTGTCTCAAATGAATAAATAAAATCTTTAAAAAAAAATACGTAAAATGACAGAGGCGAGCAGTCAGGAAAAGGCAAATACTGTGGATATTCTAACTCTAGGAGGTAATCTAAAGTCGTCATGTTCATAGAGAGGAAAGGGAAGAGGGAATGGGGACAGAGACCTTGTCTTACAACAATGTACCACTATAAATGTACTACGTAATTCACCCCTGTGAATACACTGAACACGACTGAACCATGCCCTTAAAAAGAGTTAAGATAGTGAATCTTAGGTCATGTGTTTTTTTTTTAACCACTCCCCCCCAACACACACACAAAATGACGGAGGTAACTGAGAGACGCTCAAAGTGTCATGCCCCGTAACAAGGCAAGGAAGTGCAGGAGGCTACAGGGTACAGATACGTGTTTTTCTAGCACAGCAGAAACCAAAGAGATGGTGCATGTCCCATCAGTAAGACCCCCCAATATACAATGCATACCTGTAAATTATATGTTGGTACCTGGGCAGGCAGCACAATTATGTGCACATTATAAAACACACATCAAAATAGAAATAAACACCGACAGGGGTTTTGATATGTTCTTCCCCTATGAGTCATCTTACAGCCTCTGCAATCTGAGGGACCCTCCCTGGAGGCCACTGAGGTAAATACATCTTTCAAAAACTAGAACTTGACCTCAGAAAAAGTTTTGGAACATTCCAGAAAGCAACCACTTTTTGTTACAATGGCTTAAGCATTTGGCAGGTTTGGAGCAGTATCCGTTATCTTTTTCTCTGACTTTATCTCATGGGGCAGACAGCACCCCCTCACAGATCCACCACCGGGCTCAGAGTACTGGTCCCTGGAACGTGCCGAGCAGGGGCTCCCTTGGGGTGCACTGTCCCGCTCCTTAACCAAACTTCAGGGTTCCAGCTGGGGTTCCATGGACAAGAGAAAAGCTGACCCTTAGCAGGAGACCACAGGTGGTCTGGCTTTCCTTACCTTGATAGATGCTAATCAAAACCCATATTAAGAAGGTCTTGTAGGACAACGGTCTTCCCTAAATGAGAGAGCGAGAGAGAGCAGGTCACTGCCCGACCTGGCCCGTCCACTGTCAGCTGCCCCCCACTTCTCCTCCACTAAGCGGGCGACCTGCCTGTTTCCATCAAAACCAGTGTCTTGCACGTATCTGGACACATTAGAGAATTACATTTTTTAAAGAGAATTGATATTAAGTGGAAATAAATCTGCTCTTCTGTAAAATTCCTTGAGGACAAATAAATGAAATCATGCACACACACACCACAAACACCACACACACAAAACACACATGCCACACACACACACACACACACACACACACACACACACACCAAACATCACACACACACCACATGCACCTTTTGAAAGTGACACAAGGACGTTTCCAGGAGCAGACACCAGCTAAAGCTGCAGGATAGAACCGTCAGGGGCTTTTTCCTAAAGTTGTTAGTTGGTCTGTTTGCAGTTCACATATTACTGCACTGTTTAACGTTCTTTACAAGTGCATACACTACTATTTTAAGAAAAATTAAATAAAATCCCGTGCCTTCCTCTAAGAAACCACCAGTTCAAATTAGTATGTTCAAACCAGATATGGAGGGTCTGCGTGAAATAAATTAAAAGTAGGGAGCGAGAAGGGGAAGGAGGAGGAAGGGGAGGAAGGAATGAGGGAGGGAAGGGGGAGTCCAGTGAACCTTGAGGAGATCCTTGTAGAGCTCAGGGTACAGCATGGCAACTTCTGACTTGACATCTTTGTCCAGGACCAGAGAAAACACAGGAAACATGGTGTAAATGGTGGAGTACCTGGGGCGGGGGGTGGAAATCACCACAGGTAAGAAAGAAAAATGAGCAATCTGTTTCTCCAGCCTCTGCAGCCCAATTTCCATTCATTCCTTCAACAACCATCCACGGTGTGCCTACTCTGTGCCAGGGCTGGTTTTAAGCACGGGAGACTCAGATGAAAAACCGACAGAAACACCTGCCCTCGGAGAGCTTTCATGCTAGTCGGTGAGTCAACAAAGTTGGTAAACTACACTGTGTGTTGCAGGTAAGTGCTAAGACGGACACTCTAATGGGGGAAAGGGAAAGAGACATGGGGGTGGTGTGATTTTAGAGAGGGTGCCCAAAGGATGTGACATTTGAGTAAACACCATAAAAGATGAGAGGCAGTCATGCCCAAATGGAGGGAAGAGCATCCCAGGCAGAGAGAGCATCACGTGCAAAGGCCCTGAGGCGAGAGTGCGTCTTATCTGAAGAACAGCAAGGTAGCCAGTGCAGCTGGAGCTGAGTGAGGGGGGGGGGGGAGAAGGAAATGGGAACAGAGAGGGACGAGGGGTCCGGTCATGGAAGGCCACATGGAGCAAAGCTCCGGGAGCCCCAGCCTACACTCTGGCATGTTCTTTCGTTCTTCTGGGACCTGACAAAAGACAGTCCACTTGTCCAATTAGAAGCAAGCAGAATTCCACTGCCTACTCTCAGACTGAACTGGCCAACATAAAAAGAAGGCAGGCGTCCTTGGTAAGACTCTCCCCCGGGGCCAGCCCGCCTTTCTGTGCTTCCCGCCTCTTCACGACCAGGAGTGTGCCCTACATGCGTCTCCATCGAGGGCGTGTGTAACCAAACTCCACCTACCTGGGTAATTCACAGACTGAGCACATTCTCTGAAGGATCAAAAGGAACGTCATAAATTCCAAGTCAGGAATGGGGCTGGGTTTGAGGGCAGCAAGTGCCCAAGCGACAGCCTAGTCTAACAGGTCAGCGGCATGCAGCAGTGAAGCTCCTGTTAGGCACGTCCCCCAAGAGAGCAGGGCTCTGGCCCGCCTTAGAGACCCAGCAGCAGAATGTCCTACTGAGGCCCACCGCAGGGAGGGCACTTTCCAGAGCTCCCCTTTCACTTTTTCTAAGACCCCAGTGAAATCACTGAGTCTGTGAGCCTTCGATCTTGCTTTGGTTGCCAATCACCGATCAGCTCAGACTCTCACGGGCAAGCATTTGTCCATCTCCAGGTACAAACGGCCAAGGGCTAGGAACCATAAACATACTGTACTCCACTTCCTCAATCTGGTTACAGGCTTGCCAGTTCAAAAAAACTTACAAATTCGAGAAGGTTCTAAATTTCATCGCTGGCAACTTGGGGACTGAACAGTCTAGACACCACATTTCTTCTCTCATCTGTGGCATTTTAAGGAGGTTTCATAAAAAATTAATACCCTGCCTAGGTTTCCTTACCCAATGATGAGGAATCCTTGATAGAGAGGAACGGAGGCAAAGTAAAACACGGAGGAAAAGACAGCCTGTGCCAACGAGAAAGGAGGGTGTTACCAAACATTAAGACAAAATCCCTATGCTTATTATATAATAAAATAACACCCAACCCGTCACATGGCACAGACTTGCCCACCACAGTTTGAGTGCTTTAAGTCAATCAGCTCCTTTCACAATTGCAATCACCTTAGGAGGTAGGTACTGTTATCACCAATCCCTACTTACAGATGACACGAGTAAGGCACAGAGAGGTTAAGGGACTTGCTCAAGATCACACAGCTCGTAAGTGACGGGAGCCAGGAGTCATTCCCGGGTGGTTTAGCTCCAGAGACCACTCTCAGCCTCTCTGTGAACACCGACTTTAAGTGACACAGGCCGGACCCAGGAATACGCTGTGTGATTTCCGTGAATCCCCAGAACCCCCGTAAGATCAAGTCCTAATATCTCCGGCATTTCACAGGAGAGGAATCGAAGCAGGTAAGGGGCACTGCGGGGCTCAAGCCCAGCTCTGTCTCCAGAACCCACACTCCTGACAGCTCAGAAGCCCCAGCTCTCTGGCCATGCGACTGAGAAACAAGTTGGTGTAGGTATGGAGGCACCGAGACGTGGAAAGATACCCCACCCTGAGGACATACACCCATTACCCCGGAGGATTATGCAGAGAAGGCACAATCCTTCCTACACGACACATTCTACCGGTTTTGGAAATTTTTACAAAGAGCCCATAACCTGCTCAGTCTTTGATAGACGAGAGCAATAAAGACACTTCCAAACCCTCCCTGAAATATCTGCTTCCTGACTTGGAAAACAGTAGCTCCTGGCAGTGAAAACCAGGCCGGGGAGATAAAATCAGACCTGATGCTCCGTTACTTCCACCTCTGGGCATCTACAGGCTAATGGAAGGTAAGTGGCCTCAAAGCTAATTCCTATTCGTATAAAACCAAAAAGAGGCCAGAGACAACTAGAGGTTTTTCAAGAGCTGAATACGAGAGAGAGCCTGAGCCAGCCCGGTGATTAGAAAGGCTGTGTAACCAGAGGCGTCTCCCCCCCGTCACCTGCTGTGGCTGGCACAGAGCCCGGAGCACGGGTGCCACCTGGGGCCGAGGACCTGGGCAGCCCCAGCTGCACCCTCGTCATTATTTCAGAACTGGAAGGTGAAAACCACCTTTCAAATGACTTTACACCCAGGCTGGGCTCCAGGACAGAAAGGATGGTTGTAAAAATGTCAAGAATCTGGTGTTTAGTTTTGTAAATCAACGTCAAGAGCCTCCGTCCGCTAAAAGGGCCGGGCGGCCGTAGAGCCTTCATCCTGGAGGGAACACCTGAGGGGACAGGGAGCACTACCACCGCATCTACCAAAGAGACCAACGTCAAGGTGCAGTTCTAACAGGGACTTGCCCTTAGCTAGCCACTTTCAGCACAGTGGACAGGGGTGAAGGGCCCTTTTTCTACAGCCCAAAGAACAATTTCCCATCCTGGCATTTTTTTCTAAATTGCTGTTCAGAGTAACAACAGACAGGCATTACAGAAGTCAGCTCACCCAGCCCAGCGTGTGTACAGGCCCAGGGACAAGCTGATTAATCTCCCAGCGATTAAACCGTAGCGATATCTAGGAGCTAACATAAATTAAGAGTACAGACGTGGTCTGATGAACCGTAACAGCTGTTTGGGTGTAGATCGTGTTGATTAAAAAAATCACGTTAAGGCTCTAATGCTCACAAATACAATAGATATTGAAAACATAAAATCACCCCCAAAAGGCAAGGAAGAGGCCAGAGGAGGGGGAGGTCTCCTGTCCACAGAACAGCATCACTTCACCTACTCGGAAAGGCAGGACGCCTTTTATGTTGTGAGGAAGCACCTTTCCCACAGATTAAAATGTCACCTTACTGGATACATCATCCTGTTTGGTTTTTAAGCGTAGTGGGAAGGATGCCTTCGGCACTCGATGTCCTATAGGACTCTGCTTCTCAAAGTAGCCTTGTCCTCTAAGCAAGGCAGTCTTACCAGCCCCATTTCACGGATGGAAGACTGAGACCCAGAGGGGTGAGGTAACCTGCCCAAGATCTCAGAGATGGTTAGTGGTGTGGTCAGAAAGAGATGTGGTTTCAAGTCACATCATCCCTACGTTCTCACTACTTCACTGCGGTATTTTCACCAAATGGCCACGAAGGGGAATCAGTCAATAGTTTTTCAATACCCAAAGTGTTTTCTTTTCTACCCTTTGGCCTTCCTCCTACTGCACCCTCAGCTGCTACAGCCTGATGACAGATGTCGAAGTTGCTGGTGAGAGAGAAGGTGGGGTAAACACTCTAGAATCCTTTCGTGATTAACAAGATGGGAACAAGATGTTACTCCTGCCTGAGAAGACGAACCATCGCGACAACCCAGCTCGACTCCATCACCACCAACCCCCAGCCCCGGGACGGCTGGAGGCAGGACTGGGACATCGGAGGCACGTCAGGGCCACGGGCTACGCTGCCCTGCCTGAGAGCCCATGCAAGCCGAGGCAGCTGCGGGCTCCCTGGATCGGGGGCACTCAAGGAGACACCGCGATGAGGAGCACGGGCTCTGGAGTCCCCGCCCAATGGAGACTAACCCCCCGAGAGGCACTGCACACGTTTCTCAGCCTCGGAGCCTCGGACTCCCCGTCTGTACAATGGGCGCAGGCTACTGTCAGGACTGCACAAGACACTTCGCTGTGAACACGTGAGCCGGGCGCCCAGGGTATAGGAAGAGCTCGAGAAAACCAAGTGCTTCTTTAGTGGTTATTCTCTGCTGGCCCTCATCTGTACATTGGGAAATGTCAGCACCGGAGGATTCGCCCAGCATTTCACTCTGCACATTTCCCTCCAGCAAACCAATCAGAACAACTCTGGGCAGTGACGCCACACCTCCTTCCTGCCAAGCACGGGACAGGCACCCCTGCTGACGCTTGCAGCCCCCACCCCTGCAGCAAGGATGGCCCGCCCCATCCAAAGTCTATGGGCTGCAATGTGGCCCATAGGGATTTAAACCAGTTGGGTAAATGCTCCCGCGCCCCCCCCCCCGCCCCCCAGCCAGGGGCCCCCGCCCACCTGCATGGTGCTGATGCAGAGGCTGCGGTGGATGACGAACTGGCTGAGCGCGGCCGAGCGCTTGTAGCTGTTGCGGCCGTGCACCATGAGCAGGCGGCCCAGGTGCTTGAACTGGGTGACGGAGAAGTCTGCAGCCAGGGAAGCCTGCTTGCCTTCCTGAAACCCGCACAAAATTGGGCACCGTGAGAAGCACGCGAGGTCAAGGCAAACACGTGTTTTGTTTTGTTTTTCATTGAAAAAGCAAGATGGTGTAAGGAGATCTCTGGAAAACTTCAACGAGGAGCTGCTTCGGTTTCAAGCTGTACTCGGGAGGTGGCTTAAGTCTACATTTGATTTAAAAAGAGGAATTTATTTAAAGAAAAACATTCTGAATCACCCATAGTTATCATCTGGAGGTCAAGTGAATCTAGGACTGAGCCGAGGGGAGGGGGGGTGCGGGGGTAAGGCCCACCCCATCCTGTGTCTCAGAAGCCAAGAATCATCAGAGACGGGCACTTCACAACACTCTGTTCCTCTAAGAGAAATGCAAGGCTGCAGGGAGGGGCTGAGGCTACGAACAACACCAAATGGAACATTCCTGAGCCTACGGCTTCACACATTCATAGAAGTGCAACGTTTAGAATTCTCTCATTTTAAAAGCTTCATGATGGGTGCCACCGGGGGGGGGGGGGGCAGCATCAGAAGAGTCCGTTCCAATAACACTTCATTCAAAGATCACTGAATTCTGTAACTTTGAATAACTATCAGCTGGACGAGAACCACAAGATCAGAAAGGGGGGAAAGAATACAACAAAAGATTAGCCCGATTCATGACGCTGTGAACAAAACGCATAGGACAACATCCCTGGCCCTCACCCAGGGCCTCTGTACCCTTGTTATGCACAAAGTCCTAACAAACCTGGTAACCAATCTTCTTGCCTATTGTCATTTAGAGATCACAACTTAGGACAGAAGAAACCGTAAGAGGCAAGCACACAGGTGACGAGGACAGAAAGAGAAAAACTATTATAACACACCAGCTTTTAAAAAAAATGCAGCTTTTAGCAAGGGGCAGACCATGCCACATTCTTCTCTAATCCCCACGACATCAGCACATGGCGTGATAACTGATACTTTCATGGACACCGCGACAGCCATGGAAAAGTGCCGAGTACATTCACTGTGCCCTAAGGATAGAGCAAAACACTCTTTTTAAGCCTAGGCACATGAAAAATCAGCACTTGTTGTCTGTAAGAGGGGGTGATGCAGATCTCCACCTCCCACGTAATAAGACCAAGTGGTCATGCTTCGTGGTTCCTTATGCTTCGTGATGGAATCTAGAATTTTCAGAAGCATCAAAGGTGTGTTTTGAGGGAAAAGGAAGCCCCAGCTAGTGGAGCAGGGCACCTCCCAGCCCAGCACAACGACCTGACACCCTCGCATAGACCGCTGGGCAGCGAGCAGGCCCCCCGCACCCTCACTCACCTTTCCCTCGACACCCACGCCGCAGTCAGATTCCTGAATCATGCTGACGTCATTGCCTCCGTCACCTGTGGGCCACACGCGCCAGAGAGAAAAGCCGGGAAATTGGGGAGAGGCGAGAAACAGGATCCCCACATTTCATTCTTCCTTTGAATCATGGTGCACGGTTTGCCTTTCACTGTGTGCCTGCTTATCACTAAGCGCCTCTTCTGCCCTGCTCCGTGGACTCACTGCCACACCCCACAGCACCAGCTTCCCGTCTCACAGACAGAGCAGCTGAGCGTCAGAGGAACACCAGGGGACTGGCGAGAGCCCCAGCATCCAGCAGCGGCAGGGGGACCGTGGCCACGCCACGCCGGTGTTCACGACCCCCGCACCCCTGCCTGGGAGAGTGACGGCCTCTACGCTTACTGAGCCTGTACCGAGGCCCGTGGCCAGCGCTTCTTAAATCTACCCCTTTTCCATCCTCGGCAGCACCATTTGAGTGCTTATGCCCCCATTCTACCAACGGGCAGGCTGAGGCTCGGACAGTGGCCCAGGGAGCCCAGATCCAGCTCCACCGTGTGTGGTCGGCAGCCCTCTCTGCAACGCGGCTTCCCGCCTCCCGAGCAAAGGAAGAGCACACTCAGGAGAAGAGCCCCAGGGCACGCTTATCCCCTCTTACTCAAAGGGAAACACTAAAAATAATAAATAATAATAATAACAACAACAGAGCCAAAGTCTGTTGGGGGAAAAGAGCATGACCTACGTGAAGGGGCCTGGGGGATCAGGAACCCCGCAGCCGAGTCCGCCCACTCTTACGGAAAAGGAATCGGGCGCCGCAGCGGGACGGCGCCGGGGGCAGCGGCCTACCTACTGCGCACGTGAGCTTGCCGGTGCGCTCCTGGAGCAGGCGCACGATCTGGGCCTTCTGGGTGGGGGTGCAGCGGCAGCAGACCACGGCCGGGCACTGGCAGGCCAGCTCCATGAACTCGTACTCATAGTACTTAAGGCAAACCTGGGGGGAAAGGCGGAGGGGGTGGGTCAACCGAGGTCCCTGCCCCCACCCCCCCACCCCGCCAGGGAAGCAGGGAGGGGCGCACACTCCCGGGAGGACCCGGCCGGCGGGGTCCCTGCACCCACCTCCAGGGAGTCTCCAGAGATGACGAGGGCACAGTCATGCTTCCTGCGGAAGGCATTGAGCTCGAGGTGGGCCTCGCTGCGGTTGGTCACCTGGAAGGGAACGGAGGGGTGGAGGAGGCCTTGCTCTCCGGAGATGGCAGAAAAACAAACAGCGGCTTCCTGAAGCCGGGAGGAAGACAATGGCCACCCCAGCCAAGGACCCCTGCCCCGCCCCTGCCGCCAGACCAGGAGCCAAATTAAACCGTGTTTGTTACGATTCTGTGGGAAGTGGGAGGGCCTGTATACCAACTATCGCCTTGCACTTCCCCCAGGTCGGCTGTGGCCCACATAATTAAAAAAAGAGCTAACAGTGACCCCACTTTCATTGTGCGCCAGGCACCGTGCTAGGCACTTTCCACGGATATTTTCCCCATTTACTTCTCACAGCAACCCTACAAGGTGCATCATGATAAGAGCTGTACTTTACACGAAGGAAACGAAGGCACGGCGAGATCTGCGAGCCCGCCTCGAGTAACACATCTAGGGGCTGTGAGGCAGGCGTCAGAAGCCAGGCACCCAGCAGGGTGGCCGGCGTTTCTGTAGCAGACCAGATGCTACACACCGCGGGCTCTGCGGACCCTACAGCGCCTGTCGAAAGTACTCGACTCTGCTGTAGAGCCAAAGCAGCAACGGACAGTATGTAAATAAGGGGGCGTATCCGTTTAAACAAAACTTTATTTACAGGGGCGCCTGGCTGGCTCGGTCAGTTAAGCATCTGCCTGTGGCTCAGGTCCCAGGGTCCTGGGATCGAGTCCTGCATCCTCAGCCTCCCTGCTCAGCGGGGAGTCTGCTTCTCCCTCTGCCTCTGGCTGCCGCTCCCCCTGCTTGTGCTCTCTCTCTCAAAAAAATAAAATCTTAGGGGCGCCTGGGTGGCACAGCGGTTAAACGCCTGCCTTCGGCTCAGGGCGTGATCCCAGCGTTATGGGATCAAGCCCCACATCAGGCTCCTCTGCTGGGAGCCTGCTTCTTCCTCTCCCACTCCCCCTGCTTGTGTTCCCTCTCGCTGGCTGTCTCTCTCTGTCAAATAAATAAATAAAATCTTTTAAAAAAATTAAAAAAAATTAAATTAAATAAAAAAAATAATAAAACTTCATTTACAAAAGCAGGTGGCCACACGGACTGCCATTTGCAACCCCTGAATATCCAGAATGTAGAGAATACACAGAACATACGGTCGATTCTCATTATTTTCAGTAGTTACACTCTATATATAAAGTCACTGTGAACACTGCCTTGACAAATAAGGAACCGTTCACTGCTCCCAGGGGAAACACGGGCAAGGTTCCTATGAGCCCTTGGCCACAAGATTTTTGTCAATCAATACATACCTTGTTTTATATGTGTTTCTATTTAAACGCATCTTTTTTTTTTAAGATTTTATTTAGGGAGAGAGAGAGCTTGCGAGCAGGGGGAAGGGCAGAGGGAAAGGGAGAGAGAGAATCTTCAGCAGGCTACATGCTCAGCACAGAGCCCGACACAGGGCTCGATCTCATGACCCTGAGATCATGATCTGAGCTGAAATCAAGAGTCAGGTGTTTAACTGACGGAGCCTCCCCGGCGCCCCTAAACACGTCTTCTGAAATACATATTGTTGACTCACGATCACTGAACTCTGAACCACCAGCATTCTAACCCATGCCTGAAGGAAGCCCGCCCGACACAAGCACTTTCTCCACAGGGCACATTGGAGCCTTCCGGCGCTTCGCGACGCTAGACAGCACTCCAGCACTGTGCTGGGAGGGGGGATTTCAAACAGTGAAATCACTGACGGCACAAAAATGCAAAAAAAAAAGGGGGGGGAGGCCCTCGGTAGACCGTGCACTGTGCTCGCGTGCAGAACGAGAGCAGAGAAGGCGGGGAGTCGCCTCGTGTGACCCCAGCTGGGAATGCACGTCAGGCAACGACGATTCCCCCTGCTCCGCACATGTCCGTGGAGGACTCGGACAGCGCCCTGAGGACTGTGCTTTGGGCTGGGGAAACAGCTCAGGAAGTGAGTGCATTTGCGAATCTGGAATCCATGGCTGCTGGAGACGCACTGGATCGGCCTCCACATGCGACTCCCCCAAACTGCCGGGTCTCCAGAAGGCGGCGTGTGCCGTGGACCAAAGGCACGGGGTCCAGGGGACACGCCCAGGACAGGCAGAGTCCCTCCGCTCTCGGGGCACGAGGGCTCTCGTTTCGGGAGCGGGACTGCTGCACCGTGCCCCGAGGGGACCTCCCGCTCCTCCCCGCGCAGCTCGGTAAGGCCCATCTCGGCCCTTGGCTTCTAGCCTCGAGCAGCTCCTCGTGGCTGCACTGTTGGGGTCAAGTGCTTGCCACAAGGGCAGGAAATTTCCCATTTGCCCACCCCGTAAACCTCCTTCTAAAGGTTCCTAAAGGTTTCCTTCAGGAGGGCAGACAGGCCACTATCTGTGATCTGGAATTTACTTATCCAAGGACTTGGTCTTCAAGGGTCCAGTGGCATCTGGACTCGTCTGTACAAATTCCCGTATGGGCTTATCTGCATCCTTCATCCCGATTGTGTCTCGTGTCAGCTTCTCAAAGGGACTGTGACCCCCACCAGGTGAAGAACACAGGGCTATAACTACGTGCTTCTGAACCGCCACGAGAAGGAATCTGCAGTCTCACCGGGGCCACGCAGTACTCCCCCCAAACCGATGATGTACGTCCCCCCACCTCAGGTGGTTAACACGCGCCTCCGCCCCCTCTTTGGGGGTGCACTGGAGGTTCTGAGGTCCCTGGGCAAACGGCAGCATTGCCCCCATGAGGCCCCAGCGCAGACAATACTTTACCAGCCGAAAAACGTGGATGTCTTGGTTTCTGGTGACCAGATGTGCGTTCTTCGCCGTGCATGTAGCTGTCTCCAGCTTGTCCCCTGTCAGCATCCAAACCTGGAACCGCAGCAGAAAGGAGCTCCTCGTGGTCAGTGTTCAAGGCCAGCCTGCAGCTTGTGTCCGTTCAGTTTCCAAGAACATCAAGCTGAACTTCCTTTATTCCAAGCTACTCGCGGCTCGTGGTGTCCCCAGCACACCACAGGAACCCCCCACTTCAAAGGCTGGCGCAACACTTCTAGAAAACCAATTGGCCACACGCTTCCACAAACATCATGAAGCTCGGCCTCCGACCTCACCACCCCCCTTCTGGAAATTTTTCGTAAAGCAATAAAAAATTTCAAAGAAGGGGATGGCAGAATGGGTGAGGGGTCACTTGCATGTCCTACGGGAAACACTGATTTGTCACGCTGCATGCTGTCTTTCTATGTGGTGGGTTAAGCCAATGCTAAATGTGCCAAGTTCCTCTGCACCTCGTAACAGAGGATTCTGCGTTTCGCTGCCGCGGGCTCAAAGGGGCAGGTGACTTGCCCCGAAGTCACACAGCTAGCTCCTGTCCCGAACAGGCCCAGAATCCCAGTGTTCCAAGTCCAAACGGAATGTGCTTCCTGCCCCGCTAGTTTACCCACTAACCCTCTGTTCTCTCTGCCCCCAGCAAGGAAGGGCCCAGAGTCACTGCACAAAGGACAAGCCGGCAGTAGGGGACGAACAGGAAAGCAAACGGCAGTGGTTCCCAGAGCGTTCGACATACCAGGCGCCCATCAAGTGCCGTCCACGTTCAGTGCATTTGACCCTCGCGGTAACGTGATGAGGCAGGAAACAGCACTGAGAAGTCAAGCCGCTTGCCAAGGACTGCCAAAGCAGTCAGTGGAGAAACCAGATTCAAACCCAGGCAGTGAAACAGCCAGGACGCAGGCACCGGGCCCTTCTGGGGGGCCCTGGCCTCTGGGCTTAACCCTGGTGGGTGTCAGCCTCTTCTCTCAACATCCCTTCTGGCCGGAAAAAAAATTTTCTTTTAAGTGATCCCAGTTTGGTGCCAGTGTTCAGGATTCACTGAAACACAGGGAAGAAGCTGGGAGACTCAAGTTCTAGAAAACCACGGAGGGGGCTGGGGTGGCTCAGTTGATGAAGCATCTGCCTTCAGCTCAGGTCATGATCCCAGGGTCCTGGGATCGAGTCCGTATGGGGCTCCCTGCTCAGCCTGGAGTCTGCTTCTCTCTCTACCTTTCCCCCTGCTCGTGCTCTCTCTCTCACTCTCTCTCTCGAATAAATATTTAAAAAAAAGAAAGAAAGAAAACCATGGAAAGTCATCGGTGCAGCACGTGACTGGTGCCCCAGGTCAGGACGACAGGGGGACACTGCAGGCACGTGCCCAGACCTTAGCCCAGGGCCAGCAGCACACTTCCCACCTTGCTTGGCCTTGGTTGCCGCATCTGGGAAGGGGCTGAAGTAGAAATTTTCCAAGTTCCAACAGCTTCTGGCCTATGAAGGAGCTTATGCTCAGCCCTGCCTACAAACCCCCCTGACCCCTCACCCCTGCACTCCCTTCCCCCTCCCATCTGACCAGGGAAACCAGAAAGAGAAGTCCAGTCTACACTCTGGGACTAAAGCATCCCGCCTTTTGGAGAGAACAGCTTTGAGGAGAAGCTCAGGATGGAGCCAGAAGCGGAAACCAGAATTCCAAAACTTGGGAGAGAAGAGGTCTACGGAAGTTGCCAGTAACAAATCTAAGCACCACGGGGCGACAGAAGCAAGCCCTTTTTATTTTGGACTGTTTTTCCGAAAATGGGATCTTACTGACAACTTCCCTGCACTGAACTAGGCCTTTGGCCCGAAGATAAAGGACAGAATCTGGTTTACAGTGAACCACGCCCACATGCGAGGGAGCCCCCCATGGGCACGACTGTGGCTGGGGATCATCTACTACTGCGGCCCCCCTCGTTGGGGCCTGTGCCACGTACCGGCCCACAGACAGGATGGAGCGCTGCTTTGGGGAGGAGGCAGGCGGCAAGCACACCGCATCCAGGAGCTTCCGGCCAGCGAGGCTGCGCCTGCTTTGCTCAGGTCCTTTACCCGTAGCATGCTGCTCACACGCCCTCTGCTGGCCTCTCTGGATTAAACTTCTGCTTTTTTTTTTTTTTTTTTTTTTGTGGCCCCAAACAGTGTACCCATGGCAGTTTGTTGGTACAGGCGGTCTGTCCACGGAGTGGCCACTCATTCACCCAGAACGACAGGCAGATGGCTGGCCGGCCGGTCACTCAACAAGAATGTGCCCAACACCCCCAGCCTTGCTGGAGGGATAAGGGGAGGCACATGGTCCCGCCTTCGTGGAGCCCAGTGCGGGGGAGACAGCGGTGAAAGCAAACACACAAGACGTCTTCCAGAAGCAGGGCGGGAGGGGCGGGAGGAAGGCAGTGGCCCATCAGAGACGGGGCCGTGGGTCGCTGTCCGTGCCCGCCTGGTTCCTCTATTCCCACCTCCTTCCCTGCCCCCGTCTAATCGCTACACTCTGCTGCGGGGACGTGAATGGCAGCTGCCGGGCTCCGGCAGCACCCCCGTACCTTGATGCCGGCGTTCCGCAGCGTCTCCAGGGTGGGCCTCACGTCCGCCTGCAGCTGGTCCTCCACCCCCGTCAGGCACAGCAGCTCCATCTCCATCTCTAGGCTCTCGATCACGGTGGCCACTTTGAGCGAGCGGTCATGCACGCTCAGCTTGGCCTGGACATAGCGGGCCTGCGACACGGGAGACACGGCTACTGCTTAGGGTGGGGAGGTGCCAGGCTGACAGGCATGGAGAGCGGCACACCAAGAGGGGGACCCCGAGGCATGGCTGGACCTCAAAGGGATGAACGGAGACTTCCAGCGTCCTTCCAAGTCCATGGGCCCAGGCCCTGCAGAGGCCCTGGTTCCACCCTTTTCTCTAGACTTATCTGCTGTGCAACTTCGAGCAAGTAGCTCAACGTATCTGAGCCTCAACTGTTCTCATCCATGAAGCAGCAGTAACAGCCCCAACCTCCCTGGGTTGCTGCAAGGACTGGTACAACTCAAGATCTCAAAAACAAACGGCAGGCTCTCCCACACACAGCACACGCTTTGTGACCAAGGACTCTGATTACTGGGTTTTCTGAAGACGAAGTCCCACCTCCAAAGACCACTGACCCAACCCTTCAGTGTAGCCACTTTATAGGGTTAGCAAAGACATGGAAGAAAATCAAAATCCCCTAATGGGTTGTTTCAAACACATGCCTTTAAACTTGAAAGGATGGTAGAATTTATCAGGGCTAGAATTCTTGCTAAATAAAACCTTACAAAGAACTCAAGCACAAGGAAGAGACAGACTCAGGCACAGCTACTCTGGGTGGAGCAGGACAAGGACCCCAGAAACCTGTCCCCATCCACACCTCTCTCCTTTTCGGTCATACGCCCATGCGTGCACTGGGCTTTGTGCCAGGCCTGGGGATACAAGGACCTTTCCTTCAAGAAACACACAATTTATGGACAATAAACACACAAGAGAACAATAAGCCAGACATATTTACGCTGGAACCCTTGGCCGTGAAAATCAGTGCTCTAGTTCAACTCTTTTTACAACGTAAAGAGATGAGGACTCCAAGGGGGTGATCCATTTCAGATTTTCCAGAGGGTATACCTTGCGTCAGTGACTATCCTAAGTATCGGGATGTAAGAGCAAACTAGACTGACGACGGTCTCTGCTCTGGAAAGATTTTATTCCAGGAAGGAGATATGAAGAAGAATATTAGATAGACACATAGAAACAAGGTCATCCTAGATGGGGATGAGCACAGTGAAGAAAGTTAAGCGGGTGATGGGTGGCGAGCAGTGAACTGGGGCTGCCTTAGATGGGGCATCTGGGAAGACTTCTCAGAGGCAGTGGCATTTGAGCAGAGACCCACAGGAAGCCAGGGAGCAGGCCACGGAGCTCTGTGTGGGAAGAGAGTTCCAGGCAGAGAGAAGAGCAAGTGCAAAGGCCCTGTGGCAGAAGTGAGTGTGGGGTGCTCAGAAAGGACCTCAAGCATGGCTACAGCAGAATAAGCGAGGGGGAGACGGGGAGGAGACATGACCAGAAAGGTAAGGGTAGGGCTGCAAAAAGTAACAGAACGGTCCCAGGACCACTTACTTCAAAGTCTTGATATTGCTCTTCTGCTAGAGACTTCTTCGCCACCACGAGCACCCGCAGACCTTCTCGGGCCATGTTTCCACACTGCAAAGCAGATCACAGTCAGTGGAGAGCCACACTAAGGGCTCTGTCTCCAAGCCCCGGACTCTCACTGAGGAGGACTGGACGCTACAGTGGACACAGGGGCACGGGGAAAGTGGCAAATCAGAATACGGTTTTCCCCTAAAGCAACCTTCCCTGAAGCAAAGCTTCTCAAGGGAGGCTGCCACATGGCAGCCCGCAGGACAAACGTGGCCTACGCATAGGTTTTCGTCCATGGGCACAGTATATGTTTCTTCTCTCCTTGCTGTGGCCAATTCTCCACATCACAAACTGGGATAGGCAGCCTGGGACGTGGCCCCCAGGGATCCCCACCCTCCTGGTACCTGCCTCCAGCCAAAAGCCACTGAGGAGCTGACTCCTGCACAGGACAGCTGAGTGAGCTTGGAAGACGGTCTTGCCCTACCTGAGCCTTCAGATGAGACCCCAGCCCCAAGCAAACCCTCAGGAGACCCTGAGCAGAGGACCCAGCTAAGCTGGCCCACAGCACCATGAGAAATACAAGCATGTTGTTCTAAGCTGCTAAGTCTGGGGGTGACTTGTTACATAGGCACAGGTAATGAGTACAGAGACCCGTCGCGCTTTGCCCTGCAAGGGGCAGCCTCCAGACATGCTTCTGCGGCCCCGTTGTGCCTCCCCACACCCCACTTACCTCTTCCTCCAGCCAGTCATTGTACTGCACGATGCCGGCCATGACAACATCCGCTCCCTTCATGTAAAATGTGATCTCTCCAGTTGATTCATCCTAGAGAGGGGGCCCGATGGAATGAATGCCCAAGAGGAACACCCACTTTCTGCTCCCGTGCCCACTTCCCAGGACAGATGGTGTACAAAGTGTACTTAGCGGACGCCAATGTTTTTTCACTTGGCCAAAGATGAAAAGCAAGAAGGAGGGGGCTCCTCACTTTGGGGCAAAGGCCACAAGAAAATAGAAGAAAACTCAAAGCATTTGGAAACGCATTAAATGATGAAAGCAAGATCAAAAGGATTTAAGAACGTTGTTTCTAGTCATTACTGTCCCAACAGGAATGGACTCCCACGCTGGAAGATCACCTTAAATTTATAGACGGGACTGCCAGGATTATCAAACCGTGGTCGACCTGGACAAGCGGGGAAGTAAGGTAATTATCTAGAGCAGGGTTCTTGACCTTGGCATCATTCACATATGGGCAGAATGTGGGGGCTGACCTGTGCACTGCAGGACCTTCTGCAGCGTCCCTGGGCTGTCCCCACCAGCTGCCAGCAGCACCCCCCTGGGGACAACCCAGATGTCTCCAGACATAAATAAACATCCCCTGGGGAGCGAACTGCCTTCAGGGAGAACTGCCAATCCTGGTAATTCCAGACCCCAATGTCTACTTGAGGACCTAGCTAGTGACCAGATTTTCTGGGGTGTAGGTAACACCACGGCCCAGGTGTCGAATGCTTAGACCCGACACCAGCTCTCGGCTGTGTGCACTTGGACATGCTTCTTCTTTCTCTAAACCTCAGTTTTCTCATCTGTAAAATAGCAATACTGACAACTCCTACCACACAGGCTATTGTGGCTTAAATGACGTCACCTACACAGAGCACACAGCCAAGGGGTGGACATACACACAGTGTCCACTCAATGTCATCAGTCCTGCTTGGGGGATGGTAACTCTATACGCCCCTCGAGATCAAGGCTTATTAGCCCAGCGGTCTCAGTGGAGGGGATTTTGCATTTGCTGATATCTGGAGACCTTTTTGGTTGTCACAACTAGGGATTGTGGATGCTGCTAGCATCCAGTGGGTAGAGGCCAAGGATGCCGCGAAACATCCCACAGCATCCAGGACAACCACAGCCAAGAATCAGCCAGCCCCAGTGTCCACAGTGTCGAGGCTGAGAAATCCTGGCTTTGAGGAATGGTGGTCAAGTCCCTGGTTCTTATTCCTTGACATTCCTTCCTCGGCAACTCCCATCATGGGGAGCCTGGAGGCCGCAGAGATGGGCAAGGGAACGGAGCATGGCCATCACCACCTCCTGCTAACTCTGCCCCCCTCGGGAGCCCAGAATGGGTGCCTGTAAACTCGTTATTAACACGAAATAAACACCCAAAGCCAACTTTGTGGTCTAAGTTTCTTCCTTTAAAACAGCTTTCTCATACCCTCTAATCACTGACAATCTTCGAGAACGACATGCTTACTCATAAAAGCGCCCGCCGGCCACCCCAAGAGGCACCTGCGTCTTCAAAGCAGAAGAGCTGCACGCTTCACCTTTGCCGCATAGGCGCCATCTATGCCTGCTTGCAACTCAGGCCAAAGGTAGCTGCGTGAAAGCATCCCAGGGCTTTCTTCCCTCTTCCCTTCACCCAAACGGCGCATAACGACACAGAGGTAGGAAATAGCTTCCCCCTCCCCAGCTTCCTCTCCTGCAGAGGGTGCTCAGGAGAGCTCGGACAGCTCGTCCAATATAAACACGGCATAAACCATCTCCTCCCGTTACTCATTTCCTCCCACCCAGTTCATCACAAGGTTACTCCGCTCTCATATTATGACAAGACTGCGCTGTACATTTGCAGAGAGCTGCTGGTTGTAATGCATTGTTTTGGGGCCTCATCTTTTTCCACTGTGGTCTGATTCTGGCCCCTGTTCAAAGGCCTCCTTTATGCAAACAATGACAGGGGTAGGATTTACAGCAACGACCCGCCTCCATCATTCCACGTGGGACGGGTTGCGGGGCGGGCAGTGGAACATCTGCACACAACAAAACCAAAGCAGGCCGCGCAGCCCTCCTTCAGAGAGACAAGCACACTAGCCCCAGGGAAGCCCTCAGAAGACAGAGATTCGCGCCAAGACCAGACTTCGCTGTGTGAGTGCAAGAAGTACCTGCCAAGGACCGTCCACGAGCTCACACGCATTTGGCGGGGGGGGGGGGGGGGGGGGGGGGGAGGGCTGATGAACCAAGTGAGAGCACAACCCCGTCAACAGTCATGAAACCAAGACGTCTTAGAGCTGAGCTAACCCTTCCTCCCATCGGGTAATTGGGCAGGTATCTTCAAATAACAGGATATTGGGGTGCATCAGAACTGAGCTGTTGGCCCTGGCACAATGAACACCTGGGGTGGATCATTCTCTGTCAGGAGGCTGTCCTGGCCTCCACCCACCAGATGATGGCAAGAGTACCACCCTGAGTTGTGATAACCAAAAATATCTCCCAACAGTCTCCAGTGTCCCCTGGAGGCAAAACGGCCTTCGTTAGAGGAGTTAAGGAGATTTCTACTGGAGTAGAGAACCTGCCCACATGCCCTGGAGGCTGCTTTCCACCCATCAAAACCACAGACAGAGAGGCAGACAGGTCAGCAAACTAGAAAACTTAACAATAATAGACATTTCGTTAAAGACAGCCTAGCAAAGATGGCTGCTCACAGACTGACTTTCAGTAATGAGATGAAAAACATTAAGTCTCCAAGAAAGGAATATCTAATTAAATAATGGTATATTTTTTTCAACCGAGCACCAGGCACACATGAAGATCATAAAAATCACCTTTTACTAATACGAGAAAATTTTCACCATATATACTGTTTGATGCGGGGAGGGTTTAGAAAGCCTGATGGGATATTTGATCCCAATTTCATAAAGATGTGTGTGGATGTTTACACTCATAA
The DNA here is from genome assembly GCF_023065955.2 of Ursus arctos. Lineage (NCBI taxonomy): Eukaryota > Metazoa > Chordata > Mammalia > Carnivora > Ursidae > Ursus > Ursus arctos. Next base: position 10,092,515 of record NW_026622830.1, on the reverse strand, counting down.
TATGCGTAGAAAAAAAAAACCACAGGAAATTCTCTAAGAAAGGAAGAGGGACTCATTTTTGGGTGGTGAAAATAAAGATGATTAGAGCTTGAGCTCTTTCTCTACATATGTATTTGTTCTGAATGCCTCATGTTGGGTTGGTTTGTTTTTTAAAACCTTGGAAGGGTGGGGTGTGTTTTTAAAATAACAATCTGCCCATCCGACAAGTATCCCCCACTGGTCCTGCTATGAGAAGACACGGGGCCACAGCTCATGAAATATGACGCGTATCTGGGACCAAGAGCCCTTCACGCTAAAGGAAGGGTGGGGGTATTGCTCACGTATCCTAGAATGGCTGATATTGGTTGGGTATCTGAGGATGAGTCAGCCTTCAAATGACTTCAGCAGAGCCCATGGTCCTAGAACTTGAAAACATAAAAGCTGGAACAAAAGTAAATCCGTGGGAGATAATGACTCTGATTCACCAGGAAACACCCACCCACCTGATTTAAGCTGTTGCTTCCAGGCCACGGATGTTCTTGACATCAGATGTGTGCTCGAGATACGGTTTAGAAGCCATGGGTCAGGCCAGGTATGGGCCCGTGGGGAAAGCAGCAGCAGCGTGGGAGAAAAAGCTCCCTTCCCACCAAAAGTTGCCAAGGATATGCGTCCTGTTGAGTCTGAAGGCACCTACTGGCCATCAGGGACATAAAAATCCCTTAAAAATGTGTCATTGTCAAAGCACATTCATGCTGGGTGATCAGGACAGCAGCTCACGAAGCTGTTTCTTCTACACGGACGGGAGGCAGCTTCTTCAACGGCTCCCAAGGACCCCCACCCCCTGGCATTCATGCCGTTGTGAGACCCACTCCCACTGAGTGGGGGGGGGGGGGATGGACCCGGTGACATGCTTCTGGTTAGCGACGCAGAAGTGAAGGAATGGAAGGCCAGTTCTGAGATCAGGTTACAAAGACTGTGTCTGCCCTCTTGCTCACAAGCTTACTTGTCCACTCTGACGAAGCCTGCTGACAAGGGAGCTGACCTACAGAGAAGCCCGGGGAGCCAAGAATGAGGGTGGCCTCCCCCCAAAACAGAGAAGAACTGAAGCCCTCAGTCCAACAAGCGCAAGGAGCTGAGTCCTGCCAACAACCCTGATTTTATCTGCAAGTGGATCCTGCCCCAGTTGAACCCTGGATGTCAGCAGCCTGCAAGATACCACGGGCCGCAGGACCCAGAGAAGCTGCACCCAGATTCTTGGCCCAGAGACCCCGTGAGATTCTACCTTCTATTGCTTGAAGGCCCTAAGTGTGGGATAATCTACTCTCCGGCAATGTGTGATACACCACCCCCACATCACTATGGGTGCCCTAGGAGCTTTTCGACGCCCCACTCACTGCACCCGAACTCCCAGGTCCTAGTGGTTAAAGAGCATGGACTTGGGGGCCACATCACCTGGGGTCCAGTCCCAGCTCCACCATTCTGTGAACTTGCGGAGACCGCTTAGCCTCTCTACACCTCAACTTTCTCCTCTGCCAAATGCCAATCACAATGGCACCTACCTTGTTGGCTTACGGTAAGAATTAATGAGTTTATGCAAATCATTTAGAACAGCGTCTGGCACACAATAAGCATCATTAAGTGTTACCTATCAACACGTTACTGCTGTTCCTCAGCTTCTAGTACTAGGACCTCTGCTACTACTAAGTACCCTGATCACGAACTACTCGCACTACTGTTAAAGATTTATTACCGCAGAATCCCCAGCTCTTTGCTCTTTATTCATAAAACACTTGGGTAGATCAGGGTGGAAGGGAGCCTCATTTCTTTTAATTTTTTAATTTATTTTAAATTCAATGCCTCATTTCTTTTAAAAACAAAACAAAAAAGATGAGTCATAGTCCACAGGTGCCCAAGCTCTGAGCGGCGTTTTCTCCCATCAAGCCAAATGATGTGAAAAACCTTTATGAATGCCAAGGAACCAACCCAACACCAGAACAGGTCCAGATGGGACAAAGTCATCTGCATTTTTAACGCTCCCTGGGTAATTCCGATCATCAGCCAGGTGTAAGAGTCACAGAACACAGTGGTGTGTGGAACACTGGGTTCCCAGGCTTCCCAGAATGGAAAGTGTGGTTCTTTGAGTAAAAGAGCAAATGGTATAATAAGACAAGTGACAAAATTTTAAAAATCTGACACTCAAAGAATGGTGAGGATGTGAAGGAGCGGTGGGACCAAGATTAGTGCAAGCATTTCGGGGAAAAAGTCGGTGATCTCCGGTAGAGGTGAAGATGTATATATTGCCAACCCAGCAACCCGGCCTCTGGACAGCTCCACAGAGAGACATTAGCATTACGTATAATGGAGACCAGGATAGACAAGGACATGCATGGCAGTGCTGTTTCTAAGGGCAAAAAAAAGTGGCAACTATCTAAAGTGTATCAACAGGGAACTCCGGTAAACTGAAGGAAGAGAGGTATATTCGTACCGTGTAACGCTCTAACATGGCTAAAATTAACCACGTAGGATTAAGTGTATGAACATAAAGTTCTCTTTAATGTTAAGAACATGAAATGAGATGATGAGACAATGCCACATATACAAAGAATAAAAATATGCAAAACCATAATATACATTATTTATACCCAAACGTATCTGATAATAGTACCTTAAAATTCCTTAAAAATTATGAACTTCCTGTAGGAATGGAAAGGAGGCACATCCAGCAGGGGGCAGATGGGCCTTCAACCGAATGCACAGTGTTTTATTTCTTTAAAAAAAAGAAAATTTAAACTACAATACCTACAAAAATAGGGATGAATCTTACAAATATAAATATGAGCAAAGGAACTCAAACACGAAAATCTACTGCATGATTTCTTTTATATGAGGAGAAAATCTCAAAAAGAGATTAATCAGTGGTAGAAACTGGGAGAGTGGCTCTACCCCTGTGGGGAGAGGGATGTAGGTGACCAGGAAGGAGCACAAGGGAGCTGCTGGGGTAACCAAGGTTGGGATTCTGATCCTTGCTCTGGATGCTGGTCACGTGGGTGTGCTAACCGTGTAAAACACTTGAGCTGCACACTTTGGATGTCTGCACTGTTCTCTGTGGATGCTGTATTTCAAGAAAAGTTTCAAAATATATGAAAACAAAAGTTGAAAAAATATGACAAAATGATGGTGCCGAATGAGCACTGTATTTTTTCCCAATAACTTCTGTGATTGTACAAATGAGAAAACACTTAAAATATTGAGTTACAACAAGGGGGCCAAGACTACAAGAGTCTCTCCAACAAATGGTGCTGGGACAGCTGTATATACACATGGAAAAGAATGAAGTTGAACCCCTACTTCACACCATATACAAAAATTAACCCGAAATGCATCAATGACTTAAAGAGCTAAAACTACAAAATTCTTAATATAGGAATAAATTTTCATGACCTTAGATTTTTTTTTTTTTTTTAAGATTTTATTTATATTTGACAGAGAGAGAGACAGCCAGGGAGAGAGGGAACACAAGCCGGGGGAGTGGGAGAGGAAGAAGCAGGCTCCCAGCGGAGGAGCCTGATGTGGGACTCAATCCCAGAACGCTGGGATCACGCCCTGAGCCAAAAGCAGACACTTAACGACTGCGCCACCCAGGCGCCCCCATGACCTTAGATTTAACGATAAATTCTTAGATATGACACCTCAGTCAAGAGCAACAAAAGAAAAAGTAGATAAATTGGCCTTCCTCAAAATTAGTGACTTCTGTGAATCAAAGGTATTTTATCAAGAAAGTGAAAAGACAACGTAGAGAATAAGAGAAAATATTTGCATATCATCTCTCAGATGATACCCAGACTATACAAGGAACTCTTACAAATGAACAACAAAAAGACAACCAACCAACTTAAAAGGTGGGCAAAGGAGTTGAATACACGTTTCTCCACGGAAGATATGAAATTGGCCAACAGGCACACAAAGATATTCAACATCATCAGTCATGAAGTCAACACAAATCACAACCACAATGAAATACCACTTCCCAACCATGAAAATGGCCACGAAATGTTGGTGAAGATGTGGAAAAACTGGAACCTTCCTACATTGCCAGTGGGAATGTAAAACGGTGTGCCATTACAGAAAACCATTTGAAGGTTCCTCATAAAGTTAAAAGATGGAATTATCTAGCAAGTGGGTAATGGACCCAGCATGACCCAGCAGTTCCATTCCTAGGTCTACACCCAAAAGAATTGAAAACGGGTGTTCAAATCCTTGTACGTGAGTCCTCACAGCAGCATTACTGACCACAGCCAAAAGGGGGAAACAACCCAAATGTCTATGAACAGATGAACGGATAAGCCATTACTCAGCCATACAAAGGCCTGGAGCTCCGATTGGTGCCGCAACTTGGATGAACCCTGATGACGTTACGCTGAATGAAAGAAGTCAGACACGAAAGGTCACATATAGGGTTCCAGTTACATGAAGTATCCAGAACCAGTAAATTCCTAGAGACCGAAAGCGGACTGGTGATTCCAGGAACTAGAATGAAGGAGGAATGGGGAGTCACTATTTAATGGGTATGAGGGTTCCTTTCGGGGGTGATGGAAACGTTTTGAAACTTGACTGAAGGGGGAGCTGTGGGGGCCTGGGCAGCTCAGTCACTTAAGCGTCGGACTCTTGATTTCGGCTCAAGTCATGATTGCAGGGTCATGAGATCTAGCCCCGCACTGGGCTCCACGCTGGGTGAGGAGCCTGCTTAAAATTCTCTCTCCCTCCTTCCCTCTTCCCTCTTCCGATCCCCCCCCCGGCACATGCGTGCTCTCTCTTAAAAAAAAAAAAAAAAAGCGGTGGGTGCAGCACACCGTGAACGTACTACATGCCACTGCATTCTACACTTTAAAATGGTTCACCTATGTGAGTCTCACCTCAGCAGATACGTGTTTCAACAGAAGCGTATGCAGTGGGGACTGTATTGCTACCCAGAAGTGCCCAGTCCACACGCATTAGACCTTTCCCTCTAGAACGAGGCTAACCAGAAACGGACCAGCCACCCGAGGTCTTGTCCCGTTGATGGACGAGTAACCTTTCTGTTGGGGCAATTCCCTTCTCTCGTTAGTGTGGACAACAGACATCACAGCAAAGAGGGTAAGAAAGGGTTAAGAAAGAATGTTGAGCTTCAGGGACCCACAAAGGAGACGTGAGTTTTTAATCATTTCAAGTCCCGGAGAAGGAAACTCACCCTCACGATGACGCCCATGCGCTTGCTTTCGTAGGTGAAAGGGAAGATCTGTAAGATGGTGAAGTTCAGGATCTGGTCGCCAGGGGTCCTCAGCTGCATGGAAGACTGGTCTCGGCCCACCAGGGTTAAGCCCACGCTTTCGGTCCACTGTACCAGGGCCACCTAAACGTGACATAGGGTCAAAGGTCAGATATACCGCCAGGGTCCCGGGTCAGAGGTCAAGCAAATGAACGCCAAGGTGGAAGGGGTTGCAGCGACCGGCAAAGCGCAAGCTGGCAGTGTCCCTGGGGAAGGCTGGGCGTGCCAGTGACAGCACTGGTTCCTCCGGGCCTGCAGGCGCTGCCACCCGCCCAGCCACCCTCCACGCGGTACAACTCACCTTCTCTCCCAGGCCCCAAAGCAGGCTGCATGCCAGAGCCGAGGCAGAGAGAGCGCATAGGATCGAGAGTGACCCCTTCTGGAGGATTCGCACCAGGCCCACAGCAGTATGAGGAAAGGAGGGAGCGATGCAGGGTAGCACTCCACCTTCACACTCTCCTCCAAGCCTGGGGACCACACAGCAGACAGCCCCCCACCCAGAGAATCAAACCCCCCCCCCCAGAAGGCAGTACCGCTGAGGGTGAGATCAGATGAGGAAACGCACTGGGTGAAGTTAGTAATTCAGCTGCACGAGATGCCGCTGGGCAGTGGTGTGGCCAGGCCAGGCAGGCACCTGGGTTTACTGGCGCCCAAGCCCACCCACCACATACTGCCCTTTCCTGGAGGCATGGCTTCTGTCCCCTCCTGGAACCTTCTGGCAGCCTCAGTGAGGCTTCCTTCACTTCAGGTCAAAGGTAGGGGGGTTGCAAACTCCAAGGTAGGGGCCAGACTGGTTGTGCAAGAGAGTGAAGAGGGCTGGGGGAGGGGGGGGACATGGCAAGGGGAGCCCGCGTCCCATCCACAGGGCGGTGACCCCCTGTCGCACTGAAGGAGGAGGCTGCCCCAAGGGAATGCAGCCCAGGATAGCCAGAGCTTCCAGCTTCTCAAGAAAAACCAGAAATCTGGACCTGTCCCTGACATCTCCTTGTAGATTAAACAATTAATGTGCATGTTTTAAAAGCCTGTGGGGGGGGGTGCGTCCACAGATGAATCTGGCTGAGGTCTCTGGGAAGAGAAGGAAATACGAGTGGAAAAGGGAAGCAAAGGTGGGGACAGAGAGGGGAGCTGGGGAGGGGTGGGACAGCAGCGGGTCCCCACCCCCGCCGGCCCTTCCCCTCACTGACCCAGAAGGAGACACAAGTAAGTGTGAAGAGCCCACGGTGCGCCCGACGGACACGGTCTATGTGACAGGGGCAGCCTGCTTGCTCATCTGTCCGCTGAGCTAAGAAGGACCAACTCCACCTGACGGGTGCAGAAACTGAGACTCAGAGGGGCAAGCGTGGCGGCTGCTCTCGGCTGCCAGCAGCGACAGGCTGACATGGGATCTCATTCCGGGTCTAACTGACCCAAGTAGAAAGCCCTGGGGAAACTGCCAATCCCAGGTCATCCGGGTGCCCAGCCACAGAGCACAGGGGCCAGAGCTGGGGTCCACGTGCACCGCCGCATCTGCAGGGGGAGACTGGCCGCAGTCCGGCCTCCACCCCTGACATCCCCCAACACGCTGTCACTGGTAGAAAGTTTGCAGGACGTGCGGCAGGCAGAATAATGGCCCCCAAAGGCCCACATCCCAATCCCTGGACATGTGAACATGTTACCTTACAGGGCAAAATGGGCTTGGCAGGGGGTGATGAAGATTAGGGACCTGGCAATGGGAGAGACTGTCCTGGATTATCCAGGTGGACCCAATGGAATCACAGGAGTCTTCAAAGGCAGAATGTTCCCGGCTGTGGCCAGGGAGAGAACTGCGGGCAATGAGACGGTGTTGGTTTGGAAGATGGAGGAAGGGACATAAACCAAGGAGCAGGGGCAGCTTCTAGGAGCTGGGAAAGGCAAGGCAACGGGTCACCCCTGGAGCCTCCGGGAGGAACACGGGCCGCCTGCCAACTCCCTGATGACAGTTCGGTGAGCCCCGGACCTGGCCTCTCACCTGCACCCCTGGAATACATCGTACTGTTTCAGAACATCAGATTTGCAGCAATTGGCGACAGCAGTGATGGGAAACGTGTATAAGAGTCTTCCAATTTGAATGCCAAACAAGCTGCCATTTTATTCTGATCCAAGTCCAAGAGCATGGGGTGTAAAAAAGAAAAGGTACCCCTTCCCTTTTTCTTCTAGAAAATTTAATCTTTAGGGAAAGAAAAGAAGACAGGCTTTAGGAGAGAGCAGACCTGGGGGGTGACAGAGGGTGACAGAGAAAGGGGCGCATGGGAGGTGTCAGTTCTGGAAGTGGGGACACAGGTGCCCACTATGCCCGTCTGTAACCGTCTGCAGTATTTCACAGGGTCCCTGCGGGGCCCGAAGGCAATAAGAGTCACTCTCCCAGGGAATCAGACGCCCACACTTCTACTTCATTGGGGTGCTTCCTGAGCTCCCCCTTCCTTCCACCAAGAGACTCTGCACAAGCAGATACCCGCTGCTGTTTCCAGAACCCCGAAGCTCCGCTGGGCTGCTACTCCCTGAAGCAGCGATCAAACCCAGGCTCCGGCCCAGCTCTGCCACCCGCCCCCGCGCCCCCTCCAGCCTCTGCGAAGTGTGGGGCTCCAGGTGGCTTATTTTCTGTTTCCAGTCCAGCTCTAAACATCTGGGCATCCATCCCTGGTGGGCTATGCTGGATACCTCACTAGGTTTCTGCAGTGGACACGAACTGCATTTATGCTAGCCAGAGGTCTGTCTGCAAGAATGGGAAACTCTACCCTGTTTGAATGATGTCATAGCAAGTCAACCAGGAGTCACATGAATGGAAGGTGGTCCCACGGACCTCCACCTCCAAAGAACGGACTAGTCAAGTAATGATTGTTTTCGGTCTTTTTTGCTATTAGCCTACATCAGCCTTTGGAAACCCATTCATGAAGTCGTTTAATGCAATGACTCTGACTTTCACTAGTGTCTCTCTTATCCGCTAACGATCCTCTCTCAAAGTCTAAAATGAACAAAATCACTGAAGGAGGGTATGCACAAAATCATCCCATCTGCACGGAAACGCTGCACTGGGTGCCGCGTGCGGGACGCCGCACTTCTACCCCCTACTTTTACCTTTCTGTACTACTGAAGTATTTTTATCACGTACACGCATTTCTTCTATGTTTAATGTTAATTAAGTAAACACATATCCCAACATAAGGTATTACAAATATGTAAGGACACACAAGCTGAAAAAGCTTGACTAAGTTCACACCTTTACACACCAATTTAGTAACAAAGAAAAATTCTTCTCTGGGGGCCTTCAACCATCATTGTTAGTGAAAGGGGTTTTTCCATTCCTGTTTCCAAGCTGCTGTGACTTCACTGTTCTGAAAAGATGTGAAAAGTTGGTGGCACTGGGCTTCAATGAAATGCATCAATTCCCCCAAAGCCTGGTCCTCACGTCAATCGAGAAAGAACGTGGAACTCAAGACCCGGAAGTGGCTTCCAGGACTGTGAGGCAGTTCGGGCCTTGGCCAGCCCAGCCCCCATGCCAGGGACCCAAGGGACCATCATGGAGGAACAGTTAGTCTATAAATCCGAGATGACAAACAGTGACAAATGCTGACGGGTGAATCACACCTGTAGGCAAACGCCTTCTAAGTGCATTTTGTTCTGAAGCAAACCTCTCAATTGAGCAAAGGAACCAACCACCACCATGCTTCCCGCTCCCCACCCTGGGGTCCAACTTCTTCATCAAAATCCCCCTGGTCTCCTTGGGGACTGACGCCCCCAGGACCTGAGCCTGTGGTGGGGGTGGAGTGGGGGGGCATCTCTGAGTCTTGCCATCCACTCTCTGGCCCACGTTAATCTAAGTCAGCATTAATCTGAAGCTGCTTTCTAGCAGCAATCCCTGAGGTCCTACTGCGAAGAGACTGGTTTGGAACTGGGGTGCTCCCTGACCCTTCTCGACTGCAGCAGGGACAAACATTCTAGGGGTCAGGAGAGACAACTGCATTTCTTTCCAAAACAAGATGATAGAAAATGAGGCTACTTCTTTCTCGTCCTGGTGGGTCCGAGCTTCCGTTCAAGAAAATCATCCCATATCACCCAAACAGAAAGGATCTGGGGCGTTTTGAGTCTCCCTGTCCCTAACAGCCTGAAGTGGGGTCTCTGGGGCTTTGGATCAGAATATACAGAGGTCAGAACAGCAGCAGAAAAAGAAACCCCGTTAAGGTTGAATGAATGAATGAACAAATAAATTAACTCAGTCAAATGAAAACCGAGACGGGGCGGAGGGTGGGGAGCTGGGGTCCTGAGTCAGTCGCCTGGGTGTTCTGGTTTGGGTCAGGAAATCAAAAGGACAGGCTGCTACGCTCCCTCCCTGAAATGCCCATCTGAAGAATTCATGCCAGAACGATCCATGAAAGGGCTTTTTCATCATCTGTGGGTCAGCAATAAACCACCTGTGACAAGTTTTAATAATTTTCCCTTTGTACCAGGGAATGTGTGCTTGGGAAAGATGCCAGGTCAGGCTAACGAGCCTTGAATTCTTGTCAGAAGCAGGATACACAGTAATCATAAGAGCACGCGTGAATCTGATATCTTTGCTGGTATTCAAGATCGACACTGGGGCTCACAAAGACTGGCCAGTCCGCCCTCATCCGGCCGTCAAGACTATGAATGCATCCACAGACTTAAGGCATTCTTTGCTTAATGAGGAAATTGATTCAACAAGGCACCACTGGGGCTGGACAGGGAGCAGACAGGAGGAGGGCGGGCCCCAAGGGGCCGGGGTAAACTGAGGCAGCAGCCACCCAGCTCGGCTAACCACTGCCCAGTAGGAACTGAGCCTGCCATTTCCAGATCGGATCTTTCTCAAGAAAAGCTGATTCTTAGATACCATTAAGTTATCTTTAAAATATTGCTGCAGATATTTTTTAAAAAGAAAAAAAAAAAACACAGCATGGAGCAAACAAAACCTGGCCAGTTTTGCTTAAGAAATTGTGGGCAAATTGGCTCAGGGCGTGATCCCAGAGTCCTGGGATTGAGTCCCGCATCAGGCTCCTCCGCTGGGAGCTTGCTTCTTCCTCTCCCACTCCCCCTGCTTGTGTTCCCTCTCTCGCCGGCTATCTCTGTCAAATCAATAAATAAAAAAATCTTAAAAAAAAGAAAAAAACAAAAAAAAGAAAAAGAAACCGTGAGCAAGGTGGTTGAATAAAAGGCCGCTCCCTGATCCAAGTTTCTTTGATCCAGTACTTGAAATTCAGCCTCCTATCAGTGAATCGGACGAAAATTAGTATCTGAAAAGAATGACATCATCTCCATAAAAACTCAGCCCTTTAGAAATGACTATTCCCGGGGCGCCTGGGTGGCGCAGTCGTTCAGCGTCTGCCTTCGGCTCAGGGCGTGATCCCGGCGTTCTGGGATCAAGCCGCACATCGGGCTCTTCTGCTGTGAGCCTGCTTCTTCCTCTCCCACTCCCCCTGCTTGTGTTCCCTCTCTCGCTGGCTGTCTCTTTCAAATAAATAAAATCTTAAAAAAAAAAAAATGACTATTCCCTTAAGTCCATTCTGGGCTAACCCTAATAAGAAAGGGACAGAACTTTTCCATCTCCGGCCCACGGAGGCCCTAACACCAAGGATGGCTCATTTGATAGTTTCCTCCTGTGTCCCGAAAACACTCACAGCACCCTGTGTCTTCTGAGCAACAAAACTCTATTTCAAGATTTTTACCCCCATGGTTAATAAGTAACATTGATGGAGGAGGGTTTTCTCCTTAAGTTCCTGACCTCTGTTCTCTGAACACACCCTCCAGGCCGAGGCCCCGGCAGGACGATGATAAAGCCCTACCCACCTCCTAAATCTTTCTCCCTCCTGTGCGCCCACGTCTGAATGTGGTCACTGTCCGCGCGCCTGGAGCGCAGGTACAAGGAGGTATTTCGGGGGAGCGCACGCCCCTGAGAGATGAACATGGCCCCGGAGGGGAAAACCTCCCGGCACCATGGAAGGACTGAGCTCACAGGCCCCCCGAGGAGCCACACGCCTGCCTTTCCCTGGTGGTTCTCAGCCACACTCTCTGCAACAGGGTTAGGAAGATGCAGAAGGAGACAACTGGGGCTTTGACGTACACACTCGGGGATGCACGGAGAGATCCGATCCACCAGGCTATGTCAGGACGCTGAAACTTAGGACGGCCAGAAGTGGGAGACAGGGTCAGTCATCTGTGGTGCCCGCAGCTGCAGGAATGAGTGTAGCCACTGAACATGTTGCCACAGAGGCTGCTAGACAGGGATGAGACCGTGTCTTACCAAGTGGACAGATCGAGATGGAATGTGCAATGATGCCAAACATTTAAATTCTCCGTGGAGAAGAGAGATGGGAAGGGAAAATATCAAAATGGTTTTTTCTCTAATTGTTTACTTTTTTCTTTTTTTTTTTTTTAAAGATTTATTTATTTATTTGAGAGAGAGCGTGCGAGCGCACAAGTGTGGTGGAGAGGGGCAGAGGGAGAGGGAGAGAATCTCAAGCCGACTCCACACTGAGCACAGAGCCCAATGCGGGGCTTGATCTCAGGACCCTGAGATCACGACCTGAGCTGAAACCAAAAGTCAGACCCTTTAACAGACAGGGCCCCCCAGCTGCCCCTGCATCCTTTTTCTGTAACAAGCTTAGTTACTCTTACAATGGGGGGGGGCAATAATAAAATCTGCTTCTAGGTGAGCTTTATCTTCACTATACTTTTCTAGCTCCCAGCATGGTGACCTGGACACAGGAACGCCCTCCTGCCCCTAGGCCATCGGGAGAGACCTGTACACACAGCTCTTTGCTTATCTCTTGTACATTTGCAACGGGGCTGTTTCAAGGTTACTGGAGACTAGAGGAGAAACACACCCTTGTTGGTTTTCCCTTCTAAAGACAGGACTTGGGGAGATGGGTGGTGAAGACAAGACACTGTGGGAAGGCTTCTGGGGTCTGCTAGAAGGTTTCTGAGCACCAAGCATGGAAGCTGCCCAAAATGAGAGAGGGAAGGGACCAAAAAATATACTTCACTGAGCCTGGGAGGCAAACAGACCCTGAATGCTAGCTCAGAACAGGCAAGAACAAGCAGACACTTGGAAGCTCACCCAGTATCAGCCCTAAGCTCCCAACACAGGGGCACAGCACTCAGCAGTCCTTCGTGAGCGACAACGCACGTTCAAGCCCTCATCCCATGGGTAGGGAAGCAGTACCGCAGAGTCACACGGCCAGCCTCTGGACATGGGCTGCCTCGTTTTAATGCTGCTAGCCACGTGGCCCTGGGGACACCCCACAGCCAACCTACACCTCTTCTGCAAAACGGGCATGGTCACAGTAACCGGGTCGTAAGGGCTGCCCAGAGCACAGTGCCTGGCACGGAGAGCAGGTATGCAGCAGGCGGCCTTCTCTTACTGCTGTCAGCTCCCCCACGCTTTGCCTAACGTCACTCCACTAAGGAACCCTCTGGCACTGTTGTTGGGAATGCAGACTGGTGCAGCCACTGTGGAAAACAGTATGAAGTTTCCTCAAAAAGTTAAAAACAGGAGTGCCCGGCTGGCTCAGTCCGTGGAGCCTGCAACTCCTGACCTTGGAGCCCGCAGTCTGAGCCTGCATCGGGCATAGAGATTACCTAAAAAAATAAAATAAAAACTAGAGAATATTATGCTAAGCAAAATAAGTCAGTCAGAGAAAGACAAATATCATACGATTTCATTCATATGTGGAATTTAAGGAATAAATCAGGTGAACAGAGGGGAAGGGAAGGAAAAATAAAATAAGATGAAAACAGAGAGGGAGGGGCCCCTGGGTGGCTCAGCCGTTAAGCGTCTGCCTTCGGCTCAGGGCGTGATCCCGGCGTTCTGGGATCAAGCCCCACATCAGGCTCCTCAGCTAGGAGCCTGCTTCTTCCTCTCCCACTCCCCCTGCTTGTGTTCCCTCTCTGCTGGGTGTCCCTGTCAAATAAATAAATAAAATCTTAAAAAAAAAAGAAAGAAAGAAAGAAAGAAAGAAAACAGAGAGGGAGACAAACCATAAGAGACTCTTAACTTGGGGCACCTGGGTGGCTCAGCCATTAAGTGTCTGCCTTCGGCTCAGGTCATGATCCCAGAGTCCTAGGATCGAGCCCCATATTGGGCTCCCTGCTCGGCGGGAAGCCTGCTTCTCCCTCTCCCCTGCCTGCTCCCCCTGCTTGTGCTCTCTCTGTCAAAGAAATAAAATCTTAAAAAAAAAAAAAAAGAGACTCTTAACTCTAAGAAACAAACTGAGGGTTGCTGGACGGGAGGTGGGTAGGGGGATGGGGTAACTGGGTGATGGGCATGAAGGAGGGCACGTGATGGAATGAGCACTGGGTGTTACATGCAACTGATGCATCACTAAATTCTACCTCTGAAACTAATAATGTGCTATACGTTAATTAAATTGAATTTGTGTAAAGAATTTTAAAAATAAACAAATAATAAAAAAAATAAAAAGTTAAAAACCGAACTACCCTATGATCCAGTCACCACACTACTGGGTATTTACCCAAAAAATAAAACAACAAAGGGATACATGCACCCCATGTTTACAGCAGCGTTATTTACTACGGCCAAATTATGGAAGCGGCCCAAGTGCCCATCGACAGATGCAGGGATAAAGGGGAGGCAATAAACAGATACATACACACGATGGAATATTACTCAGCCGTAAGAAAGAATGCAATCTTGCCATTTGTGACAACATGGACGTAGCTGGAGTGTATAACGCCAAATGAAATCAGTCAGAGAAAGACAAAAACCATATGATTTCAACTCACGTGTGGAATTTTAAAAAAACAAAACAAATGAGGAAGGGGACAAAAAAAGAAAGAGAGAAGCCAAGAAACGGACTCTTAACTCTAGAGAACACACTGATGGTCTCCAGAAGGGAGGCGGGTGGGCACTGGGGGAAACAGGTCAGGGGGATGAAGGACAGCGGTTGTCACAAGCACAGGGTGTTGTATGAAGGGTGGAATCCCTATGCTGCACACCTGAAATTAATACCACACTGTATGTTAACTGTACTGGAATGAAAAGAACATAAAATAAAAATATTTTAAAGTAAAAAAATTAAATAACAAAATAAAAAGTCAGCCTATGGCAGTTAAACACAGCTCACACCTGCACTGGGGGAGTCAGGAGGCCAGTGTGATGCCCTCATCTTCCATGAAAGTGAGTGGACAGGAGGGTCCTGAAATGCTGCGGAGAGACAATGGGAACACACAGTACCTCAACGTTTTAGTAAAACTCAGGCCTCTGCTGACGTCACAACTCCGTGACGTTACAGGTACTGACATGCTGAAAGCAAGGTGCAAAACAGAGTCTGTAATTTACGACTGCGCTTTTACATTTTAAAAAATATGTTAAAAATGGAGGGGCGAGGAAAATTCTGATCCATGCAAAGAATTGTTTCTGCAAGGATACTCAGATACTGCTAATAAGGGGTGTCTCAGAGGGAGGGAGGAGGTCCCATGTAGAGAGGGCAAGAATGAAGGTCTCGGGGTAAGAAGGAGACACGAGTCTCACCCCAGGCCGCCAGCATGGAGCAGCCTTGCAGAACATCCCATACATGACCTAGAACTTGTAGTTAATTACTCTGAAATTAGCGAGCCATTCAAAGGCATGGCCGAGACATCAGAAAACTTACAATCATATACACATCACACACACCCTCACAAGTCCACATACATGTGCTCATAGGGCACACGTGTGCACATACGCATGCCTACATACAGAGAACACACATACACACTCATGCACACAAATTCTCCAGGAATATGACAACATAGGAGACTTGCTAAAGGATGTCACGGAACTCACTCTACGCTCCTTCCTTCCCTGTGCTACAGTACGATTCTGCACTACAGAAACATGCAATTATGTTTCCACATATAGAAGCAGACACTTGGGGGAAATCTATAGCAGAACACAAACAGTAATCTCTAGGTGGTGGATAAAATTAATGTTTATCCACTTCTTTTTCGAATCTACAATTTTACTTTTTCTGTAATGAGCACATTAGTACTTGTGATTTTAGATGCCTAGAAAAGCTTTTTCCAATATGAAAGAATTCCTGGAAAAGACAAATAAAAGAGTCCTAGGGTTGATTCGACTTGCTCTTAGGAGAGCGCCTCCTTGACTCTTCCTGCCAAGAAACAAATACATTAAAAAACTGCATCACGACCACCTCCAGGAGCCCTCCTCCCTCTCCCGCCGCGAGCCCCACTTCCAACGCTATCGGGCGTCCGGAGGAGACGGAACACGGGCCGGGCTGAGCACTCCAGGAGCGCCTACTTCTTCTGGCCGGATTCCTTCCCGAACGGTGGCAGGCAGGGCCCAGCGCCCCTCAGGCTGTAGTCAATGGCTGACTAAGGACACTTCGAGGCTTTTTCCAAAGCAGAATGTGCACAGGAAACAAATTTAGGAAATCCTGCTTTCTGTTACAGGAAATGAATCCTCCCCCCGACTGGTAGAGATTATTCTGGCAACTCCAAAGACAGATGCTGGTTTCTATGTGTATTTCAGACACTGACCTTGCCCAGACCAGCAAGGTTTTATTGATATAGAATTTCAAAGGTAGGATTCTAGACCCACCCAAGTCTAGGTGGAATCCCACAGGGAATTAGAAACCGTACAGCTTTCTGAGAGATTTTGCTGGAACTTGATGTAGCCTCCTTTCTCTCCCGTGGTGTCTTTATAGACACAGACTTGTATTCTGCAGTATACATCTTTTGAAATAATTTGGAAGTCAGGTCAGAAAAATATTAACAGTGGCCACACCTTTAGTTACCAGGATTACGGCTTGCTTTTTGTTTCTTTTCCTTATCTGTATTTTCACATATTCTGCCATAAACATGAAATAACTATGCAATAATAAATAAAGTTGTTGGAAGGGGGGGATCCTAATAAGGTAACACTGACCTCTGTGAAGATACCAAAGACCAAAAGAAAATACCTTTTTTTTTCCCCAATCACTACTCAGAATCTTAGAAAAACAAGACAAATCTGAATCTGAGCACAATTAATGAACAAGAGCTGAGAAGCACAAAGCATTCCGTGAAAAATTTACCCTCACGGAAAAACTCTGCCCAGCCCTAAAACAAATGTATCAAAGTTCAGCGGGAAGCAGGAGTGGGGGACAGGCGCTGAAGATCTCCCATGTGCGTGTCAGACAAGAGCCGGTATTGGGAGCTCACAGGTAGCAGTGCTGATCAGATCGCCAACATCTGAAACTTGTTCAAGTTCAAGTCCCATCAAACACCCGTCAGCTACCGGTTCCCAGTGCACAGCTACCAAGACTCCGGCCCCTTCATACATCTCCCATTCAGGGATACTGTGTCCCATTTCCAAATGGAAAAGCGAGATCCAACAGACTAAATCCGGTGGAGAAATGATGACCAAATCTGAAGCTCTACCCTCCCTCATCTATCCTCCCCCCCCTTCTCTCTGCACACAATGCCCATCTCAGAATTTGGCCAAGGGTGACATTTTTCACCCCTAAAAATCCAGTGTCAGTGGTCACTGACAGATTGGGCTCAAAGTTGAGCTGTTCCACAAACACCAAGCAGACAGCAAGGAGCCACCTCCCAGGGCCCCCAAGAAGGATAAAGTAGCTACTGGTCAAGGAGAGCCACATCCAAATGTCCTTTCCTTTCTGAACTTTGGAAAAGGTTATCATTGCGGTATTCCCCCAACCACCGTGCTCTGGCTCCCCGATATTCTCCAATTAGCCCAGACCTCTACGACACTATTCACCGGAGAAGCCCTCTCCCTCCTTCGTAAAATGAACAACAAAAAAATAATTGGAAGCCCCTGTAACATTGGTAGAAGAATAAAATGGTTTAAAAATAATTCTAGGAATTATCTGATAATTTATACCACGAGCCTTAAAAATACTCCCTCACTGTGACCCACAGGACGGACTGACTGCCAGTTAAGGGGCTCATGACAACCCGTCACAGACGCGTGGGGGTACAGCGAGGTGCGGCCGCCCGGGGGTGGAGCTGGGATCCCAAGACTCACACGCTCAACGGTCCCCTGGGGACAGGAGCTGCTGTCCTGTTAAACTCGGACTCCCCAGTGCCCTGTCCATTGTAGGCACTCCAAAATGCCTGCTGAATTAATGAGCCCAGTCATACCATTTCTAGAAATATTAGGTGTAAGGATGCTCACTGACAATGTGTATAAATGTTGTGCTAAAAATTAGAAATACCCTCAGTCCCTACAAAGGAGAACAGTTACAGATATTAGCGTACATGCACGAACAGTAATCATAAAAAGCTGTCTTTTAAGGACATTCAAAAAATTGGGGAAACAGCCATAATGAAATATTAAGTTTAAAACGGAGGATACAAAACTCTATGTTAAAAACTCCCGTTTCTTAGGGAAAAAAGTATGAAAAGATGTTGGAAGATCAAAAAGTTCTTAGCAGTGGGGCGCCAGGTGACTCAGTTGGTTAAGTGTCCAACTCTTGATTTTGGCTCAGGTCATGGTGTCAGGGTCATGAGATCGAGCCCCACACTGGACTCAGTGGGGAGTCTGCTTGGGTTTCTCTCTCTCTCCTTCTGCCCCTCTCCGAGTTTGTTCTAAATAAATACATAAATACATAAATAAATAGATTCTTAGGGGGGAAAAAAGAGTTCTTAGTGGCTTCTGAAAAATAACTAAGTAAAATGACTAAGAGTTTGGGTTGTGACGACCTGGGTGAGAACCCTGGCCCTGTCAGTCAGGGGGCTCTATCAGAAGACTAATTAGCGAGAGAGAACGGCAACTTTACCATGAAGGAACCTGGTGATCCATGTGACCTTAAGTGAGGGTCTTGAATAGCCCGACAAGCCACAGCAGGTCTCCCTGTAACACACACTGAGGACAGCGCCAAAGAGCAATAAACTGAGTCCTCACGGTAAAAAATGTCGTCAAACCCAAACTGAGGGATGCTCTCTAATGACCTGTATCTTTCAGAAGTGTGAGGGCCATGAAAGCCAAGGAACCATTCCACATTAAAAGACACGAGAGGGAAGAGGGGCGCCTGGGAGGCTCAGTCGGTGAAGTGTCTGCCTTCGGCTCAGCTCATGATCTCAGGGTCCTGGGATCGAGCCCCGCGTCAGGCTACCTGCTCAGCGGGGAGCCTGCTTCTCCCTCTGCCCCTCCACCCAACTCGTGCTCCCATTCTCTAATAAATAAATAAAATCTTAAAAAAAGAGAGAGAGAGAGAGACAAGAGGTACGGCAACTGAGTATAGTGTGTATTCCTGGACTGGACTTAGATCTGGGGGGAGAAACACTTTTTTTTTTTTCTTTTTCTTTTTTTGGTGAAGAAGTACGTTAAGTCAGTGGGACAACTGATGACATCAACAGGAGAGATAATAGTGCTGTTTCAATGTTAATTTCCCGTTTCTGATAAATGTCCTTGTTTTTTAGGGGAAAAAAAATAAAATGCAAGTAAAAGAAGATCATGTCTGCAGCTGACTCTTGACTCTTCTAAGGTGAGGGAGAATGATAAAGCACAGGGAGAAAAAGGTTAACATTTGAGGAATTAGGGGAAGTTTACGTAATGGGGAATTCTCTGTACTAATTTTACAACTTTTAAGTCTGAAATTATTTTCAAGACAAAAAATTTTTTAAAAATTCAGGTGACTTTAGGCTAAATATTTAACCTGTCTCTGACTTTTCTCTTCTGAAAATGGGGGTCATAATGGGGCCCCTTAGTTGCTAGAAAGATTAAATGAGATACTACATGGAAAGTACTTCAGATGGGATCTGATGGGCACCAAATGCTCACGGAAAGTTATTACTGTCATCTTTCAAGAATGAGATTGCAGCTGACCCAGTTTCTTCTTTTTTTTTTTTTTTAGATTTTTTTTTTTTTTATTTATATATTCAACAGAGATAGAGACAGCCAGCGAGAGAGGGAACACAAGCAGGGGGAGTCGGAGAGGAAGAAGCAGGCTCATAGCGGAGGATCCTGATGTGGGGCTCGATCCCACAACGCCAGGATCACGCCCTGAGCCGAAGGCAGACGCTTAACCGCTGTGCCACCCAGGCGCCCCTGACCCAGTCTCTTCTTTACAGTTGTCTGAAACGTCCAAATGTCCTATACTGAAAAGTAATGGCTCTCATAATCAGAATGCAAGTTTTCTGGAAGGGAAGGAGGGAGAAGGAAAAGACCAGAAAAGTTACCAGCTTGGTGAACTATCCCTGTGTCTGAATCACACTCAGGTCAGGAAGATATAAAAGATCCTATTTTCATGCTGAGGGCATGATACCCCAGGAGGGGGAGCAATTAGGGGCTTGTTACAGAAAACCATAAAGGGCAACCATGCTAGGAGACCCTCTGCTCTTGAACATGAAATCAAATGAGTCCTGATTCTAGCAAGAGAATGTGCTTACATAGAAACAACAACTTGACAATATGTGGCCTACTGGACTTGATCAAAACCAAATACTTAAGGGTTTCAAAGGACACCATCACAAAAATAAAAAGACAGCCTTCAGAATAGGAGAAAATACTTGCAAATCATATATCCCATTAGAGACTTTGATCTAGAATGTACAAAAAAACGCTTTCAACTCAACAACAAAAAGAAACATATTTAAAGGGGGCAAAGGACACTGGAGAGAAGGAGCTACCCGAGTAGCCCATAAGCACATGAAAAAGATATTCAGCATCCTGAGCCATCAAGGAAGCTGCAGATGAAAACCGCAAGGGAGAGTCTACTCCACACTCACTAGGATGGGCCAGGGTCAAAAGGAAAGACAGGAACCCATGTTGGCAAAGGAGGAGGGAAACTGGAACCCTTACGCATCGTTGCCGGGGCTGCAAAATGATGTGGCCACTACAGGGAGCAGTGTGGCGGTTTCGAGAAGCTCAAACGCGGAGTTAACATAGGACCCAGCAACTCCACTCCTCAAGATACACCAAGAGACATGAAGACGTGTGTCCACCCAAACACTTGTGCACAAATGATCACAACAGCATTATCCATATTAGTAAAAAAAAAAAAAAAAAAAAAAAAAAAAAAAGAACAATCCGAATGTCCACCAACTGATCAATGGATTAATAAAATGTAGTATTATTCATGCAATGGAATATGAGTTATCCATAAAAAGACCTGGGGGATTGGTACACGCCACTACGTGGAGGAATCTGGAAAACCAATGCTAAGTGAAAGCAGCCAGACACAAATGTCACATATTGTACATTTCCACTTGTATGAAATGTCCAGAATAGGCAGATCCAGACAGTTAGCAGGGTTGGTGGTTGCCAGGGGCTTGGGGGAGGGCAGGAGTCCAGAAGAATACGGGATGGAGTGCTTCCTTTAAGGGGGGTGAAAATGTTCTCAAATGATTGTGCTAATGGTTGCAGAACTCTGTGAATATACTAGAAAGAAACACTGAACTGTGTATGTTAAATGAGCAATTGTATGGTATGTGGACTGTAACTTAATAAAGCTGGTATTTTTTAGAAAAGGGAAGGTGTGGTTTAAGTGAGACCTTGAGCCCTTATGCACTGGCCATCTAAACACGATCTCTT
The DNA here is from genome assembly GCF_023065955.2 of Ursus arctos. Classification (NCBI taxonomy): domain Eukaryota; kingdom Metazoa; phylum Chordata; class Mammalia; order Carnivora; family Ursidae; genus Ursus; species Ursus arctos. The sequence goes on along the minus strand of NW_026622830.1, from coordinate 10,071,705 downwards.
TCTCTTTGCTTATTTGGGATATAGCTGAGGTCCAAGAGTATCTGTTCTGGAGGGAAGCAAGTCCTACACACATCTGAAAACGCGTTTCCCTAGCGGCACAGTATCCTCCTGGTTCGTGTCTGCTGACAGGGCTCCCTCGGGGAACCCCACTCCCCAGCACATGGAAAACGGGCACAGCATCTCTCTGTGTGTCTGGCCGCCTCTGCCTGGGGTTTACCTCATCTGGGCTGGACGCCTGGTACACGCGGCACGAGTCTTCATACTGCTTCTCGGCCTCGGCCTGGTCGGTCACACCATTGGACTCGTACACAGGAGTCACGTTGTGGCAGAGCGCAATGGCCTTCACAGCCTCGTGCACACGGCTGCTCATGGTCCGCCGGACTTTGGTGGTGAGCGTGGGGCCCTTCTGAGCAGGTGGGTCCTGGGATTGCTACATGAAAGGGAAAAAACAAGATGACTGAAGACATGGAAGGGTCTAGAATGTGTAGAAGAAGCGCCATGTGGAGATACTGATTTTCTTTCCATGGCGTTATTACACAGCTCTTAGGTCCAACTACACTGACACGGCAATAAATGGCATGTAATTGTTAGGGACTCAATCATTTACAATTGGGAAAAAACCAAACAAATAAATGCAAAACAGAGAAAAACACGACAATGCCGTGAATGTGGGTGAGTCTACCTTTGAACATGTGAATATGTCCTCCTCCTCTGGGTGGTATCAGGGGCCTCTGACAGAGTGAGACCCCCACTACATGGCAAGTGAGACTGCTGTGGAGGCCAAGGCCTCTCAAGCTAGCATGACTGACACTTGGGGAGGATAATCCTCTGTTGCAGGGGCTGCCCTGCGCTCAGTCTTCAGTAAAACTCGGATGCCCTCCCATGGCCCATGGGGCCTACCCGCCCAGCCCCTGCCCACCTCTGCAGCCTCCCTTCAGGTCCTGTTCCTCCTCCTCCTCTCTGCTCCAGCCACACTGGCCCTTCTGTTCTTTGAATACTGCCAAGCTCCCTCCTGCCTCAGGGCCTTTGCACCTGCCTTGCCCTCTGCCTGGAACATCATTTCCCAGATCTCAGCAGGGCTGGCTCACTCTGTCTCATCACTGAGGTCTCAACTCAAATGTTACAGACTCAAAGAGGCCCTCCCTGAGTCCCCCAGTTCAGGGTGCCCTGCTTGTCTCCCCCACCAGAAGTCACGCTCCCACATTGCAATGTGTTCAGTCTAAAACGGGCTCGTTCGCCTGAGGATTCTCCTGTTAAGCCCTGAGAACAGAACTTGTCCGTGTGTGTTACTCATCACTGCAAGCCTAGTACGCAGGGCAGTGCCTGGCACGCATCGATATTTGCTGAACAGATGAACAAATTAACAACTCAGGATCCCTAAGGTGACGGTGGGGCATCCTCCCCTGACATGACTGTTTCTCTATTTCCAGGAGGAAAGAAGTATCAAATTGACCAACATCCCTTCCAGGTTCTAAATCACAGTTGTGGACAAAAGGAACCCCTGCAAAGGTCTTCCTCCACAGCTAACGGAGTCCCGGAAGTTCGAGAAGTCTCTGGACTTACTGGATGCTGCGTTCCATTAGAAACATATTTTATCCTACAGAAGAGAAGCAATCCAATCCCGCAGAATGAAATGCGTTTTATACCCGTGAACACATGGTTGCCCAAACAGAGAACAGATGCATCATGAGAAATAAGAAAATGACTTTCATTTAATTTTTTAATACTATTTTTAGCAGTGGCATTAGCCTCCCCAGGTAATTAGACAATTACTAAATTATTCTGGTCATGCAGGCACACATACTGCTCCGGCTTCCTGCTCCGTTAACCTCTGGTGTCAAGAGGACACGAGTTTCACTTCCAGGCCAAAGGGCACGGCATGGTTACGGTAATTAGAGCAATGAATCAGAACTACAGTTTAAATGAATCATTATTTGCCAAGTGCTTTTAATTATAAAGAATTTAACTCTAAAATTATAACAAGGACTGAAGATTTACAGAAAGGTTCTCTCGGCTGGAAAGACTACATCCAGAACATCCTCTCTCAGCTCTGTAATTTATGTTCTAGCCACGGCCACGTGTCTTCGTTTTGCCCACATTGCTCGGCACCTGGACCAAATTATTATTTAACATTAGGGGCAATAACAAGGCCTCTGACAACGTCCTCGCTTTGGCCGGCAAGTTTCAGTAACAGTGGGTTTGAAGGAAAGGACAAGCGATCCTTCGCAAACCTTTGATTTGCATAAGCTATCTGATTTCACGTCTCCAGAGAAACCTCCACTAGTATTTCAAACGGGGGATAACACTGAACTTTGGGGCTTTGTACGCCAGGTGAAACCAGTCGAGAGCAAGGCAAAGAGAGAGAAACACAGTAGCCCCAGATTTTTTGCGAAGACCTCACTTCCAGACCAGGGAACTAGCTGACATCAAATCAGAAGACGGAGGTGATTAACCCCAACCAACACCACGGGCCATGGGTGTTATGTCTCCCCGTTCGTTTATTTCTCTCTCAAATTAATACTTATCCCCCTTTCCAACCAAAGACGTTTCAGGGAGGAGGAATTAAAATCGTGGAGTCTGAAACGTTCTTTTAATTCTCAAAGGAAAGGCGCGTACACACACCAAACCCACATCCACGCTGAAGGTGCTGGTAATTACCAGGGGCTCGGCCAGCGTCAGGAGGAGGGCGCAGTCTTCAAACATCCTCACATTCCCCATATGGAAGAGTTTCACATCGTACAGTGTTTATCCGCAGCCTCCTCCCCATAGGCCTTGAACCTACGCACATTTCTCCTTACTTAAAAAATACCAGGGGAAAACAAAAACAGATGTGGTATCCGCAGAGGCAGGTTACAGCTCCTTCTGCCCTGGGGAGAAACCATGGGTCCCCTTGTGCAAGGGGGGACAAAAGAGCTCCACACGAGGTCAGGAGCTAGAAGAGGAAATCAAGGCCTCCACGTACAAAGGCCCCTGACGTGGGCCCTTGGGTGGCCACCTCACACCATATAACGAACCCTTCAGGGTCATTCTCCACGTCCCAGCCAACACGTGAGACACAGAGGTGAAAATGAACACGAGACCACCATGCCTCCCTAGCGATCCACGGCAGGGGCCCTTCCCAACAAGAACCCCAGTCGGTATTAAAGAAAAGACTAATACAAAAATTAAACGTTGATTCCCCACGAATACCCGTTTTCTTTCTAAATGCAATTAAAACGTCACCACTTAGGAACGTTCATAATAATGGACACTGGGAATGGGTTGCAACTGGTAGAAATACATTTACGCCAAAGAGGAAGAATTCCTGTTTCGGAAGTCCCACTTTGCCCCCCAAATAAAGCTCAAAGCGGATAGCTCATTAACCTCAAAGGGTCACCCCTACTGCGACAAGCTCAGAGCTTCTACTTGCAAATGAGTCAACTAAGCTATGCGACGATTAAGTGACTAAATAAACTCAATGTTTCCTACCTCACAGAGATCTTCCAGCATGACACAGCAACAAACTTCAATTTCTTGAAACCGAACCCCATATAACCCAGGGTTTTGCCCCCCATCGGGCAGTGTCCGGAGGTATTTCTGGTTGTCGTAACTGAGGCGGGGGGGCACCGCAGGCATCCAGATGGGAGAAGGCAAGGACAGGACTAAACACTCGACGATGGACCGCAGCGCCCACACAACAAAGTAGGATCCAGCCCGCGATGTCCCTCGGCCAAGGCTGAGAACTGGGGTATAAAGTCCCTGACACCATAAACCCAGGCCTGGGGTGAGCGAGGTGAGCCTTCCCAGTGCTGGTACCCTGTCGCCTTCAGATTTCAGAAGTGTGTTCATGACGGAGTTTTACACTGAATTTTTAAAATATTGCATTATAATCTGATTTATCTTGATCACCGTGCTGTGGGTTGCTGTGGGAGGTTTTTTTGGCATCTCATTAAGTTTTGCTCCCTAGGTGCGTACCTCAGTCTCCTTACCCTAGTCCTGGCCCTGTTATAAAACCATTGCTGGGGGCGCCTGGGTGGCGCAGTTGTTAAGCGTCTGCCTTCGGCTCAGGGCGTGATCCCGGCGTTCTGGGATCGAGCCCCACATCAGGCTTCTCTGCTAGGAGCCTGCTTCTTCCTCTCCCACTCCCCCTGCTTGTGTTCCCTCTCTCGCTCGCTGTCTCTCTCTGTTCAATAAATAAAATCTTTAAAAAAGAAAAAAAAACCATTGCTGGGGGGACGGGTCAGGTAGCTCAGTTGGTTAAGTGTCTGCCTTCATCTCAGGTCGTGATCTCGGGGTCCTGGGATCGAGTCCTGCATTGGGCTCCCTGCTCAGCGGGGAGCCTGCTTCTCCCTCTGCCTCTCCCCTGCTTGTGTGCTTTCTGTGTCTTTCTCAAAAAAATAAATTCTTTTAAAAAACAAAAAATAAAACCATTAAAAATGATTGTCATCAATGACATGAGTGAAAAAAAGGAAGTTTGACAGCAAGAGTCTAACAGTGGTTCTTCGCCGGAAATGCTTCTTGGAATAACCAATAGAGATTTTAAGAAATATATGTTTGGACCCCCTATACCTAAAGAATGTAGTAAGGCCAAGGTGTATGTGCGTGTGTGTGTGTGTGCGCGCGCATGTGTGTGTCAAAACACTTGTCTCAAAACATTATGATCACATAATACACTGGGGAAAAATTCCCGCGTACCCTCCATATGTATATTTAACTTTGTATAAATACAAAGTATTTATACTTTGTGCCTTACAAAACAACAAAAGATGAATTCTAGAAATGACAGAATAAAAAGGAAAAACAGCATTTTTCACAGAATGGGCCAAAGCCTTCAGGGTAAGGGGCACTGAGCATTACAGATTTGAAATGACATTTCAAATGGTCACATGTGTCATTCCATCACAAAGGGGAATGAAGCGCGGACGCATGTCACCACGTGGAGGAACCTCAAAGCCATTATGCTAAGTTTCCAAAAGAAGCCAGGTGCAAAAGGCACTGCAAGATTCCGTTTATATGAAATGTCTAAAACAGGCAAACCTACAGACACAGAAAGTAGACTGGCGGCTGCCAGGGGCTGAGGGAATAAGGAGTAGGGGTGGGAGTCTAAGAGATCTGGGGTTTCGGGGCGGGCGCCTGGGTGGCTCAGTTGTTGGGCGTCTGCCTTCGGCTCAGGGCGTGATCCCTGGGTCCTGGGATCAAGCCCCATGTCAGGCTCCTCCGCTGGGAGCCTGCTTCTCCCTCTCCCACTCCCCCTGCTTGTGTTCCCTCTCTCGCTGGCTGTGTCTCTGTCAAATAAATAAATAAAATCTTTAAAAAAAAAAAAAAGAGATCTGGGGTTTCTTTCTAGGGTGATGAAAATGTTCAGAAATCTGATAGTGTCAACGCTTGCACGGTGCTGAGAATATAAGAAAAAACACTGACTTGTACACGTTAAAAGAGCAAACATTACCCTTGTAAATTTATCTCAATTTTTTTTTTTTTAAAGATTTTATTTATTTATGTGACAGAGAGACAGCCAGCGAGAGAGGGAACAGAGCAGGCGAGTGAGAGAGGAAGAAGCAGGCTCCCAGCAGAGGAGCCCGATGTGGGACTCGATCCCAGAACGCCGGGATCACGCCCTGAGCCGAAGGCAGACGCTTTAACGACTGCACCACCCAGGCGCCCCATCTCAATTTTTAAAAAATTTTTTAGGTTTATTGATTTGAGAGACAGCGCACCCGTGTGCTAGAGGGAGGGGCAGAGGAAGAGAGAAACTTCAGTAGACTCCGTGCTAAGTGTGGAGCCCCACGCAGGACTCGATATGGGGCCCAAGCTCACGACCCCGAGATCACAACCCAAGCCAAAACCAAGAGTCGGATGCTTAACCGACTGCACCACCCAGACCTCCCAGTAGCTCAATTTTTTAAAGGTATTAATAAAGAAGCCAAAGGAAAAATCATCCTATCTCCTCAGCGTATCACGGTTTTTTTCTCAAAGTGTGTTGGACATTTTCTTACGGTTTACTTGGGTTTATATTAATAATCTGGAGTCTTCCTACAGAAATCTTTCAAAGCCACTTTTTATAAGGTTAATTTAAATGACATCCCTCAAACGGGTCACGCGGTCACTCATCTCCTGCAATCTACATTTCCGTGCCCTGAAAATCAACCCCCACAGAACCCTGACTCCTGCAACTCCTTCCACAGGGACACCTCAAGGACCGGCCCTGACCGACGCCCGTCTGACATACGGACTGAGGGTCCCTGGCTCGATCTCAATGTTATCGATATTTAAGATTGAAAATTTTGCTTTAAATTTAAAGAAGCAAATGCAGAGCGAACAGATGCCCTCATCTTTTCTTCCGTCTCTCCAACGGGTCATCCTGCAAACTCCGTCCTGGAGTCCGTAGATTGAGACCCTGGTTCTCTGGAAAACAGGGCAAACCCCAGGTTCATGGCAGCTGTTCTCAAATGCCGCTGTACTTGGGAATCACCCGGCCCACCTGTTAGAACTGTAGGTCTAGAGTCCAACTGTCCCAAGGGATCTGACCCAGGAGTTCCACACAGCGGACTTCATGAAACACCGGCATAAAATCCCATTATTAAACTGTGAAGTCGAGTGAATGACTGTAAGGAGCTCAGGGGAATCTTTCTGGGGTTGTGGTCATGGTTCCACAGCTCTGCAAATTTTCTAAAAAAATCGACTTGGACACTTAACAGAGCCGAATTTTATGGTAGGTAAACTACACCTCCATAAAGCTGTTTTAAAAACCCAGGAAAGCCTTAGAAAGCCTTATCACAAAGGTATTCATGTGTTCACTGCACGATTTTTAGATGTCGTGAGAGAACGCACTCACCTCCCCGGGGTGAGCGGATACTGAGACTCTGAGCTCACACCAGCCTGGAGACGACCTAACCCTGTAACACTATTTTAAATCCAAGGCCAGGATGGGTAAATGAATTTATGAGCTTCCGCTAAGGAAGGGGGATGGGGTAGTGTTCACGGTAAAAAATGCCATTTTCTGACTTTTAACACTTTACAAAGAGTGTTATCTGTGCTAAGGCAAAAATGGACCGTAAAAGCTGAACTGTGCAAATATCCTGAGAAGGACTGGTTTCTGTAAATACCACACGCTCTTAAAAACACCATCCAAATGGGCAAGGGGGTGTCTCCCGCCGGGGGGCGGGGGGGCCACACCACGACTGTGAAGCTGGCCGGTACAATATCAGCGGGCCAGCAGTGTGAGAAGAGGGCTGGAGGGAGGGGGGTTCAGCCAGGCACTGGTGAGCGTGACAACCCACACAGTGGACCCCCCTGGGTGGGGCCCGGAAGGCATTTGGGGTCAAGGGTTCAGAGTGAAGAGTCTGTTCCAAGACACAGCAACAAGGCAGCTCACCCTGCCCTAAGTGCCAAAGGAGAGAGCAGAGGAGAGGGTGAAGGACAGGAGGGATGGGTTGGGGACGCAGGCCATGCCTGGAGCACAACGAAGTCTCAGCCGCAAGACGGAGTTGACAGTTCAAGGGGGACCCCGTGCTCCCAGGAGAAGCAAGGAAACTGTGCGGGGCAGGGCGGGAGGTGGGGAGGTGTGTAGACCGCCAGGCAAGGGAGAGTGTAGTTTGGGCCTAATGAGTGAGAAGAGATGAAGACAAAAGGCCGAACACATGATCAGGTGGGAGCAGACATCACCAAGGCCTGGGACTGAAGGCTGAAGGCGGGTAGGGATGCGGAAGGAAGGGGCGTTTCTCAAACCCTGCAGGGAGCAGTGGGAAGGTGGGGGTGGCACTTACTAAGACGAGAACCTCTGGAAGAGAAGCCGGTGTGGTGGGTGGGGGAAGAAGCTCAGGCCAGTAGGTACACTGTCCTTAGGATCCATAAGCAGCCATGCCAAGCATGCAGGTGTCTTCCGGTCTAAAGCTCCATGTGGGGGCCGCAGACAGAGACGGGAGCTACTGGGCCTGCAGGGCGATGGAAGCTGGGGGAGGAGGGGCCCGCCTAGAGAGGGACACACGGGGGCCAGTACGGAGCTGCAGGGGCACCAATGCCACAGAGGAAGGTGGGTCAGAGAGAGGGACAGGGCACTGGACGTGGTTTTTCCCTCCTGTCCAACTAAGTCCTCATGAGTTTTTAAGAGTCCGAAAGTACATCTTTGAAAACAGTCCAAGGATTCATCTGGAGACAAGCCACAAATGCCCACTCAGGGAGCCTAGAAGAATTATAGGGGTTTCGCTCGCAGGGATCAAATTAACTGTCTTCCATTTAAAATTCACTCCAACCTCCAAATGGTAGCCCCTGCTCTGCCACTTTCAGGAGGTAACCTTAGAAATCCAGGCGTGCCTACCAGCGAACGTTCCAGAAAACTCAGTGTCCAATGTAACCGTGGCATGGATCATTCAAGAGTTCCACCTCTACCCCGTATTGGGAAACACTTCCTTCGCGTTTCTAACTGTCCTTCTGACAACAAACTCATTATCTATTTTGACAAATTTAAGCAAACCCTGGTCTCTTTATTCTCATCTCCAGACAAGTGCCACAACGTGCAACTGGTCCGTCAGCCCCGATGTGTCTCAGAATCGCCAAAGGATCTGTCCGTGTGCCATCTTACTTTTGGAACACAGAAGCCCAGCTCTCCCCTAATCTTACTGAATCAGAATCCCCTGGGTATGAGGCCCACGTCGACGTCCTTCCATTTGTTTTTATTCCATTTTGTTTTTAAAACATCACTAGAGATTCTGAGTAGCCAAGGTAGGGACCCACGGGTGTAACTTTTTAGGAATATTGGGACACCTTCCAGTAATGTCTTTCTCTGAAAAAGGATTGATTTTGAAAAACCTTGTGGAAACAAATGTGGGAACAGAGACGCTGTAGGTCGCCTCTGATAACTTCATCCCTCCCACGTGATGGCGGGGTTGAACACAGATGAGAAACTGAAGCTCATCAGGGACGGCCTGTCATGAGCAGATCACTCATCACTGCTGCTTTGGCTCCAACCAGGGAAGGAAGCAAAACTAACCAGTAGGCTCGCGAAGCTATTTCGGGCAGTAGTTATTGGCAAACGAGTTTCTCTTAGGTTTTTCCCAGTATCCATAAGCATTTCAGTAAAGCAGCGTAACTCGGAATGAGGAAGATCTGGGGGGTGGAGGGCTTTCAACTGCAATTTTATTCAAAACGTAAAGGACTGATGGCTGCCCGGGTTTGGAAGGGGAGGTGGTTCGGGAGCAACAGGGAATGACGGCTAATGGGTATGGGGTCTCTTTTTTGGGGTGATGAAGACAAAACTGATTGTGGTTAACAGTTACACAACTCTGTGAATACACCAGAGACCACTGAAGCGTACCCTTGAAATGGGTGAATTGTACAGTATTAGGAATAATACCTCAATACAGGTGCTAATAAGGCAAAATAACGGTTTCGGGTATCAGAACAGAAGGAATTACCTGGGTATAAATGCTAAATATGTGGCTCTGGACTTCATCCATGGAGTCGAGGCCATAGGCCACGGTGCCTAGATGGAGCCGTTTGAAAACCATCTCGTTCTGGGTAAGAGTTCCTGCAACACAAGACAGATGAGTAACTCTGCTTCCATCCTGCAGCTTCTAGCAACAGGAAGGACAGCTGCCGTTTTCCAAGCATTTGCTACCCTACGTCGTTCTCTGGTTTCAGCACTGCCCCTGCCGCGGAAATGTCTGCGGTGTTTAGTCGGCTTGCCCAGAATCAAACTTCTTTTCTTTTGAAAATGGCATCCTGGGTTTCCATGGGGGAAATGACCACCCTCATTCCCTGGGACGGTCTGGAGGGAGGGTCCGTCAGGGCACCTGACTCATTCCATCAGCTGAGACGGGGGCACATGACTTACACGAGTTTCTGTCTGGAAGGAATCTGAACCTTGAGCAGACAGACGCACGGACAGAAGATGAACAGAGCCTGGCTCACCCCAATGAGGGAGTCCTACAGAGACGATCCCAGGAGTTCCAGTGCTGACACACCCAGAAATTTTCTGGTTCTGTTCCTTCCTGAAACCTAATTTTTCTCTGATGTGTTGAGCCACCCCAGATCTTTGCAACAGACTCACTTTTAACTCGTGGTCCCTAAGTGGTAGAGAGGAAGCTTCACCCCAGGTGTCCCCACTCCCCATCCTTGCTCTTAGCCACTCTGATGGTAAACTGTGGAGCAGCGTGTTGGGGTGCAGTGATGAGGCCTCAAAGCCTGCTTCTGTCACCCTGTGCTCTTGACAAGGCAGTCAACCTCCCCATGCCTCATTTCCTCAACTGGAAAATGGGGATAAAAATGCATACCTCACAAGATGAGGTTGAGGGTTAACTAAACAACCCTCTATGAACACCCAGAAACGTGTTCTACACAGAATCAGTACCGTGTAAGGCTTTGTCTATGAACACCCAGAAACGTGTTCTACACAGAATCAGTACCGTGTAAGGCTTTGTCTATGAACACCCAGAAACGTGTTCTACACAGAATCAGTACCGTGTAAGGCTTTGTCTATGAACACCCAGAAACGTGTTCTACACAGAATCAGTACCGTGTAAGGCTTTGTCTATGAACACCCAGGAACGTGTTCTACACATAATCAGTACCGTGTAAGGCTTTGTCTATGAACACCCAGGAACGTGTTCTACACAGAATCAGTACCGTGTAAGGCTTTGTCTATGAACACCCAGAAACGTGTTCTACACAGAATCAGTACCGTGTAAGGCTTTGTCTATGAACACCCAGGAACGTGTTCTACACATAATCAGTACCGTGTAAGGCTTTGTCTATGAACACCCAGGAACGTGTTCTACACATAATCAGTACCGTGTAAGGCTTTGTCTATGAACACCCAGGAACGTGTTCTACACATAATCAGTACCGTGTAAGGCTTTGCGGCCTGATGGTGATGACGATCGTCACCAGCATCATTACCGAAGGATCAGCGTTCATCAAAAGGTGAAGAGGACAAAACAGCAGCAAGCATCCATCTCTAACGTCTCCAGAAAGAGAATCTGAGCACCTCCTCTCACCGTGAAGCCTGGGAAGGCCAAGGAAACAGCTCACCTGTCTTGTCCGTGAGTAAATAAGAAATCCTCCCCAGCTGCTCAGGGATGGTGCTGGAACGAACCACAGTCCCGGGGATTTTCGAGTCCCTCCGAATCACCCAGCTGTACACAATCTTGCCCATGTCCAGGTTCACACGCAGGCTGGTCGGAAAACCAGAGCAAACAGGTTAACAGGATGTCCGCGAGGCTCCTTGGGTCTCTGCAGACGGCGAGGATTCTAAAACACATTGGCTGGGCTGTGACATTTGGAAACCCTCCCTGTAGCCACACAGCCCTGTGGCTGGATACACAGATCTCCCAAGACTCAACTCAGACTCTGTATCAGACTCTCAGCTCGCTGAACAAATCATCACTTCCACGAAGCTATTCTGTTTTGGACTAAAATAAAACAACAGAAGTTTAAAATGCTCTTAAAATACTGAAAAGGGGGGTGCCTTGGGTGGCTCAGTTGGTTAAGTCTCCCTTCAGGTCAGGTCATGATCCCAGGGTCCTGGGCTCAAACCCTACATCAGATCAGCGGGGAGTCTGTTTCTCCCTCTTCCTCTCCCCCTGCCTCCCACCCCAGACTCTCTCTCTTTCTCTCTCTCTCTAATAAATAAATAAAATCTTTTTTAAAATAAAAAATAAAATGCTGAAAAAGTAGTTGTCTTAGTCTTACTTTTTTTTTCCTATTACTGGTCCTCTGAGCTAATCTATTTCAATAACATTTTTGTAATTGTAGCAAAATACACGTAACGAATTTCCATTGAAACCATTAAGGGGCACCTGGGTGGCTCACAGTTGGTTAAGCTTCCAACTCTTGGTTTTGGCCTAGGTTGTGATCTCAGGGTCCTGGGAACCAGCCCCGCGTCAGGATCCCCGTTCAGCAGGGAGTCTGCTCCTCTCTCCCTGTGTCCCTCCCACCCCCCCGCACTCTCCTTTCTGTCTCTCTGAACTTGACTGCTCTAGGACCTCACATGAGAAGACTCCTACATTTGTCCTTCTGGGACCAGCTGATGTCACTCAGCGTAACGTCTTCAGGGCTCATCCCCGGTGTACTGTGTGGCTGAATTCCATTCCTTTTTAAGGCTGAATAATATTCCATTATATATACTCTATTCATCTTGAAATATTATGTTATTGCAAAAAAATAAAATAAAAAGGAATTGTCAACTTCGTTCATACTCCTACATATTAACCAAACTGCCTACTGTTTTACGGGCTGCCCTGGGCCATAGGAAGATTCAACTCACTAATTTTCAATCATGTTGTAGACAGAACTTTAAAGATTACAACTTCACTTCACGTTACACCACTAACACTTTTGCTGGTGATAAAGCAGATGTAATTATTTCTTGGAACCATGATCCAGACCACACTGGCTAGGGGTTCAATCCCCCCTGTCCTAGGGACACTGCAGTGCCAAAACTACAATCCCAATCTTCAGGAAAACATGAATTCTAGCTGGGATGATAGAAACACCCCAAAGAGCAAGACAAATTATAAGGCAACATATTGAGCTTAAGATAGAGATTATAAGCACTAGAAGTTTCAGGGGGAAAAAAATTATTTATTTTAATAATGATTTCCTAAACATCAATTATGGGGGAAAGTAGAAACAAGTCCCCAACACCACAGAGCTAAATAGTTAAACCTAGACTATATAATAGGGCAGTTCTAAAACACATCGGGGTACAGTAACCAGTATATCTGATGGGAAAGCTATTTGCAACACACTGCTCTGTGCAGAGAAAAAAAAAGGTAGATTTTATGTAGGGCAGAAAGAATTCCCCCTTTAAAACAGAAAGGCTAGAAAAAATATATGCCAAAATATTAAGAGCACCCATCACTTAGTTGGGAGATTAGAGGTGATTTCGCCACTGTGAATCTTTGTTTTTTCCTCCTGCGACAATTACTTGTGTCATATTTCTAAGAGCGGTGACTCGGCCTCCAGGGAAGGCAGGCGAGCAGCGGGCCTGTGCCACCGCTGCTGTTCAGTCATGGTATTTCCCTTGGAGCGCAGACTCGGGCCCCGGGTCTGTCTCAACGCAGCATCCCGGCGGCCGCCACCAACCTCCTGGGCCGGCAGGTGAGACGGGCTCCAAATGGCATCCCTCGCATGGCGCAGGCAAGGTGACATCTTCTGAGCAAAGACTAGTTCAGGACAGGTGGTTCCGGGAGGAGCTGCACGTCCCCGGCCAGCGCCACAGGGCAGGCCTCACACTCCTGACAGCTCTCCGTCATCGTGCTTCAAAGGGCGCACGAGCAAAGAGAGGAAAACGTCACGGCTCGTGCTCCGCTTACCTGATGGGAATGATGTTGGAAAACAAGAGGAGGAAGCGGATGATCTGGAGGTACCAACGGCCGGCAAAGTGCTGAAGGGCGACCATGACCAGCGACACCACCACCAGGGCACCGAAGAGGATCTTGGTGAGGCAGTTGACTTCCAGGTCGAACAGGCCGATCTGTGGGACGGCGCACAAAGGGGGGCTTGGGTTAGTTAGCTGGCGGGACCCGGAGCCCAGCCGGAGAACTGGTCCGTCCCTGAATGACACCTGCCCCCCGGCGAGACAGTGCGACCCAGCAACCCCTGTACCTGCGGTGGAGAACACTGGGCTCCAGGGCTGGGCTTCCTAAAAGACATCCAAGGGACCTCCCAGAATTCTGAATTTTTTTTTTTTTTAACAAGAAGACTTAGGGGCACCTGGTGTCTCCGTTGGTGAAGCCTCTGCCTTCGGCTCAGGACACGATCTCAGGGTCCTGGGATCGAGTCCTGCATTGGGCTCCCTGCTCGGCGGGGAGTCTGCTTCTCCCTCTCACTCTGCCCCTACTCCCTACCCCCCCACTCATGCTCGCTCTCTCCCAAATAAATAGAATCTTAAAACAACAAAAAAAGAACGATCGAGAAGACTTAGACTTGGAAACACAGAAGCAGGTCACTGCCGCATTTGGTGCTGTGCGCAGCGTGACCTGGGCCATCCTCCGCTGCGGTCTGTACACGCGCTCGGTCCCCTCACTCCTGCAACCGCACCAACACGGATTCGCTGGTGGGACCTGATGTGTGCTACACTCATGAGCACGATTTTCATTATGACATATTTATTTTAACGTGTCTGCAAACAAATGTAACAAGCACACCAAAGCTGTAACTTCACAGAAACATGGCCCAGGGTAAGGCCGAAACATCGAACAAACAGCACTCTGGTCATAAGGATGGTCGTGACGATGGGCGGCGATGACCGGAGGTTGGGAAACACAGTGTTCATTCACAGTGTTGACAAAGGAAATCATTCTGCAGTTTCTGGCTAAGTCTTAAAATCTGGAGGAGGGGTGGGGCTGGGAGGGCGGGTCGTGGTGTGAAACGGGGGAGTGAGAACGGGGGCCGCCAAGGAGGTCGCAGAGCTGCCCCCGCTCGCCATGCCACCGCCAGTGTCCACCGGGGGGTGAGTCTGAGCCCCCCCTTCCTCAGTGGGCAGCAGGAGAACATGGGGCTTCTCAAGGCCACTGGTCGGCTCAGACGAGCCCCCGGAAGCGCTGGGAGCACCGGGCTCCGGGCTGGGAGAGGGACCGAAGGGGTCTGTGCCTGTGAAGGATGCAGCATCTCACAGGGCACGCAGGACGTGCTCATCGGTTTGTCTGCACTTAAGAGCTTTAAATATTCTATGAATTCACACATACACATAGGAATGCATGCTTATGTGTTATACGGACGCGTGTGGAGGTACACACGTGTGCACACACCCCCACACACGTGTGCACACACCCCCACACACAAAAAGACAGTAGGTCTGTATAAACGAAATAACACTGTTAGGTGTTCCTGTCTTTAAATCTAGCTCCTCGCCCACCACAGTCATCAAACTACATCAAGTCGGAAAGTTCGGACGAGGAAGGGCACCCTCTGACCACGTACACACCTTACTGCGGGGATTGGAGGTGTTCATGACACTCCGGAGTTCTCTGCCCGTGTAAAGAACAACACCCACAACAGTACCTGAAACAAGAAGAGCGCAACGCAAAGAAATGTTAACACAGACGACGATCCAGGGCCATGGGCAGCCGTTTCAACTTTGATTCAATTGCAATTAGTATATCCAGTTCCCCGTCTTCCCACCGCTTCCACCAGTTGCAAGCGCTTGGAAGTCCCAGCGAAGATACAGAGTGCTGTCATTGTTGCTGAAAGGCCTACTGCTCAGCGTGGGTCTGTGGGGTCCCCTGGGGGGCCGGGGGGTCGGGAGGTCTGTCCTTCACGCCACCGCCCTCAGAAGCTTCCAGAGGTGCTCAGAACATACCTATCTTCCTACACTATTATGAAAACTTATGAACACGCTCTTCTTAGAGCCTTCCTGCCGCTGCACCTGATTCCTTTAGATTCTGTGTCTAACTAGAATACTGGGGGGCTCTCCGTCCAGAAGACAATTCTTTCCTGAGAACTTCCCCCACCCCCTCTCACCGCCCCCCCACCCCTGCTTAGCAATCTTTCTAAAGGTCAACAATTTCTAGAAGAAAGACAAAAGGCCAGTTAACATTAGAAAAGACACTCAACTTTTCGAATAATCAAAGAAATGCAAAATAAGGCACTTTTATCCCTATTGCAACAACAAAAATTCCACAGACTGATAACATCCAGTGTCTCCGCCAAGAGGGGGAGAAATGGGCCCTGTCGTAACACGCTGTTGGCTGGAGTATAAATGGGAAGAACCTAGTTTGGGGTGGAACTGGTAATATCTATTAAAAATTTACCTCTGTCTCCCCTTTTCAGTGTGTGCCACGAAAACGCTCACCACAGTGGGGAAGACAGACGATGAGGGAGGAAAGGAGAAACAGGTAGTCACGGATGGTGGCAGGTGCCATCGTGAAAATCAGGCGGAGGAACAGCCGGGAAAGGAGCTGGAGAAGACCGCTGGTTGGTACTGGGTCAGAGAAGCGGTCTCTGAGTTCAGCACTCCTAAGCAGGAGCTTGAATCCTGAGAAGGGGCCACCCGGCCAAGCTCTCAGGGAGGATGCCAGGCACACAGACAATCTGGTTTCCGCCGGAACAGTTAACAGCGCAACTCTCCCCCCTTAGAGGGAGATACAAAACTTCGGAGACCTTCAAACAGAGCTGGTCAAGGAGCCCAAGCCCAGATAGAGCGCTGGGACTACGTCTCCCCGACAAAGCCCCGGGAGGAGACACTGAAGTCCCCCCTCCAAGCTTACTGCACACAATCTGGTGTGTCGTCCAGGAAGACTCAGCAAATGGCAGGCCGGGGAGAGCTCTTTTGCTGGCTCCTTGGCGGACAGAGGGCTCTGGTGAATGCAGGCCTGTGGCCACAGCAGATGCTCAGACTAGGGGTGGCCACACGGCCGCTGCACTCGCTCCTGCACAGATGTGGTTGGTCTTGGTCACCAAGGTCCAGGGTTCAAGTGGGTCCTAATAACAAGGGCCCCTGAACAGATCCCCCACTGGCGCTGGCCAACCCTGATGCCTCCCAAGGCTGAGATGAAAATGCCTGCGCCCAAGGCCAAAACCACTTCCTTAAGAGCCAAACGCCAGCCACAGTCACCCAGAGAGAAGCCACACACACGCGTGCGCACGTGCTGCTTTGGTCTATACTGGGCTTTAAAGGTTTTGAATTCATTGCCATCTTTTAAATACAGGAACTTTCATATAAAAAATTGAGAATTCTGGCTTCTCCTGGAAAATCAGAAGATCTGGTGACACTGGGTCCATATTACCAGCAGGTGTCAAGCACGGACACTCCCTTTAACCAGGGGCAGGCTCTCAGCTCATCCTGGTCTCCGCCCAGCCCAATCCACGCCTTCAAGACCTCCTGAGCTGAGCCTCTCTGCCCCTCACTTCCTAAGCTGTCCGCTCCACTGACTCCTCTCTCGCCCTCTGCAGTGGGCAGTGGCCAGTGGACAGAACCCTCTCCATTCGGCCAGCTGGTTTCTCCAAGTCAGACTGCTGTGGTCGGGTGTCACACCAAGTTCTTCCGAACTCTCCACGACAGCACGATCCTGGGGTCAGGGCCTACTCTGTGACCCCTTTGTCCCTGACTGCGACAAGATAAATGCTACCCCCAAAAGTGAGCTTTCATAAATGTTTACAGCAGTTAGACACTGCTTCGACATTCAAGCGTGTGACCGCAGGATGAGTCCCGCTGAACGGGGTCTAGACCAGCTGGACGTTATCAAACCCGTGTGGCAAAGTGCACAGGGCGTGACTGCCTGCTGGCTGTGCCGCGGGGCCACAGACTGATTAGCTAAGGACTGGGGTAGGGGGAGGCAGCCACACGACCAGCTGGAGAGTCTGAGAAGAACCAGGCTCAGAAACACTCAGGCCACCGGCTCTGCCAAGTCCCCAGGCCTCCCCCCATCGCTTCCCTATCTCACCCCAGTGACTCCTCAGCCTAGCAGCGCCAGGTTGGGTTGCCATGGTAACTGCGTCCTCTCCAGATTGATGCCGGCCATGGCAGCTGGGTCCTAAGCTCTGCCTGGCAAGCTTTTTGATTTTTTTAAACTTTCAAGAGATAACAGCGGATTGACCAAAACACAGGGTTAGATTATAAAGAGAAGAAAGAAGTGAAATCTCACAGAATTAAGATGACTAAGGATGGCTGTTTCTTGAGTGGAGCACCAGAAGAAAATGGCTTGCAAATAACTTCATGCTTGCATTAGAATCAGACTGCAGATGACTACTCACTGAGAAGTAGGGGAAACTCAGGCCAGCAAAGGAAACAGTAAATGTCCAGCTTCTCAGACTCACTCCAAAACCTAAGCCCACTGAAGGGCTTGGCAGGCAATGCCACTGGATCACTGGAATCAGCGCTCCCTCTCTTTCCACATCACCAGTCACAAACTTTGAAATCTTTTCTCCCATCTGCAAGATCCCAACCTGCTTTCCACTCTCTTCCTCCCAGGAGAGGCCCTCCTGGGCTGTGTGACCTTAGGCAAGTTGCTTAACCTCTCTGAGATGCCATTCTTCATTCCATTAAATCCCCATTTAATGTTTTGAGACCAAAACAAGAGAATGGCGGCAAAACACTTCGTAAATAAAAAGAGCCTGATAAATAAAAGACTCATTACTGTTCCTCTCTGAGATTAAGGCTGACGAGTCCCTCCACCTCGGCATTCCCACACGGCCATATAAATCGCTTCCCTTTGTACTGATTTCAGAGGGATTTCAGAGAGATGTCCCTGTTTCCTCCCATCTCCTCTGTAATTTGTATTAAGTTTACAGTAAACTACCAACGCCACAAGGGTGGAGACAAGGATTTTCCGGCACGCCACCGCAGCACCAGGACCTAGCAGCAGAACGTGGCAGCATTACTTAGAGACGTCCAAAGAAAGTTTTTGGGGGGGCCTGGCCGGCTCAGTCAGTAGAGCATGTGACTCTTGATCTCAGGGTCATGAGTTCGAGCCTCACATTGGGGAGGAGATTATACTTCAAATGAGATTTTTAAAATCCTATAAAAATTTTTTCAAAATATAAAAATAAAAAAATAAAAGTTTTTTGTTTGTTTATTTGTCTTTGCTGCATGGAAAGAAGGAAAGCAGGCAGGAGAGAAGAATAAATCACTGGAATAAAAACCAGACAGACACGTGAACGTGTATTTATTACTAAAATGTTAATACTGTTAAAACAAGTGCTTAGCCAAACAATTCCAAGCTATTAGGAATCAACGTAACTATTACCCTTGGGGCACCTGGGTGGTTTAGTCTGTTAAGCATCTGCCTTCGGCTCAGGTCACGATCTTGGGGTACTGAGATGGAGCCTTCCCCCCACCCCATGCATCCAGCTCCCTGCCCAGCAGGGAGCCTGCTTCTTCCCCTCCCTCTGCCCCTCCCCCCCTCCTGTTCTCTCTCTCTCTAGCTCTGCTCTCTCTCTCTCTCAAATAAATAATCTTCTTAAAAAGGTAGCTGTGGGGGGACTGGAAGGCAGCGGAAGGCCTCCGGGGGGCTGACAAAACCCTGATTCTGGATGTGAGCATTGGTGCTCTGTTTGGGATTTGCTTACTTTTCTGTATGTGTGCTATCTTTCAGTAAAAGGGGAGAAGAAGAACACCTGCCTGCAAGGAACAGCATGCCTCCCATTTACCTTACTGCCTGGTGAGGAGGTGGGCACTTCCCGGGGGCCCCTGAGCTTCCAGCTCTGCCCGTGCCACATACAGCACAACACGGGGAGTTCTATCCCCTCGTGTTCTGATCTCCGTTCACACCCCTGATTCTACCTGCTGTTCTGCATCCCAAAGTGTGCGCTTTCTCCTTTCACACACCTCCAGTCCCCGCGGGTGGGCTGGACACAGGGCCACATGCACAGATTAGGCAGAAGGGTTCGGAGCTTGGGCTGGAGCCCAGGTAAGGCCCCTCTGCCAGTAAGTTTTCCTAACGTCGCCCCATGAATTCAAGTATTTTCATATGAAACTATATAAACACTCCAAGAAACATCAGTGCATTTTTCTAATTTTCAAGCAGGTAAGATTTTCTCAGCATGTCACAAAAAACCAGAAACCATAAGGGGAAAAAAAATAGGTTTGAGGATATAAAAATTTTAAATTTTTGTGCCAAAATACGAAGGAGATCAGCTGGGAGACAGTATCTGCGTTTACGGTAAGAAACAGAAGGATAATATTCTTAGGATATAAAGAGTTCTTAGAGATCATCTTTTAAAAAATTTTTTTAAGATTTTATTTATTTATTTGAGAGAGAGAGAGAGAGTGCAGGAGCATAAGCAGGGGGGAGGGGCAAAGGGAGAAGCAGACTCCCCGCTCAGCACGGAGCCCCGTAGGGGATTAGATCCCAGGACCCTGAGATCATGATCTGAGTGGAAGACAGACACTTCACCGACTGAGCCACCCAGGTGCCCCAGAAATCATTTTTTAAAGATTTTTTATTTATTTATTCGACTGAGATAGAGACAACCAGCGAGAGAGGGAACACAAGCAGGGGGAGTGGGAGAGGAAGAAGCAGGCTCATAGCGGAGGAGCCTGATGTGGGGCTCGATCCCATAATGCCAGGATCACGCCCTGAGCCAAAGGCAGATGCTTAACCGCTGTGCCACCCAGGCGCCCCAAGAAATCATTTTTTAAATGAACCCATCAACAGAAAAAAATGGGCATCAGACATAAACTCGCGATTCACATATGCATTTTAAAAATACAAAAAAAAAATACAAATGAAAAGAAAACATTTTTAAAAATCCAACTTCACAAATAACTTTAAGATTTTATTTTGGGGACGCCTGGGTGGCGCAGTCAGCTAAGTATCGAACTCTTGATTTCGGCTCAGGTCATAATCTCGAGGTTGTGAGACCGAGCCCCCGCATCTGGCTCTGCACTCACTGTAGAGTCTGCTTGGGATTTTCTCTCTCTCCCTCTGCCCCTTCTCTCTCTAATAAATAAAAATCTTTTTAAAAAATTTATTTTTTTTAAGTAATCTCTGTACCCAACATGGGGCTTGAATTTACAACCCCGAGATCAAGAGTCACATTTTCCACCATCTGAGTCAGCCAGGCGCCCCCACAAATAACTTTTAAAAGGCAAATCGATAAGTTAGATATTTATTCGACGTCTATCAAATGGGCAGAAATTAAGTCAAACAGAAGACAGTGTTAGCTAGAGTGTACGTTTAGGTCAGATTATCAGAAGAAGAGGAAGTTTGCTGGGTGAACCAAAATGTAAAATGTATATGGCCTTTGCCCTAGGAATCCCGTTTCTATGGAAATGTGGATAACATCAATATTTAGAACTTCTCAAAGCACATCAAAGACAAAAACAAAAGACAAACAATATACTTTGAAAAGAGATTTGCGTCACATACAAGATGACAGTTTGATAGTCTCTCTATGAAGCATGCTTACAGGTCAATAAGAAGAAACAAAGTAGGCTGACCAAAACATTAAGAAATGTCTTATATGTAGAAAGATGTTTTCTATATTCACAATGAAATAAACAATACCATAATAACAAGATACCCCCTATGACCGGACAAGAATAGTAACGCTAAGAAACTCCCGCAGGTCAAATACCCACAAAAATCTTTTCAAAAACCAGAAATGGGAAACTCTCACAAATGAATAAGAGAAAGAGAAGAAACAGCCAGTGGGCACAAAAAGTAAGGGGCAAAGGAAGAGACCACACAGACCACAAGGAAAGCCAACCTTCCAGGACTCTAGGAAACGCATATCGAAATACATTTCTTATTTTTCTGTCAAATTATTAAAGATTAAAAGGAATAATGACTTGTTAATAAATGACTTCAAAGTGGGAGAAAAACTGGGAAGGAAGAGTAACCAGTTCTGAGAGACGTGGGTGGATACATGGCAGGGGAGAGGCTCGAGGGAAGAGGGTCTGCAGGGGCTGGTGGGTGCGGCTGTGGGCGTGGTCTCGGGTGCGGGCGTGGCCACGTTGCAGCAGGCAGTGCCTTGTGGCCCACGCAGAACTTTAAGGACCCCTTTCTCACTTCTTTAGTCATCAGGAGGAATTGAGAGACATTCCAGATTAGGGCACAAATACAGGCAGGGAGTGGAAAAGGAAAAATGGCAGAAGACCTCAAGGGAGCCCTCATCTCTATTTGCATTAAGTGGTTCATCCGTGGAGGGTAGGCCGGCGTTTACTTGGTGCTGGTCTGTGCGGGTCATTCCCTTCCCTAGCCACGTTGTATCCCGAGCACCTGTTGTACCGAAGAGCCAGCAAGCAGCATCAAGCAGAAACAGGTTGGCAGGAGGGAAATGTGCCTGATGAGGGGAAAAGGGACCCTCCAACAGCAGAGACAGGAAGTTGCCAGGAGTGTCACTATATGTTAATAATGCATATACTATTACATAATATATGTAACATAATATAGTAACAATAGCTGCACAATCTGTTCTGCTTCGAGCAAAGTGCCTGGGTTCAAGTCCCAACTTTGCCTTTTACCTGCTGTGTGACCTTGGGCGAGTTATTTAGCCTCACTGAGCCTCAATTTCCTCATCTGCAGAATGGGGTAGCGCTGGCACCTTTCCCCTGGTTATGCTGGGAGGGGTCAGTGAAATGGGTGATGCACGTAAAGGGCTCGACGAGGTGCCGAGCAGACTGGTGGCACCCCACTGCGGTCAACCACTGCTACCGGACACACTGCTCAGCCCCTGGAGCCTCTCCTGCTCAGTTTCACCCCAGGGTTCAAAAACTAAAAGACACCCATTTCCACATCATCTCGGTGTTCTAAACACCAAGGCTCCATCTCAGACCCATGGCCCTTTCCTGTGCACGGGGCGAGGGTGGGGGGTGGCAGGACCGGCAGCACTGGCTCGGCAGCCCCCACGGACACAACTTCCGGCCAGAACATCCAGGCTGGCCCAGTTTCTGGGAGAGATTAGAATGTCAATCTCAGGTGGCAATTAAGGGCTATTCCCAGAGTGGACGCTGCCGGAAAGTTCCGCGGCCAGAGCAGCTTCTCTTAGAGACGTCCACAAGCGTCCGAGGGGCAATCAGATGTCAGTGAGAGCCCCTGGAGGGGCAGGAGCAAGTGGAAAACACCATGTGACCGACGGCTAATTTTCCCAACTGACAGATGATTATTCTAATTACACAAAAGGATTTTCTTTCCTTTTCAAATTGCTAACACATTCCTTGGGAAGGGAGCCCTTACCTGACGCAATGACAGTGCCGGCCCAGAGCGTGTTCTCTATGCTCAAGCTCTCGCTGATCGAAGGGTCGCTGTCTTCCTGGAAAGACAACAGACACACATTTATCCACTGAGGTTTTGGCAGAATCCACAGGCTGTTTTCAGCCTGTTCTTCCCAAGACAGGAAAAGAGGATGACCCCTATTTGGAAGCCCCCAGGTCAGCTAGGAGAGAAGGGCCACGCTCCTAAGCCACCGTCCTTGGCATGCTTTTCATCCCCAGGGCCATTTGTGAAAAGGCTGGTTTGTGACTGAAGAAGGACAGGCTTCCAACACTGAAGACATGTCTTACAAGGCAACAGCTAAAATGCAGAAGCAAATCAAACAGAAACAGCCCTTTGCTGGCCAGTCCTATGGCTTCTAGAGAGAGACCATGAATTTAATGTGGGTTCTATAAATCTACTGCCCCAGATTCTTCAAGTAACTGAAATCCAAATTAATTTCTATCCTGAATAGTTGGAAAATGGCTTAAAAATTGTTGACAATGCCAGCTGGGACTTGTGTGAACAGAAGAGGTCATGGATGTGTCCGAAGGGGACAGAAAGAGTACCGGCCTTCACACAACAGAGTTCACGTTAATTCTAACAATACTCGGCTCTACGCTGTTGGGTAATTCGAGCTGTTCAGAGGCCAGAAGAAAGTCCCCATTGTGCCAACCTGAGAAAGTCTATGTCAGCTTTCGAGGTGGGACTTCTTCAGGGAACCTCACCCCTACCTAGAGCAAAGCTACCCCCTGACAAAGCCCTGTCCACACTTCTCCCTAGGTCTCCATCACCAGCGCGCGCTCTCAGTAAGGCAAGATTGCACGGCTACTTACTCTGGTGAAAGTTCCCACAAAGTTGTGAATGTCGATATTTGGCTCTTCTGCGTAGACGTATGATCGAATCTGAAGGAGATCCTGTTCAACAGAGGTAACATGTTGGAGTTAAAACAAAGTCCATGATTGAAGAGATTTCGGGAGGTCCCCACGATTTTTCAGAAGCAACTCTATCTCCCAAACTGCAAGCAGGCTCTCAAAAGTACAGGGAAAAAAGAAGAAAAAATTTTCTATTAAGTTTAGGAGTCGTTCCACACGCTATCCCACGACACCCTGTGTTTCCCAAACTGGCTGACGGCCTAGGTCCCCCTTCTGCTCCATTGCAGTGGCCGAGAGTTATTCATACCAATGAAGACCCGTGCTCAGTCAACGAGTGGTTATTGGGCCCTATTCCGTGTAAAGTCCCGGAAAAGGCAGAGGTTACGTAAAAAGCAAAAAGAACACCTCTCGCCCATTAGGATGGCTACCATCAAAAGAGTACCGGCGAGGACACGGAGAAACTGGAACGCTTGTGCACTGTTGGCAGGAATGTAAAATGGTACAGCCACCATGGAAAAGAGCATGGCGGTTCCTTGAAAACTTATACACAGAATTACCGTACGATTAGCAATCCACTTGCTGGGAACTGAAAGCAGGGTCTCAAAGATATTGTACATAGAATGTTCATAGAAGGATTATTCACAATCACCGAAAGATGGCAACAAACCCACATGTCCATCGATGGATAAATGGATCAACAAAATGAAATGTATCCATACAAAGGGATATTGCCCAGCCTTACAAAGGAAGGGAATTCTGACACAGGCTACCACATGGAGGAGCCTTCGGGCCATTACGCTAAGTGAAATACACTGGTCACAAAAGGACAAATACTGTATGATTCCCCTTAGATCACGTCCCTAGAGCAGTCAAATTCGTAGAGACAGAAAGCACACTGGTGGGTGCCAGGGGCTGGGCAATGGGGAATTGTTGTTTGATGGCTACAGAGTTTCTGTTTTGCAGGATGAAGAGCTCTGGAGACGGATGGTGGTGAGGGTTACACAACAACATGGATGTGCTTAACACCACTGAACTACACACTTAAAATGATAAAATGGTAAATCTGATGTGTATGTTACCACAGTAACAAATTGGGAAAAAAAAATTTCCCATCAGGTGATCAGGCAAATCTGGACCACAGTTCTCCTTGGCTACAGGGGCCTGGAGGGGGGTGGAGGCTACCAGCCGCCCCCACAGACAGGGCCTGAGGCCTCTACTAACTAGCTAGGAGGCCCCATGTACAGATGTGTTTATTCTGTGGCCTCTATGTACTAATAAGAAAAGGCCTCAAGGGGCGCCTGGGTAGGCAGTCAGTTAAGCGTCCTACTCTTGATTTTGGCTCAGGTCGTGATCTCGGGGTGGTGAGATCGAGCCCCACATCGGGCCCTGTGCTCAGTGGGGAGTCTGCTTGAGTTTCTTTCTCTCTCTCTGCCCCTTCTCCCTGCTCTCTCTCTCAAACAAATAAATCTTAAAAAAAAAAAAAAAAAAAAAAAAGGCCCAGAGACACATTCAAAGTAGACAGGAGCAAAAGTTGCAGAATCAGAAATACAGTGTGATCTCATATATGTGTGAGCTCCCCCCAACAAGTTCACAGCTGTACATTTGTGGAAAGTGTGCTGGCAGAGGTCTGGGAAGATCACCACTGACTTTACGTGATCCCCAGAAAGAAGCAGGTAAGGTTTGGGGCAGAGGCCATAAGCAAGACTTTTCATTTCTTCCTCTGGGGCTTTTGATACAATTTTTTTTTTTTTTTAAACAAGAATATATTCATGTAATGCCCAGGTCATCCTTTCATACAGTTCTTTTGCTAAATGGCTACTCCCCACTCAGATCCCTCTGGCCCAGTAAGGAGGAGTTTCCTGATAATAAAGACAGTGGCATCTCCTCCTTCTCTGGACCCCAGCCCAGGCCCAGGCCAGACTGGGTGGTGGGGGTGGGGGGGTGGCAGGGTGTTTATTAAACTGAGGCATCCAAAGCACACACCAACAAATGCAACTCTGCAACAGACAGGAAAGCACCTTCACGGTTCCAGGCTCTTCTAGACCATCTCTTAAAGAGAGCCCCTCAAATCCTTTTGAGGATCAGAAAGCTTCCCTTGGAGAAATCTTACCAGGAAGTTAAAATGTGTCACCCAGAAAAATCAGAACCCTCTCATTAGATCAACCCCATCTCAGGGACAGGACGGTGCCTTTTAAGGATTCCCAGGGGCTCCCAACCATCGTTAGAAACTCACTGCTCTAGAATTCCTGGTTTAAAATTAATACTAATAATGGTGCTATTTCACTTGTCACTGACCATGAAAAATCATTAGGACAGGGGCACGTTTAGTGGCAAATTAACATTCTCCTGCCCACTCCTTCCTCACAGAACGTGGTTAAGGAACGGCATCAATCCACGTGAAAACAAGCCCAGGAAAAGCTTTCATGTTCTGCCTAATCCTTTCAGACCACTGTTGGAGCATGCTGGTCTCTGGGCATTTAAGTTACATTTTGCGACTTTGTAACCTAGTCTGTGGGCTACATCCAATCCACGAGGCTTGTGCTTAAACTTACTCTTTGGCTCCCTGCCCTCCCTTTATAGATCATGGCCTGACTGATGCGCTAATGGAGAAGTGTGGGGCCCTGGAGACCCTTGACAGCCTGTTGGTTCTAACTCCTTAGGCCACCCCCTGAGAGGGTCTGTGTGCTGTTCCTCACACTGTTCCACGCATGGGGTATTCATTCAGCAGTGAACATACCAGGCAAAACTCTGTTCTCAGAGATACTGCCTTGAAGTGAGTTGGGTGGGAAGGCAAGGGGAAGGTGGTCAGAAAATGCCTCTCGGATGAGACCTGTGCGCAAAACCCAGGAGGTATGCTGCAGTGGCCCAACCGGGCATCTGCTGAAGTAGAACCGTCCCAGGAAACAGCTAGGGCAAGCGCTGGGACGCAGAGGATGCCTGATCGGGGGGAGAGGGCACAGGTGGGCGGAGCACCCAGGCTGAGGTCGGGGTTCTGGCAGGAACATGGGTCACATGGGGCTTGAGGACAACAGCAAAGACTGTAGTATGCGTTCTCAGTGACTAGAAGCCTCCGGAGGCCCTGAGCAGAGGGACGATATACCTGCCTTACCTTCTAGCTTTATGCGGGCACCTGGTTGAGGCTTCTAAAGTTTCAGAGCTTCTCTCCAAAGAACACCCCCCCGCCCCATCCCCCCGCCGCATCCCCCCCACCCGCACTTCACTTGGCCATATGACTTGAAACAATAGGCGCTCAAGGGGGCCCCCCAGGACCCCATCCTGTCAGCCCTCCTTCACACCTGACATCCCACATCTGGCCCCTGAGGGCCTCTGAGTTCGAGAGCCCGACAAGGACACCGCTGCCCGTCTGTGCTTCTGCAGGAAAGCTACTCACGGCCGCAGTGGGGAGCCTCTGCGTGCAGGCCACGGGGAGCCGCAGCTTCCAGTCTGTCTCGCCGTCCAGCTGATCCGTCCGCAGGAAGCAAGAGCCTGTGGAAGGAAGGTGGGCACTGTCTGTTCGCTTTCACGTCAAGGATCCTTTTCCCCTGGCAGCTCTGAGTAGCTCCTGCTCGGGCCTTTGTAAAAATCCAATCAATGGCCACCAACCACAAGGAAAAACAAAGACCCCACTTCCTGCTTCCTCTATAAGCTCTCAGGTTAGAAGATCTGGGTTCAAATCCTCCCTCCATCATCCATTCACAGTAGGAACCTGGGCCAGTTTTTTGACTTCACTAAACACCAGCAGGCCCTGTCTGTGAAATGGGAGGAACACAGCTCAGGAGCTTGCTATAAAGATTTGGGGTGCTCGAACCCCCATCATGGGGTCTGGCACAGGGCAGCTAGCATTCGAGGCCATTCTGGGCAGGAGATACAGATACCTTATTAGGAACCAGACTCCTGGATTCAAGACCAGCAGCCCCACTTACTAGCCGCACGTCCTCGGGTAGTTACTTAGCCTTTCCAAACCTTGGTTTCCCTGAGTGTAAAAATGGACAGAACAGCACCAAGGTCACGTAGTGCGGACTCCACAGTCGATCCTGGCAGACTGCTCAAAATGCACAAAGGGCTACGAAAGCACGTGCTTGTTACCCACTTGCACGTGGATGCCTATTTCTGTCTGATGTGCAAACCCAGCATGAGTCGGCTATAGATTTCATCAGACCCAGAATGCCCTGAATTCAGGACATCGCAGCTAGGACCTCGGGGCACTATTAAGGAAAAGCATGTCTAATCCTTGGGGCGGGGGGGGGGGGGGGGGGGGGGGGGGCAGGGAGGAAAGCGTTTCAGGGACCCTAATCCATAACCCTCTACCTTCACAGACAAGGACACAAGAACCAATTGAGGGCAAAGCTGGAGATTTTAAAAGAAGACTTTTAAACTAGTGCCTTCCACTCCATCTCCAGATATGTTAATATTTTATTAGTATAAAATTTCATCTATACTTTTATTTGATTCATAATAAAATAGGCTGCAGCAATCCTGAAGGAATATAAAGGCGATTTTTTTCAGATGTTCAAAGATCTGATTGTGCCGGTACACAAGTGAAAAACAGCCTTGCTTCCTCAAAACAGCTTAAACAACAACAAAAACAAAAAAAAAAAGAAGAAGAAGAATAAAGAGATTAGCGTCGACAGATGGGGCAGGCAGGCAGTGGTGTCAGCCACACCGGGAAAGAACTTGGAATGAGTGGGGTCTTCTAAGAGCCTGGAGCAGCTCGCCCAGGTCGAAGTGGCCTGTGATAATAAATTCATGGGTGAAGGTAGGCATGGCCCCGCCGCTCAGGAGCCAAGGGCCAAAAAGGCCACCTACCTCTCTCCCCAGCTTCTCCATGGTCACCCACATTTCTGTGTGCTTCTATTTGTGAAACACGCTTCCTGATACCACCAAGTCCTGAAGTTGAGCCCAACAGCAGCCCAGAAAGGAAAATCACAGCCACGGCCCGTGGCTCCACCAGCTGGGACCCAGCCTGGGCCCAACTAACTGTACCTTTATGAGGATCAGAATCTATTGACCTGCGAGGACCGAAAACATTTTGTTTTGTTTTGTTTAAAGACTGCTCTATTAAAAGAGATGTTTTTGATTTCCCTCCCTGGCTCCAAAATGATCATCTACTTCTGTTCCATTTTCAAATGATTATTTTGCCAAATTACCACTGAAAGGTTAATGGTTATTTTCAAAATTGATCCCAGATGTTTACCGTTTTTTTCTGATGTCCTCAGGAAGATCATGTCAGCAGGGACCCGCTGGTTCTGTGTAATGAAAAGAAAGACTGTTACCCTGAATAGCCATGTGTGGGGTTTCCGTTCCCCACCACCACCACCAGCCCCCTGGGGGGGGGGGGCACAAAACCCACAGCCTCATTTACATTTCTGCCTTTGTCACAGACAGATTTGGGGATTTATTTTGTTTTGAATCTGAAAAATCTTGCACGCTGCTGTTACTTTACTAATCCCCTATTGAAATCTTATCTCGGAAAGAGAGCTTCTAGTTTTCTGGAGAATCCAACCATTACCTCCTGAAATTCCAGCCAGAAGGGCCCGGGCCGAGAGCCGGCTACCCTCGCTGGCTTTCTTCCAGGGGGTCTGCTGAAACTAAAGACACACACACACTTGCTCACGCTTTCTGCTCCTACCAATTTTCGGGCTTGATGTTTGGCTTTGAGTGGAATTTTAATAAGGAAGTCAAGTTGTAAGAAGCAAGGAAAGCCATTCTCAAGAAAAAACAAGACGTAAGCCAACGGCAGCCCTCATTTAATTGTGAACAGAGAAGTATGTGATAACATAAAGCGTTTGTGTGGCTTCTCTGAGCTGCCACCCAGAAGAGCTTCACTTCACCTCAAATCGACTTTGAGTTCTTGGATTTAATCCTTTTAAAAGAGCATAGTTCACTTCCTACAGAAACAAGCTACGATACAATCCTTTTCTAATCAAATATTATTCCAAGCCTCTCCAGGGCCACCCCCAAAACCCACTACCTTCTAAACAGACAGCAAAAAGAGACAGGAATGTTTGCTGAAGTCACAAATGTATGAACGGTGCTATTTTTAAAAATGCACTTTTGGCCCTTTTTACTATTCTCATGTTACACTTCATCCCTGCTCCCCACAAAACGACGGAAAAGCACGATGTTTATTTAAGTCAAAAAATGCAAGCTAAAATCGCTCGAAACGGTAAATGACAAATATTTTTATTTGCTTATGCAGCAAGCAGACTTCGAGGAAAGGCTTTATAGCAATTTTTTTTTTTTTTACAGACACCAAAACAAACACATCGGATAGGAAATCAAAACTTGGATTTGTAAGCAGAATTTTTGGCTAAGCAGCATACATAAACCTTGAGAAAGTATTCCATGTGGGTGTCATAGCAAAGAAATTTTCCTCCCCAGGCAAAGCTTTAGGAGAGAATCCCAAAAAGCCTACGTTCAGTTCATCTACCAGATATACCAATTACATGTTAGGATTTATGAAGCGGTGGCAATGACTTCCCATTTACACACTCACACAGCAACCGGTCACAAACTGTGGGGTCCCACCCACCTTTTCAACGATGATAAGGTCTCCAACCTGGATGTTGGAGCTCTTCACCTTCACTGTCCCTGCAAAGAAAGAGGTCCAAGACACATCACGTATGAATGCATTTCAATTCCTCACGCCTTTGCAGAGTGCCCACGAGCCTGCAAAGTCAATCCGGTATACCCAGAAGCATGTCCCTCCCCGGCCCAGCCAACCTCATCAGCATTGCCTGCCTCTCCGGGAAGAGATTCCCCTGCTCCAGGAACGGATCCCCACCTCTCAGAGCTCTGGAATAATTCACCCCCTCACATAAGGCCGCCTGTCTTAACGGCACCTTAGATGCTTTTCTAAATTGGTACCATGAGATTCATTCAACCTCAAAAGAAACCAAACAACAACACAGAAAAGGGAAAGAAAATTAAGAATCAGATCCATGGACTGAAGGTCAACTCTTTTTTTAAGATTTTATTTATTTATTTGAGAGAAAAAGCACACTCAAGTTGGGGGAGAGGCAGAGGGAGAGAATCTCAAGCAGACTCCCCGCTGAGCATGGAGCCTGACGTGGGGCTCGATCCCACAACCCTGAGATCATGACCTGAGCTGGAATCACGAGATCATTCTTAACCAACAGAGTCCCCCAGGCACTCCTGAAGGTCAACTCTTAATTTTCGACACCACTGAAAAGAAAAAAGTCATCCTAAAATGACTCATTTTCTATAATTTGCGATTGGTGGGGGGCCTGGGTGGCTCCGTTGGTGAAGCGTCTGCCTTCGGCTCGGGTCCTGATTCCAGGGTCCTGGGATGGAGCCCTGCATCAGGCTCCCTGCTCAGCGGGGAGTCTGCTTCTCCTTCTGCCTCTCATTTGTGCTCTCTCTCTCTCTCTCAAATAAAGAAAATCTTTTAAAAAGTTTGTGATTGCTCTGGATTTTCTTTCTGATTATGATCGGACTACACTTCAGCTGGATATTTAGATGGATAAACGGTAACAGCTGACATTAAACACCAAACCTGCGCTAAGCACCGTACAGACACTGACACAGCCACAGCTTCCTTTAGTCCTCACAACGGCCCCAGAAACGGGTATTATCACCTGAAGTTTTCAGACGGGGAAAGTAGGCTCAGACCTGCGCCACCCCCACCCCCCACCAGCCTCACAGAACAGATCAGAGCCAGGATTCACACCCCCATCTGACTCCAGAGGGTGAATTAAAAAAAAAACAACAACAACAGAACAGTGAGTTCAGTTCAACGACAAAAATACATTTACTGAGTGCTATGTCGTGGGAATTCAAAGATGCAAAACCAGCTCCTCATCCTAGGAAAAAAGCTCGGTCTCCTTCAGGAGTCAACAAACGTGCTGGCAGTGGCCAAGGCAGTGAACAGTTTGGGTTTTACAGGCCAAGAGGTGAGGTGCCCAACTGCCAACAATCGTTCCCCACCAAAGGCTCAAAACTTTTCTTAGCAACCAGGCCATACCAAAAAACAAAAACAAAAACAAAAACAAAAGGTGGTAGGCTGAATTTGGCCCTCGGGCTGTAGTTTGCAAACCCATGGACTGGAAAAAAGAGAGCCAGACAGATGCCGTTAGTGCAAAATCGTGTGTGAAATGATACAGGTGAGTCCCGTGTGCTAAGGAGCAGAAAGGGGGGGAATCTCCCCTTTGGAAGAGGACCTGGAACACTGCCCAGCACACAGAAGGCTCTTGATCATGCATTCAACATTCAAGCACCATTTACGGAATGCCTGCTGTATGCCAGGTGACCCAGAGGTGGGGATACACGGAACTCACATTCCTGCGGAGGGAAGGAGGCAACAGGTAAATAAGGAGTGAATGGGGTGGGGTAAGGGAGGCGTGAACATACACTCTGCAGAAGAGGTGGCACCGGAATTGGCCAGATGAAGGACACGGTTACCAGTAACCCATGAAAGGAAGGAGGAGATGGGAGAAAGGGGTACATGGGAGTCATCTTGCCTGCATGTGGCCACAGGCAGCACCTCCTTCAGCAAGGCCAAAAGCACTGCACAGAAGGCAGGGAACAGCAAGAGAGAAAGGTGGAAGGGCTAGTCAGGGCCAGGGGTCCTACAAACAAGCCCAGAGAGGAGGTGAGCCTTGGTTCTGGTGACCGGTCAAATTCTTGCACAAGGGACCAACACCATAAAATCTTTATGTCACTGGCTTTTTGTAAAAAGCCCACTTAACTTAAAAACATTCGGCCACGAGAGAGAGGAAGGAATAATGACTCTCAATCCTCCTTAATAATTGAGTATCATTTTATCCAGCAGCAAGAGCAAAAGTGGAATGGGAATCATGAGTCTGCTATTCTCTCCCTGAACTCATTCATTCAACAAAACCCAGCATTCACGAAGCAGGATTTCTAGCCTGAGCTGCTTTAGTTGTAAGAACGTAAACACACTAATGAACTAATCTGAGTGTACAACTCCAAGCTTTTACGGGTTTTCACAGTATCATATACTTTTCACATAATTCAATGTGTCTTTTTAATAATTTACCACCGCCGAGATTTCCCATAGCATTCCAATGATCTCTACTGAAACAACTTTTTCAAATAGGTTCCATAGGGTTTCATTTCAATTAATTCTTGTATTTAATTAAATTTTGTCACAGTAACAGTCAGTAGAACTGACGCTAGGAGGGAAGCACCCAGACACTAATAATGTCTTCTAGACAGAACACACAGCAAGTGGTGATGAACTGGACCACCCCTCGGTTGCTCTGAGGACTTCCAGACTCTCCCAGTTTGGGCATCTCACGCTAGGACATGAGTGTTTCATGTGCCTCATTTTCACCAAACACGGGACTAAATTCAATTCGTGGGCCTGAGCCCTATCCTGCTAGAGAGAGACCCAGAGCCTCAAATGTTTGTTATGTCAAAACATGTGCAGAGGGAAGGGAGGACATCCATTCGTTCATCATGATCCCAGGGTCCTGGGATGGAGCCCCAAGGGTCCTGGGATCCCAGCTCAGCAGAGAGTCTGCTTGTCCCTCTCCCTTTGCCCCTCCCTCCCATCAATCTCACGCTCTCTCTCAAATAAAATTAAATTCTTTGAAAGAAAGAAAGAAAGAAAGAAAGAAAGAAAGAAAGAAAGAAAGAAAGAAAGAAAGAAAAAGAAATGGGGGAAGAGAGTCCAACATGCAGAATTCTTTTCCTGCCTGAACACTTCTCCTGGTCCCACTAGGGGGCAACAGGAAAAATCTACACAGACTGTCGTCCTCTTCTTCCCAGGGAGTTTCTCAAGGCGTTGCTGGAAGGCAGATCATAAATTCAACATGGCCCTCTGTGCCAATGAGCGTTTCCTTCACCTAAGCTTGCCCCGGCTTTCCCAAACATAAATTTACACATTGTCTTGGTTTTATTACTAAAATTGAAGTTGGTGGCCTGACCCAAAGGATCACTGAGCTTGTGTTCCAACCTTCCAGACCTGGCTGTAAGTCTTCTCTTGTACTTAACTCAAAGAGAAGTATGTATTTTAAGTCTTATTAGATAATAACTGTATACACGGGGATGTTGGCGGGACAGAGAAAAATCAGGGGGATTATGCTGGAAGGGCTGACGGGTGATTCTTCCTGGGCACACATGGAATTTATCCCTTTCTCTGGCACACATACTTTCTAAATTCTTCACAGGGATTCTTTTTTTATAAGCATGAGGTGCTCTTCTAATAAGAAAGAAGAATAATAAATTAAATTAGCTCCGACTTCTAAGTGACCAGACCCAGATCTTTCCCTTCTACAACGGAGTCTGATTTACGATCAGTTAATGTGAACTCTGCCTCTCCCTGTCCATCTGCTCAACTTCAACAAAAACCCCTTTTAATCCGCTGCGCTCGCAGAGCAGATTCTGACTAAGGCCAGCAGGCCGATCCCTCAGACGAGGTCTTCTACTGTATCTGTCCGCCAGCCAGCAGGCTCCGTCCTGGGAGGGGGGCAGCGGGAGCCACTCAGCCAAGAGGCCACTAGTATTTCTGAGCCATGGCTCCCTCATTAGCATGTGAGTATTTGGGGGGTTGGGGGGGGCTCTGCAGGTTCCACAAATTTCTTTAAAATTTAAAAAGCCCCCCCACCCTCGGGTGAATGACCTGCTGTCACCTTAAGATTCTTAATAACTTTTCAACAAGGGGCCCCACCTTCTCATTTTACATGGGGTCCCCCCAAATTACGTAGCTGCCCCTGAACAGAAGTAAAAGCATCCAGTAACATCTCCAGGACACGGTGCACAGGAAAACCTGGCCGCCCTCTGAGAACGGAAGGGAGAGGCAGAGATCCTCAGATTCTCCTGCTCTATCGAGCTAACCCCGCAGTCTTGACCATAAATTTGGATTTCCCTTTCCACGTTGCCACTTGCTGGCGATCGACAACGTGCCGCCGTTCAGGGCTGCGGGCAGGGCACCTGGTTCGCGGGGGTCTGCATACGTGTGTGTTCTGAACGAGGACAGACGTAAAACCAGAAGAATGAAAAGCAGGAAGAGTGGCAGGAAGAAAAGCGAAAGGAAAGCAGATACCAGGGTGCACAGTGCAACGCTGACGGGGCTTTCCACCAGCCACGTACCACGGCCCGCTGTGGACATCTGAGCAAGGGCCCTCGCGGTGGCCCCCGCTGCCGTGGCCAGGGTGGCAGAGGGAGAAAAGGGGGACAAAGTGAGACTGACAAGCCCGGCATTCGGGGGCTGGGATTAACCACAGAATGAAAAACACTTCAAATTGTGGAAAGGGCTCCAAACACATGATTTCTGATCTTACCTTAACCACTCTTCTGAGTTTTCTACAAACATTCTTGCAAAAAAAAAAAAAAAAGACAGAACAAGGTACAGACGCACTCTGGCAGAGCTCCCCGTCTACCTCACAAAAGTAACACGTCTCCAGTGAGTATTCAAAGAGAGGAGGACAGCTTCCTGCTGCCCATTCTCTGCCAGGAAGAAAACACTCTCCCGACACCCCACTGAGAAGTCAGCACGCACACTTCCCAAGCACTGCTTCCCTTTTTGCTCTCACCTCCCTTGAGGTTCCTACGGCCGAAGGAGGGCAGCCCCATGGGTGTGCAACCTGCGTGTTCACACGGGCCCCCCCACCCTCGGGTGAATGACCTGCTGTCACCTTAAGATTCTTAATAACTTTTCAACAAGGGGCCCCACCTTCTCATTTTACATGGGGTCCCCCCAAATTATGTAGCTGCCCCTGAACAGAAGTAAAAGCACCCAGTAACATCTCCAGGACACGGTGCACAGGAAAACCTGGCCGCCCTCTGAGAACGGAAGGCCACAGCCCTTCCCCCTCCCCAGATCGCCCTTCTGTTCTGGGTCCCCTAACACCCAGCCTCCAACCTCCAGCCTCTGGGATTTTTAGATACATTTGCAGAAACTTGAACAGAAGTTGGCTAAGAGATTTTCACAAAGGTTAAGTGGAAAACTGTCTGCTGGCCACATCCTAAATCATTAAATGCCTTCTATAAAATAAATTCATCCCTTGCAGCTTTCGACACTCTACCCGAGTCACCTCTGAGCCAGAGTTTGTAACAGGGAACAAAATTCCAATTACGAGAGCTGTTTATTTCTGTAGAGATGGACCCCAAGCCTTTCATAAGCAAAGCTATTGAGCCCAAACCATGCTTTTCATGGATGACAGCTTCAGGATAAGAGCAGTTTGTCTCCATTGCAGGGAGAAACCAGATGTTTCCCTTGAGTCGAAACAAGCAAATGACAATTCAGTCAAACTGCAGAGCAGCCCGCAAGAAAGAAATTTTTTAAAAATAAATTCCAGGGCACTCGTATGTGTGGGCCTCTGTGTTGACCCCAAACACCTCAAGCCCTGCTTCTATTTTTCAACGCGCACGCAGGACATTGATCGCTTTTGCTGATCGCGAGCCGCGATGTCTACGCACCAGCCCTGGTTAACGTACTACTCTCGCGCTCACACTCTGTGACAGTGATGAGTTGTAAATGCTATAGCGTGTACGTTTCCTGGGGTTGACATTAAAACGCCTCTGCGGACCCAGCAGAGCTCCTGGGTTCCGAGTTGAAATTTTCATATTCCAATAGAGTGGTCTGCATTCCCCGGAGCCTAAGAAAAGACTTATTTGAAAACAAGCAAAGGGTTCAGATGTATTATTATAAATTCCGTGGCCGCATCCTGGGTCTTTTGTTTCAAATAGTGGGATCTTAAAAAAGAAAGGCTGAGGTTTAAGCGTAACGAGCTTCTACCCAACAGAGGCTTTTAAAATAAATATATAAATGGTCCTCCCTGCGTCTGGTGTCCAATAATGAAGAACCAGACCCACGCCGCTGCAGTGGTGGGGCAGGGAGGGGTAGACACCTTTTGGGAAAGATAACAGTGCCATGTGCATGTGAGATTATTTTCAGGGGGGGGGTTGGTTCTTTTTTAATTAAACAATACATCGGTTCACCAATGATTTGTAATAAAGTGAAACTGAGTACTCTGAAAAAAAAACAAAGAAACATATGGGTCTGAAGTAACTTTGCATCTGTCAGAGAATGTATGAGCAAGTGTCTGGCAAGATCTGTTTTAAACAAGACTTGTAAAAGCGAATGCTCTGAATCTTAATGAGGGAAGCTTGGGCAGGGGAATCCTTTGCTTCCTGAACTGCCTGTGAGATCCTTAGTAAAGGACTTTTGTAGTGCTTTTGCTGTAGTTGATATCGAAAAGACCATTACTGTAATTCTCTTCTCTAAAAAAAAGTTTAAAACAGGGATGAGCCGTCAGTGTAGGGACAACTTAATGCTGGGCACCCTGCAGATCTGATCTTTTCTTCTGGACTGGAGGCCTCAGCCTCTACCATGTCACACCAGACCCTGGATCAGGCCAAGAAGCCTAAGAGCTTGATCCCCCCTCTTCCCATTTATTGGAGCGGGAGGTATTGAAGCAGCACTCTAGGTCTTGCACCTGGCACTGTCCAATCAGTGTCAGATGTCAGCTGGGATGGGAAGAATAGCCCAGAAGCCCGGAACAAAACGGGTCCCAGTGATCAACACAAGTGCTAACCAGTGAATGTTGAATGCAGCAAACTGAGGACAGTCCGGACTTCTAAATGAAATGTTTCACTATATATAAAGGTGCTTAGAATGAAAGTCTTCCAGAAGCTGTCTGCACAATTTTCCACTTATCCAGGAAATATTTCCCCTCCAAATGCCGAAATCATGTTGGTGTACTGTGACGGGGTTTACACTAGTAAGTATCTGAAACTTAAAAAAATAAAATTTGTAAAGTATAAAACATATCTTTGAAAACACAAATGGTACTTGTGTTTAAGAACACAGAATTTCAATTTAGTTAATTACCCATGAGCTAAACAATGCCCCATTAATAACGCATCCTCCCCACACGATCCTACTTTCTCCTGATGAACTCCAGTGGAATAAAACTGCCAAAAAGAAAAACAGAGATAGACTTTGACCTCAAAATTCAGTCACAGGAAACACAATCCTAAGTCATGGCCCAAAATGGATTTTGAATTAAATTGAAAAAAAAGACAGCACTCTTTAATGGATCCTCAGGTTATTCAGTACCTGGGAAAGGTGAACAGGGCACTTGGAAAGATGCAGAACTATCTGGAAAGAAATGGGGAAGATCAAACGTTTCAGCTGGTTTTTAACACCACCCAGTACTCCAAAACTAAAGATAGGAGGGATTCTCTCCATTTCACCTGGACCTTTGGCTTATGACTTATGGCTCCTGGGGTGCCCAGATGTCCCCAGCGGGAAAGAAGCATCAGCAATTGTGTTAATTGTGCCTCTGTTTGCACTTTCTTTCAAAGCTAATTATCCGCGTGCCTCATTTAGCCCTTGATCGCAGGTTAGTCTGGAAAACATGCCTGGTAGGAAGACCTACGAATTCCGAATTCCTCGGGTGAAACTGCTAACCCAACTGCCGCTCGCCACCCGGGATAATCAAGGCAAACCCCTCCAGCCCTAGAATTACTTTTGGTTTAGGTAAGACACGTTAGAAAGAGAAACGATCCATTTACTAATTACTCTTTCCCCACCCAACCCCAATCCCTGCAGTAACAAAATGACATTTCGCTAGTGGTCAGCTACCACTTCGAGATCCTCTTTTCTTCGGCTTTGGTATTTCCAGGGCCTCTGAACTCTTGCTGGCAAAGACAGGTCTAGAAAACTCGTAAGGGCCTGAGAACCTCCCTCCAGTCTGATCATGCTACAAATGTGGGTTTCGAGGAGAAAGAGAGGGGATGCTTCTTTATCTGAAAGCAGGATCCCTACAGGGTTTTCGACAACTTTGTCTAACAATAAGTTTGTCCCCCTCAGAATGAGGATGCTTGGGGCACGGGAGTGGCTCAGTCGGTTAAGAGCCCAACTTGTGATTTAGGTCATGATCTCATGGGTCTTGAAATCGAGCTCCAGGTTGGGCTCTGCGTTCAGTGGGGAGTCAGCTTGAGATTCTCTCTCCT
The DNA here is from genome assembly GCF_023065955.2 of Ursus arctos. Classification (NCBI taxonomy): domain Eukaryota; kingdom Metazoa; phylum Chordata; class Mammalia; order Carnivora; family Ursidae; genus Ursus; species Ursus arctos. Next base: position 10,033,271 of record NW_026622830.1, on the reverse strand, counting down.
CCCCCCGACCCACTTTCTAAAATAAATGAATATTAAAAAAAAAAATGAGGATGCTGGATTAATAAATTCCTTTGGACTCAGAAACATGTTTTAAAATGATTTCAATCTAAAAACCCTTCTGTAGCATACATATTAAGGCTGACCATCACAGCTACGGGTGAGATGGTCCACGTGGAGAGTGCCGAGCCCAGCTCCTGGCACGTCGTGGGGGCCTAGACCTACCGGCCCAGGATGAGCGTTCAGACAGGCCCGGGTTCGAGTCCCAGCCCTGCCCTCAGCTCGCTACACCGTCTGAGACGCGGTGCCTCCCCTGAGCCTCTCAGTGTCAGTCTATAAAAGCCACCTCCACACGGCTGTTTAAGAGAGGACACACTAGACCCTGTCCAGCATCTGGCTGGCTTGCAGTGGGTGATCTTTCATTTTTTTTTCCACAGCTTTCCAATTTTGACAGAATTTTTCGAACACTTCCAAAGCCACCTACTCCCTCATATGCCTTGTACACAGATACCTAGACCACAGAACGGACCTTCCCATGGTGTTAGGCCCTCGTTGACCTGCGTGGTCTTCTCCTCTGTTTTCCCAGAAGGGAGACTCAGGAAACATGGCCTAAGTGGGAAGAACAAGGTGGAGCCAGAAGCTGGGGTATGCACCCCACACTCCCAGCCACCACACCTACGGCCTTTGGGAGACTCTTCCCCAGGGCCACTTCATGCCTGTGCGGTCTGGGTACTAGCACGGAGCGCTGTGCTCAGAAGGGTCCTGGACTTGGCTTCATGCTTGCCTGCAGCCATCTTGAAATTCTTAATTTTTGAACAGGCCCCACATGTGCCTTTTGCACTATGCACCACAAACACGCAACCAGTCCTCCTCTCTTCCACCCTGTAAGACTTAAGATGAAGGTCACCTCTTCTGAGAAGACCTATCAGCTCCTCTCTGACTGGCTCCCGTAACCTCCCATGACCCTGGCTCATGCCTCCATTTACTGATTCACACCCACCAACATTTAACGGACCCCAGCTACAATACCATCGCCACTGGCCTTCTTGAGCAGACACCAAATCCCAGGCAAGTGTTATGTTCTTCTCACACAAGAGTTATATTTAGAGCAGCTCTCGTAAGGTAGGCACTATGATTACCCCCAATTTACTGACAGGTGAGGGACCTGCTCACAGAGCAGGGTGCAGGGGGCAAGCAGGACTCCTGAGTCCAGGCAGAGCACAGGCTCAGAACCACTGTCTTAACTGCCAGGCACTGTGCTCAGAACCAGGAATGCTCCCACCCCTGACATGTAAGTATTAGTTGCATTTTTTAAATTATCTATTTAAATGTCTGGATACTTCAATAAATTACGAATTCCCAGAATCCCCAGCCCCTTGTGTTCACCTCTGTAATATAATATGGAAGCCTATCATAGACTTGGGAAGTGTGATAGTCAAAAAAACTCTCAAGAAAACGAAGAAAAGGTCATTTTGACGTGAAGCATTAAAATACGTCAAGTATTTCTCATTAAACCGTGACAACATTAAAAATTAATCTAATTGCTGTGTTGTTTTAGATAACAAATTATTCGAATGAAGATATCTCAATGGAAGTAGCAATTAACAACAACAAAAAAACAAAAAACCAAAAACTATCATCCATTCTTCCTCACGGTGATGAGTGCCTTACTTCCAGGATTTTTAGTTGTTTAAAATCCACTTTTTTCTCAAAGTTTGAAGTTTTTTTCAATTTGATTACCATAATGCCTCTAAAACTCTGGCAAAGTCCCAACAGTAAATCTGTGCCATCAGCATTCCTGACACTATATTAACTCGTGCTAAAAATGCGTGCCACGAATCTAATTTTGACACATCAGACAAGCACAAGTTGAGGGATGAGCTACAAAGCAACTGTCCTGAAACTGGCCGGTCCTTTTCAAAATGTCAGCGTCGTCGCATCAAAGAAAACCAAGGAGCTATGCCACGCTAGAAGAGATTAAGGAACAAGGACAATTAAATGCCACCCGGAAAACCTGTACTGGTTTCTGCACCAGGAAAAAAATGCCATTAAAAACAGGATAGCTTAGACCCTGGGGCGTGGGGGATGGAAACAACAACAACAAAAATCAGGACACTTCAAGAACAAATGGCAAATCTGGAGTAAGGACTGTAGATGAGACTAATAGTAACGTACCAATATCGAATTCTCTGATTTTGACAATTGTACTGTGTTATGTGAGAACAATGTCCTATTACGCATTAGGCACTGAAGTATTTAGGAGTAAAAGGAATTAATGTCTGCAGCTTAATTCTCTAATGAGAGAGAGAATATTAAAGAGCAAACGTGGCGAAATGTTAACAATTGATGAAGAGCACGGCGGAGTTCACCACGTGACTTTTGCAACTTTTTTCCTAGCTAGAAATTACCACCCCCCAATTTTTAAAATTTTATCAGCACAAGGACTGCTATTATTAGCCAGGCAATGATGCAGAATGCAGGTAAATCCTGTGGCCTGTAATCCAGTGATCAGGAACTCGATATTCCGGTTTCTAAAGGTTTCTGAACTCCAAAAATAGTGTTGAAAAATACATTTTAAGGCATCATGTGATACAAAAGGAACCGGTCCTGCGTGCATATACATACACATATTTGTTTCATTTTGCGTTTAAACTTACTAAACGAAGACCTTGGTGAAAAGCCTCACTCGAGAAAAGTAGTAAGTAATTAAACAGTAAGGTCAAAAAAGGCTTCTTTCTCTTCCTCTCTCTGCAATCTCCCAGTTGGGGCTTCCTACTGTGGCCCTTCCCCGCCCCCACCCCCAAAGTGTATCAAATAACGAAACTCACCTCGATCACTTTCTGAGCTGACAGTTTCTTCAGTGTTTTTGGGGTCTTTCAAAACAAATGACCGAGCAGGGGCTGGGTTAATATTCACAACTCTGCTCGGTTTCCCCTACTGTCGCATTGGCATGACAATGGAAACCACGGGCCACAAAAGGAGACCAACAAAGGAAGACAAGTTTTTAATGCTAGAGCCATCTGCCAATTCTCCTTAGGATCTTTCCAAGAACTGAGTGAAGATAAAGCAGGGGCTGAGAAGGGGGTCTGCAAGGGAGGGCAGAAAAATCATTCACGGGAAAAGCAATTGCAATATGAAAAGAACCAAAGAAGGTTTGGAGCCTGGATAGATGAATGAATGGAATCCCTCTAAATAGATCCACCGCACCCTCTCCAATGGGGCTTTTGTCGGTTGCCTAGCATTTTAAATGTTATAGTCAGAATATGTTATTAAGGGAGGATTTAATATACACGAACCACAAAAAAACACCCTGCAGAGGGGTCTTCTGATTACCCACGTGGAAAGCCCAAGCCACCTGCCTTTGCAAAGATTATGCTGGGTTTTCTTTCTTTATGTAGCAAAATGTCCTAAATACAGTAGTTTAGCAATAATAAAGCATTTTTATACCAACTCTACATCCCCCACTTCACCCAGAGATTTGTAAAACGTTAAGACCACCAACAACGAAAATCTATTTAAATGCACTAAACGAAATACGTTCATGCCCTCGGGGGATTTTGTTTAAAAAAATTTTTTTTGAGCCTAAAACATATTCTTCTGACATTATTCCTAGAAGAGCAATTCTATGAAAAACTCTGAAACCACGTGTGGACGCCTTCTTGGGAAGACTAAAGCATCGGAAAGCTTGACTTGACTCAGATACGCCTTCCCTGAGACATCTATCTCATCTTTTTCAGAATTCATAACATCCTGAAGGTAAGGCACAGCTTTTCTCCGTCTCTGCTGCTCCTAAAACATTACTAATCCCTGATTGGGATCAGTCATCTTCTGGAATTTTAGGTAACACGCCTTCATTTCTGAACACATCCTTACAGGTAATCTCCTGTAGAATTTGTAGCTGAAATAGAAGTTAACATTGGCTGGGGTGCTTTGTGGGTTTTCAATGGGGTGTTTGGGTGGTTTTTTTTTTTTTTAATTCCACCAATTTAAAATGCATGCATCTTGCAAGGGATTCAGTGATTAAAGGCTATCTAGTCGCTTCTCTTTGAGTCTGACTATATACACTCCCCACCTTAATTTTCAGGATTTATAAGATGCCTTTCAAGGAAATCTTCACGGATGCAGTGTTTATATAAATCTAGTGCCTATTTAAAAACTAATGTTGCGAAGTTGCAGTATTCATTTTGTAATGTTGAAAGAATATCTTTTAAAGCTTGTAGGACAGACTTTGCAGCCTCCAAGGCCTGAAAGAGAGGGGCTCCCTCCTTCCCTCCTCAGTCAGCCCAGGGACAGGCAAAGGGACAGGGTTAGCCAGAAGAGGATACCCAGTGAACAAAGTTTAATTCCAGGCTGCTGACACACAAGTCGGCCAACAGGCCCGGCTCTGAGAGAGACTGTGGCAGCCCCGAGCACACGCTGGCCTCCCTGGTGCCAGCAACTATGAGTGACTGTCCCACCACGCAGCGTTTGCACGCCCACCAGCCCCGGGCCTTGAACTCTGCTCCCTGACTGTGCACAGCCCGTGATGGAGTTGCAACCCTGTGGCCCCAGGCCGAGCGGCAGGAGGTGGCCCACGCAGAGCTGGGAGGCTGACCTCTCGCTGTGAGCCGGCTGTAGACCTGGCAGTTGACTTCCCTGTCCCGCACATAGCATCGGATCTCCTCTACGGCCTCCCGGATGACAGTGACGGCCAGCACGAAGCCCTGCAGAGAGAGCGGAGAGAGGGTGAGCCCTGCTGAAGGCGACCTTCCTCTTCTGGTGCTTGGGACAGAAAAGGCCAGAGGCCACACCGGAGGGCAGCAGGGCAGGGTCTGCTAATTACCCCAAACGCATACGCCCCAGCAAGCCCACTTCTCCGACTCCTTCCTACACACATGCCCTGGCGAAACAGTCACTGACACACATATACCCTGGCAGCCCTATTCACCACCACTGCAGGGTTTCTAAGAGGAAAAGGGGGTCCGTCCACAGGCAGTGACAGAGGGATGGCGCCTGCTGACTCGGCATGTGCTGGGCACCCTTCCAACTACGTTAGACCCCCACAACAACCCCATGCTCATGATTGCTGAGACGGAGCCTCGGAAGCACAGAAAGGTGGAGTCATCTTGCCCAAGGACATGAAGCTCCTAAGTGACTGCCAGGAAATCGGGCCCCAGAGTCCCTGCTCCTAACAGCCACATTGTTCTGCATCCAGAGAAACTTGGAAAACCTACTAGCCAGTACAATGGAGCACCAGGAGACAGAAAGAGTGAGATCCGTCCCACGCACTGACCTGCCAAGGAGGGAAACCAACTTCTCACAACGTACAACGTCACACCGTGCACACAAACAACACGGGACAGCCACCATCCTCTGTGAAGAGCTCCCAATTTCCACAACTAGCGGCTAGATTTCTTTGCAAGGAAGGGACTGAGAGGGAGGAAGGGGCCAAAGGGGACTTCGGTCTTCTTTGTACTGTTTTAAATCCTTATAAAGAGAACACATAGAAGTATTAATTGCATAAGTAGCAACAAATAAAAAGAACACTGGAAACTGCCCAAGCTTTCGTGGGCCGGGTACCCTAACTCATAAAATTTGGTGGGGACTGGTGTATGAGTCAGCCGTAACAAGAATCTATTTCCATCTAGATTTCTCCTCTCGTGGCAGTGAAGGCAAGAACACTCATTCATTTCTCTTACAAAATAGCCTTGTCATCTCCTTTTAAAGTCATTTTCTTAAAAATACGGAAAGCACCATCACCCTGAAGGTTAACAGCATTCCTTGAGCATCTCATTTTCATACTGTTTACTCCGTGAAATATATTAACTTCGATTCATTCAAAGAACTTTAAATCTCTTATGTAAATCTAGCCAGGGATGTGCGGCTTTGTGAAACTCCTCCGAGGGCTCATTCATCTTTACAATCAAAGGATTACTCCTGTTTCCAATCAGATGTAAAGTACTAGCTGCAGCCAGAGCAAAACGGGTACACTTCAGAATAAAAGCATAACCGGGCCAGGAGGGGCGAGGAAACCTGTTCTGGGAGAGCGCAGACACGGGGTGCAGGACCCCTCCCCCTCCCAAGCTGCCGTTTTTTTGTTGTTCTGGGCCAGAACCCAGGTGTTTGCTGTTTGTTTTTTCAAATGTTCCAGTTTCTAGTTCTCTCTGCGTGGGCCTAAATCCCATTGATGCTAGCGGAAAGTGTGTGCTCATACAAAGACAGAGCCGCTAACCTCCTTGCTGCAAATAAACACCGTCTCTGAAATTATCATATCTGCTCCCCCCACCCCACCCCCAAACACACAGTTCCCATTAATCCCAGAGGACATGCCATCCCTTAGGCTAGAAAATGCTTTCACAAAGAAATGCAAATGTAGTCCAGAAATAAATCCCAACTATGCAACTTCAGAGGTCCTTCACAGCCACAGATATTTAGAGAGAGGCTTTAATAGGGAGGCCTGGGGTTGTCTGAGCTTGTAAAGGAATCAGAGGCAGTGATAGCCTCTGATTAGCACCCAGACAAGCCATTCTGAAGGTGCTAAGCCTCCTTTTGTAAAGTTGTACATCAAAAATAGATTTACTAAAGCAAAACAAATCTATGAGCTAGAAATCAGAAAAGCAGTTGCCTCTGGTTAAGGAGGGGGTGACTGAAAGGGGCGTTAGGGAACCAGGGTGATGAAAATGTTCTGTATTTTGACTGAGGTGCGTTTCCATGGGTGTTGACAGATGTCAACACTCACTGCATTGCGAATACAATATCTGCATCTTACGGTACACGGGGTATATCTTAGTACCAAAAAATCTAGGGTATTTGGTCTTCATACAATTTTATGGATCATTTCAGCTATCTATTGAGGAATTTCTCCCTCTAATATATTAGTACCAAGAAAAAAGTTATCAAAAGCAAAATCTTGGGGCCCCTGGGTGGCTCAGTCGTTTAAGCAGCTGCCTTCAGCTCAGATCATGATCCCAGGGTTCTGGGATCAAGACCCCACATCGGGCTCCCCGCTCAGTGGGGAGTCTGCTTCTTCCTCTAACTCTCCGCCCTGCTCATTCTCACACTCACTCATTCTCTGTCTAATGAACAAATAAAAAATCTTTAAAAAAAAAAAAAATGCTAAATCTTCATCCAGACAATGAACAATGTCACTATTGCCAGAATTTTAAAATTCAAATGAGAGTATTTCCTGAGAATTTTCTGTCCACTGGGAGCAATAGAAGGCATCTCATCTGTAGGACTTCATTTAACTCTTCCGACAAGTCAAGGAAGCGGACATGAACGTCCCGTTTTACAGATGAGAAAACTGAGGTTCGAATTACGTAATTTCTCAAAGTGTAGCCAGGAGTCACACCTCAGCTGCATGGCTCTCAGCCCTCATCCAGAACCACGGTGCTTATTTAGAACTGGGTTTGGAACGGGAGGTCTTTCGGGCTGGTCAGAGACATTTCAGAATGTGTTCTAGTCCAGAACTGGAAACAGGCTCTGTCCAGAAATATCGAGGGAAAATCGGCTATAGTCACCTAGAAATAGATGCCATCTACTTTGTCTTTGACCCCAAACCTCCTTGTCTGCACCCCCTGGGAAGAAGCAACACGAAAGCCCCACCCCCCTCGCAGTCCCAACCCTTCACAGGAAACGCAGGCTCTAAAGAGACACCATGCAGAGGCAGGAAGCTCAGGGCCACCAGAGGCTGCTGTCCACCCGCCGGGTTTCTACCTGCGGCCACAGTTCTGGGAAAACAGGCAAGTCCGCGGGGAGAAGGGGAGCGGGAAGAGGGGGCAGGGGCCACAGCGACCGCATGCACTGAAGGTCAGGCTTCTGCAAACTGCAGCCATCACTTCAGCGAGGAGATGGAGGCAGGAGCTGGGGCCGGGCCCTCTAATTTAGAAGGGGGGGTGCTCTAGGCCATCCCCGTCCCCACCACTTGCCCCAGCCCACCCGGACTGGGAAAGGAGGGAGAGCTTCACTGGGAATATTTTTATGTTTCATGCATCGTGTAAATGTATTCCCTTTCAAATAACTACACTTCAAAAAGGGAACCAAAAAAAAAGGCAATGTGATACGTTATATTTTATATATAGACTAACTTTTCAAAAATAAGTTAGGTTTGACTCTCTATGTAGTATGTAGTAAACAGTGGAATGAAAAAACTCAAATAAAATTGGGGTATTTCATATAAAACTCTAAAGTGTCTAACTCGGGTCTGGGAACTCCAGGCCCACATTTGCACCTGTGGAAATGCAGTAGCACCTTCCATTCTGGATGGGCCAAGAGCTCCCAGCTCGCCCAAGGTTTGATTGTGTCCGCCCAGCCTCGGAGCCTGCAGCGTTCCATTCTGTGTGTAAGAACACAGCGTGCAGACTGGAATGTTCGTTACACGAGGAAAGGATGCAAACAAAAGTTTGCTCCCGCTCCCAGAGTCCTGCCCTCACCTACAAATGACAGCACGACAGCACAGTTTGCACATCCCCAAAGCCCCTTTGCTGTTCGTGTGGGAAAAATGAATCCCTTCTTTCTCAGGGCTGGAGCTGCTGGCCTGACTTGTATGCTAACGCGACACTCACAGTGTGTAGACACCCACCCACTCAGGGGTCCCTTAGCAAGTGGCTCCCTCTACACTGTAAGTGCCTGTGCACCGAATCCTTATCATCTCCCACCTGCCACTTAAAGGAAAAAAAAAATCCTGTTATTTCTTCAAGGAGGACTTAAATATTTTCTACTTTAACAGTCTTCTCCCAATTAAAACGTTAACAATATTTGTGAACAGAGAATCCAAGTGTTCCCCCAAGTCCCATTTAACTCAGAAATAAATAGCCTCTATTTGGAGAAGAGATGTCAGTTCCACCCTCTCCACCCCCCCCCCCCCCCCGGTCACACTGGGCTTCCTTCTGTTCTTCGAATGCTCTGAGACCATGTCTACCGCAGGGCCTTTGCACGGCTGCTCTCTGTAGCTGGAATGCTCCCACCCTCCTACTCTTCCGCCCATCCCCTCCTCAAGAGGCCTTCCATGGCCACACCGGCGAAGGCTGTCCCTCCACACCTTCCACCCCCACCTTCAAGCATTCAACAAATATTAAATGTGCCTGGGAGAGCCTGTCTCACCTGGGACCTTATTCTATAACCTCTGTGGCACTTTTCACAGTTCCAAATGATTTCATTCGTCTGTTTATTGTCTATTCCCTCCGAAAACCAACTCCACGAGGGCAGGAGTTTTTATCTGTTTCATTCAATCTGTGTCCCCGGCACCCAGCACAGTGCCTGGCACACAGCAGGTACTCAATAACCACTTGCCAAAAGGAGGTAAGGGAGAGAATGGAGGGGCATTCTGGCCAGTTCTGTCTGACTTCACACACAAAGCACAGAACCTGGTACCTTTCAAACCCTCGTGCCGACAGACTCTACGTAAACAGAAAACACGATCTCAGAAAACAATTCAAATAGTACAACCCACAAAGACAGAAACTTCATCTTTCTTGCTTGCCGCTGTGTCCCCAGAGTCTAGAAGGGCGTGAAATGCACAGTAAGCATGTAACACCTGGTAGCTGAAAAAATGAATGACCGAACAACTGACAGACGGAATGACTCAAGAGCACAGGCTTCACCAGTCTGATCCTGGTGGCATATGAAAGAGGGCTTCGACAGGAGAGGCTCGGGGCGCTGGGGGGGTGTCCTCTCTCTTAAAAGGCCACATCCCGTTCCAGATGCCCGGGTGACAGAGACAAAGAAGTGTCTGTTCCCAAAGCCCCGAGGTCACTGCACAAACCAGGCCGATTTACTCACCAGGGGGACCCAGTAGGTATAGAGGGCACCGAGTCTCATCTCAGGGACAAACTGAGAGCAGGCAAGAAGTAAGAAATAGAGGTTGAAAAAGTATTTGAACTGGTTAAACAGCACCTGGAACAAGGAGAGAGAAGAGAGGGAAGACAGTCACGGTCTGTCTGATGAGGTCGGGGAACCGCTGTTGAAAGCATTCCTACCCAAAAACAACTCCCACGGTACCTTCCGTGGGAACTTTAAGCACTTCTATATATTGTTTAGGGAAATACACACGGGTAATAAAAATATCATTTCTAAAAGTAAAACCATAAATAATGATACACATGGAAATTATAAATTTCAAGAGAGTGGGTACCCCTGGGGCGGGGGAAGGCACGCTGGGGGCCTTCGACTTTATCTGTTATGACTTACTTCTTAAAAACTATTTTAAGGGGCGCCTGGGTGGCACAGCGGTTAAGCGTCTGCCTTCGGCTCAGGGCGTGATCCCGGCGTTATGGGATCGAGCCCCACATCAGGCTCCTCCACTATGAGCCTGCTTCTTCCTCTCCCACTCCCCCTGCTGTGTTCCCTCTCTTGCTGGCTGTCTCTATCTCTGTCGAATAAATAAATAAAATCTTTAAAAAAAAAAAAAAAAAGAAAAGAAAACAAGGTAAACCACCATCTCCACGATATGATCTCAACACCAGGAGATAAATATAGCAGAATCCCATCCTGTGTGGAGGTGGGTTCTGGCAGAGCCTGGGCCGAGCCCACGCGCCCTGGGCGTGGGACTGGCGCCGCAGGACTTGTCTGGGGCGCGGAGCAGAAATGACGTGTCTCTCGGAGGCAAAGGCAGTCGAGTGCCCTTTTTCGGCCACCTCACTCTCGCTCAGTCATGGAGCTCTGGGGGCCTTGTATTCCAGAGAGCGTAGCTACAACATGGATGACAGTGGTCCCGTCTACACCAGAACTTCCATCAATAAGAAATAAACTTTTTCCTGATTGAAGATACTGAGACTTGGGGGGGGAGTTGAAGGGAGCAATGAACGCAGTCGGAGTCGCCCTAAAACAACATTAAAATTGACCTTAAGCTACGGCATTACACGTTTGTGTTTCTGTAATCTCTCCCAATAAATCAAAGAGTCACTTTTTTTTCTCCTTCCAGCACTGGGAACCGACGGCCGCCACTGCTTCCAGAGTCAGCTGGTGTGTGTGGAGGCTCTGGTGGGTAAAAATAGGTATTCAATTTAAGTAGGGGGGGAGGTTTGTAGAGTACACATCCACGGATTGGTCTAAGTTAATGTGGAAATGCTGTGACTCCAGACCAGAAAATACCAAGTAAAACAGAAACAGTCATTAGCAAAAATATCCACAGAAATTCTCTCTGGATGGTAGGAATGAAACTGACCTCTTAAAAATTTTCTCTATATTTGTATCTCCAGGCTTTCCTAGAGTGAATATGCATTTCATGATGACAGGGGGTGGCATTTAGGGAATGGTGGGGTTTTTGTGGGTTTTTTGGTGTGGGGGGTTTTTAGAAGATGAACAGCCAGTGGCTAGGGCAGCCGAGAAAACACACAGGCTCTTCCGCCACGGGGACCTGGGTCTCCTAAAAATGGTCCCTGGCCGTACGTACCCCAGGAAGAAAGGTGAAGAAGTTGTACTTCTGGTTGTTGATGACATTTCGAGGGTATCTCTGGTCCCTCTTCTCGGGGTGCCCCAACCACACAGTGCGGGGCCTGGGCTCCCCTCCGCCACAGCATCTCAGCCACTCACAGCACCTGTGGGAAAGGCAAAGTCACAGTGTCAAGGCCACGTCCACACCCGCCTGCTCTTCTCCAAATGTTTTTCTCTCAGGCATCTGCACTGGGTCAGGACAACAGCCACAAATGGGGCTTCATCCGTCATGAGAAGGGAACACAGAGCCAGGGCTTCTAAGAAGCTGTGGTCCAGATAAAAGACGGTTTGTGCCCAAGCCCAAATTACTTAATGTAAGTAATTTCAAAATGTAAGATTCATTTTTAAAATGAGATTTAAGTTTAAAAAAGCAAAGATACAGAAACACATTACCACTCTTACTTTCACATTTTGCTGATGAGAGGAAAGCTCGCGACAGTTAATAAAGCACCCAAGGAGGACCTAATTCAGATTTCTACCTCAATCTGTGTCTCCCAAATTGCAATTTTAATTACCCAAGTAAATGTCTGTTTGCTTTAAAAAAATTAAATTAAAAAATAAAGTACCCAAGTTTGCCAGGACGTGAGAAACAGGGGAGTCTCGCCTTAAACCACATCCATCTCATTTGAAAATCTAGCGACTTTCCAGCACCCCATGCTGTCAAGGTTGTTGGTCCCACCAAGATAACCGGGGAAAGGAGAAGGGGAAGAATCTCCTCTCCACACCCAGATCTCCTTTCAGCAGCACCCCAGAGGAGCCAGCCAGGAAGACAATGGCTCAGGGCCCAGGGTCCTCTGGAGCCGGCCCAGAGTGCAAGCTGCAGGCCAACTGACCGCACCCACTCCAACCCCGCACCCCGGCCAGCTGTCCGGGCTGTCCTGCGAGGTCAGCTCATTAGTGCACCTGCTCCCGGGTACCCGCCCCAGGCAGGGCAATGCGGGCAGCTCCAGCGGAACAGAGACTCTGAAAACACCCCAAAAAGGCAGCTCATCCTTCTGGAGAACCCATGCATAAGGCATTTCAAGAATCACAAGCCCCATAAGCACTGTGATGGAAACACCTCATGCCAAACTGTTGGCCTCTGCCCCCACATACACAGGCGGGAGGGAGAAACCCCAGTCCTGCCAGCCGCTCGCGATGCTGCCAAGTGAAGCGAAACCAAGCAGACAGGGAGATTAGGACTTACATAAATACTGGCCCGCTGCGGCCCGCCCTTCTCCCCCCCCTCCTATGGGTCAGTCAGGTCCTGGTGGGGTGTTGGGGTACAAAGCTGAGCAAACACGGTCTCTGGGCATCAGCAAGCTGCCTGCCCAGATGCTCAAAATTTCCATGATGAAACACAATGCTCTTTCTTAAAAATAGCATCTTCATTCCAGTAAACCGGTGCTTCGGTGGAGTTTATGTGACAAGGACAGGTTTCACTTCCAGTAACTCTTCTGTGTTGGCCCTGTTCTAAGCTGTCCAAAGGCCAGGGACAGAAGCCTCAAAGAGTCCAACGCAATTACTGCCCATGGATGGGAAGCACCCAGGTGGGCCACGGGGGCGGGGGGGGAGGGGGGTCACGCTCTAAGCGCTGAATGAACGCAGGAAGGAGGGAGGGAGGGTTCACCGGACAGGGAGCACACCTCTCTTACTTGTGGAAGCCATCCTGCTGGTCATGACTGACCCTCTGTGAACCAGCAATCCTCTCCCCACCCTGTAATAATCCTGTAATGATGGCTCCCATAGTTGCAGCTTTCCAATGAAAGCGGAAGAATGGATTTCAGAAAACCAAGCATCAGGTCCACCGTTTATCTGAGTTTTGTCTGCGTTGTTGCAGGTTCTGCACAGCAAGTTATCAGGTTAAGCCACTCATTACTTAACCTGCAGATCTGTGCACGTGCACGAAGTGGGTGGACAGTCACTGCAGCATGCACTGTGGCAGCAAAAGACTGGACATGAGCCTCACCGATCCATTAGAGGGGGCTGGAGAAATCAACAGGGAACAGCCACGGTAGTCTTTCAAGAAGAGAGAGAGCTGCACGCACTCAGTGGCCCCATTTTGCAAGACAGGCTAAATCGAAAAGCGAGAGGCTAAAAGGCGTGTCCAGGATGCTATTCTTTGCATGAACACAAGAGGATACATACGCAGACATGTTTCAAATGCAGGAAATCTCCAGCATTGGTTCCCTGTGGGAAGGACGGAGTAGGGAGACCTTTCGCTCTGTATTCTTTAGTTACGTTGTTTCACGTTGTCTAGGGACTCAATGTGGTTCCTTCCCAGCTCAATTCCTAAGAGTAAGCATTTATTAAATGTCCAGCTGGTACAAAGTACTAATCCAGGTCCTATGGGGACCAAATGTTGGAACAGGATCCTTGCCTTCTCCTTCCTCACAATCGCCCTGCAAAACAGGGTAAGTGTTCAGCACAGGACAAATGAAAAACTTTGTGTCACTCGGGCCCAGTATAATTGGCCCCAAGGCCATCTCCTTTAGCCAATCTGACAGTCACCGCATTTACTCACTTTCTGCATGCACTGGATGTATGTAACCTGCACACTTCCAATACACGATCAGTCCGACTTTCAGGTCAACAGTAGTTACTGAACACTAATGACAACAATAATATAAGACAAGTAAGCATTGCCTTTTTGTCACCTGTTCACATTCTCCTGCTATGTCTTGTGTGCCCATTGTGCTGGGCCCTCCCCTGGGCACTTGGGCATTCAGGAGGGAACAAGACGGAGCTTATACTCTAGGGGAGGGAGACAGACCGTAAACAACCACCCAAAATAAAATAAGGCCTGGGCAAGAGAGGGCGTGGGGGAGGGGTGTGGCCAGGGAAGACTAGGTGGTCAGGGAGGCTGGTGAGAGAGCTGAGCTGCGGGAAATGTAGCAAGAGCCGGGCAACCACACAAGGAAGTACAATCTGGGCAGACTGGGAGGGAACCCCAAGGGCAAAGAGCCAGAGGTGGGGAACAGCCTGGTTACACATTTGTCTAGAAAGACCGGTGCATGCCAACCACAGGGGAAAGGAGGAAGGAAGGAGGAGGAGGAAGAGTGACCAGGTGACACCGGGCTTGTCTCTGGGGCAGGGAGGCTGGATTTTACTCTGTGCACCGTGGGGATCACAGAAGGGTTACGAGCAGAAGGCGGCACAATCTGACTGACATTTTTAAAAGTTCGGTCAGGCTGCTGCGCAGAGAAGAGGCTGCAGGGGGTTAAGAGTGAAAACAGATGAAGAGGTGTGAGGTTCCTTTCTGGGGTAATAGCATGCTCGAATACGGATTGTGGTGACGGTTCCACGACTCCACGAATATACTTAAAACTGCTAATTATACACTTCAGATAGGCGAATTGCAGGGTATGTGAACTATATCTTAATAAAGCTGTATATTAAACCCCCCCAAAAAAAAGTAGAAATGGAGATCATTCAGGAAGCCACTGTCCTCATCCAGGCAGGCAGAGCCAGTGGTCCAGACTGGAGTGGTGGCCGTGGGTACAGATTTTCAAAATGTTACGGACACAGAAATGTACTGTCTTTAAACATTAAAAAAAAAAAAAAAAAGCACTGGGGCACCTGGGTGGCTCAGTCAGTTGAGCATCTGACTCTTGATTTTGGCTCAGGTCATGATCTCAGAGTCGTGGGATCGAGCCCCACATCGGGCTCCATGCTAGGCACAGAGTCTGCTTGACACTCTCTCTCTCTCCCTCTGCCCCTCCCCCCACTCACGCATGCTCTCTAAAATAAATACATAAAATCTTTTTTTTTAAAGATTTTATTTATTTATTTGACAGATAGAGACAGCCAGTGAGAGAGGGAACACAAGCAGGGGGAGTGGGACAGGAAGAAGCAGGCTCACAGCGGAGGAGCCTGATGTGGGGCTCGATCCCAGAACGCCGGGATCACGCCCTGAGCCGAAGGCAGACGCTTAATGACTGCGCCACCCAGGCGCCCCCATAAAATCTTTTTAAGAAATAATTAAAAAAGAGAAACACATTATTTCATTTAATGTTCATAATAATCCTACGTGGTATATACGAGCAACGCCCCCATTTTCACAGCGGAGAAACTAAGCCCAAGAGGACTCAGTGACTTTCCCAACACCTACTACTCCATTTGTTCCATGCTGAGTGGGTAAAGCTGGCCTTAAGCCCAGGCCTGAGGGATCCAGATCCTGAGCTAAGAGCCTGAGAGCACCTTGCACTGCCATGAACAGCCTCATCAGCACAATTATTTCACAGCCTTTTTTTTCCCTAGGCTCACATCATCTCATAAAGCTGGAAGGATCTTTAGGGGCCACGAGAGCTGTGGCTGCCACGCTGATTCAGATGCTCTTCCACAGGCTCATCTGCATGCCAGTGACGAATGTCTTGCCTCTCAGCTCCAGAGCCACCCTTCACCACCTGCTCTGGGATCATGGACTCAGTTCCCTTTTGCTCTCCTCCACAGCAAGCACACTGCTACGCTTTCTCAGTAGAGGACACTGGGGGGACACCAAGGGAGGAGAGGCTCTCCTGTGCTGTCCAGGCAGAAGCACCCAGTGGATCAGTGGCATGGGTGTGGGGCCACCCAGTGGTGCTGTGCCCAGCCACCCACCCAGGATGTGCAGTCCCTTGGAGATCTCCAAGGCCCATAGTGGAGACGTTCCCAGGGCCCCACAATATGGCCATCCTGTGTCCTCTGCACCGGCACCCTGATCCCTCACCCCCGGCTTGTCTCCCGAGGTCCTCCTGTCCCTGTAGCCCCCGATGTCCCAATCCCATTGCACACCCAGTGTGTCAACCACCGGCTGGGCCTGCCACCCCACCTGCACCCCGAGATCACTTCCTGCTTGCCCCGTGCCTGCAGACCAGCTCTCGCCCTGCCTTCCAGCAGCCTGCACTGAACGACACCATCTCCAACTACATCTGTACCCCAGCCTTAGGGAAAGGCCCCCTTCCGACTGCATCCTTCCTTGGGTCCACTCCCTCAGCCTAGACTACCCCAGAGTCTTCCTCTATCCTATAATTATCCTTTATCCTAATTTACTAAGTCAGTTCCCTCCATCTCTCCACCTGAGCTAGCTGGGCCAACCCCATCTCCGAGCCCCAGGTGTGGTGAGCGCAAGGATCCAGGCATAGCCAAGCAGAACCCTTGACATGGTCACGGTTTCAACAAAGGCCAGCGAGACCCCCGGCTGAGATTATCACTGGAAACACCAGGAAAGAAGTGCCCTTCACCGTGAGGTGGCTACGGTGGCAGAAGACAAGCGAGGGGCTGCAGGTGGCCCCTTTGTTCTTGTTTAGGGAAGAGTCGGCCTGAAAATGGGAGTCACCAGGAGGAATGCAAAGGTTCCTGACACTTTTGGAAGACTGCATAGGTCTGCCCATCTGTCCATTCCCGGGGCTTTTTAGGCTGAGGAGTCAATTAATTGGTTTTTACTTTTGCTCAAGCCAGTTTTAGTTGGGTCTGTTTGATATTCCTGGGGGCCACACGGCTGCGCTGTCCTTAAAGACGCCATCCTATTGGTTTCGTGTGTCTCCAAGTCCAAGCTTTTAACGAGTGCAGTCAACACCCTCAAGCCTGCCTTGTACCATCCTGACCTCTCTGCTCTGGCTTCATCAGAGCAGTGATGTCCGATAGGGTAGCTCCTATTACAGGTGGCTATTTACGTTTAAATTAATTGAAATAGAAGAATTCCGTCCCCTGATCCCACTAGCCACATTCTGAGTGCTGGCCTGAAGCTATGGACAGATTCAGAACATTCCAGCATGACAGAAAGCCGTATTGAAGAGCACTGCTTCAGAGCATCCCTTTCAAGACCTCTCCTTCCACCTCGCTCTTCAGCTGACACCAGCACCAAGGACACACACGTGAGCATCAGCAAGTGGCCCTCACGACCGACAGCCATCAGGCGAAGCGACTTTCGTACGCGCACAGTATTTCCTAGAATATCCAACTGTCTCTACCTTCTAACTTCATGGTACTGGCTAAACCTGCTTGCCTTAAACTGGGGGTTCTCAGCGAGGGTCACTTCTGGTCCCCCTGCCCAGGAGTACCTGGCAATGTCTGGAGACATTTTTGGTTGTGACACCTGGGGAAAGGAGCTACTGTCGGCTCCTAGTGAGAGGAGGCCAGGGGTCTGCTAAACATCCGATTGTAAGCAGGACAGCCCCCCGGCCAAGCATGGTCCAACCCCAAATACAGCAGTGCCCAGGGTCAAGAACTCCTGCCCTAGATTCCATTTACATAATTTTAAAGGGTAACTCTGTACTACTATCATAAATGGAAAACCAGTATCACTGCCATAAACACAAGGTAAACATCAAAACCAACACAATGGAAAGCAAACAGTGTTACTAAATTCGGGCCGGATTCAGCGGCTCTTGCTGCTTCTCCTGTTTATACTGCCGAGACGACGAGGGCTGGCTACCAAAACGTCAGCCCTGACAGGGTTAGAAACACGGAAGGAAAACTAAAAAAGGAAGGAAGTACCTTACTGCACGTCTCCACGTGATTTAGTTCCCGTCCATGAATTACTTGGGACTTTATCACGGCTGCACCTGGAGCCCTCACCTGCCCACGTTTGGGGAACTCCTGTCCCACAGGAGAAGCTTTGCGCTGGCAAAATTACAAGCGGCCAAGTTCCCCTCCCGCCCCCCACAAAAAGCAGTGGTGGCAGCCAGGCTCCCTCTCAACATCTGGATTGATCCCTGCGACTCTCTCTACCCCTGGTGGCTGCCACCACCACACCCTGTCTGTCTAGGGCCCAGACTTCGGTCCCCTGGGGGCCCGAGAGGGGCAGTCACCCAGAGCTGTGTTGCGGCAGCTGTCACCCTAGTGTCGTGAATTATGGCTATTGTTTCCTCACACCAAACCAAGCTGCCTGCCACCTGCCATCACAAAGGAACTCCTACCTTCTACACGGGCTAAGGAGATGGGCTACAAGACAGACGGAGAAATTTGGGGCGCCTGGGTGGCTCAGTCGCTGAAGCTTCTGCCTTCAGCTCAGGTCATGATGTCAAGATCCTGGGATCGAGTCCCCCACTGGGCTCCGTACTCAGCGGAGAGTCTGCATCTCCCTTCCCCGGTGCGTGTGCTCTCTCCCTCTCTCAAAGAAATAAAATCTTTTAAAAGATGAGAAATTAATGGAGAGACTAAAGAAGCAATAACAGGTGAGAGCCATAGTTTTGAAATAGCAGGACCATAAGGGGCAGAGTAAGGAACACCCGCTTTTAAGTCAGATGGACTTGGGTGCCAAGCCCAGCCCGGCTCCACACTGGCTACGTGGCTTCGAGCCACTCACCTTTTGTGATGCCCACTTTTTCTGTCTATAAGATGACAGTAAGACCTGCCTTGCTGAATAACTATGAGGATGAAGGAATTTATATAGGAAAGGCATAGGCCAATACATAGCACGTGACAGGCATTTAACTCATAGTACATAGATTTAAGGGTTTTTTTTCCAGATAAGAAAACATAAATCAATGTTCTTACCTATTGACAGCAGCAGCTATTCAAAGAGGTTAAGATGTAATGCCAGAGGGGCGCCTGGGTGGCACAGCGGTTAAGCGTCTGCCTTCGGCTCAGGGCGTGATCCCGGCGTTATGGGATCGAGCCCCACATCAGGCTCCTCTGCTATGAGCCTGCTTCTTCCTCTCCCACTCCCCCTGCTTGTGTTCCCTCTCTCGCTGGCTGTCTCTATCTCTGTCGAATAAATAAATAAAATCTTTAAAAAAAAAAAAAAAGCTGTAATGCCAGAAATAATTCAGTTGACATAAACTGCTTCCAGCTTTGACCATTTAAACAAAGGAAAACCAAAGTAAATTTTCTTATGATCTGACTCTAAAACAAACAAAGGTTTTGATGGTGGACAGACTGCTGACCAGATGTGCAGTGGTCTCATACAATCTGGCTGAAATGCAAGGGAAAGCACATATTACAAGGGGAAGCGTCAAAGGAACGATGTTTCTGGAAAAGGTAGCTACTGTAACAAGGAGCTGGCCTCCAAAGAAATGATCATCTCTGCTCTGGGTGTAACCACAATCAGCAGGCAGTCAGTAAATACTTGCTAAACTGCCCCCATGGTGTGCTGAACTTTCCTGAAGCCAGAGTCCAGGAAGCTATCGTCTCTGTGTTGATACTGGGAAGATCCAGGAAGAATTTAAAGAAGAACTAAAGGCCATATGGGAAACAAACAAACAAACAAACAAAAAAGCAGCCTACAGCAGTGGTTCTCAATGGAAGGGGAGGACTGGGGGGGGGGGTTTGCCCCCTGCCCCAGGGACACTTGTCAGTGTCTACAGAGATGTTTGGTTGTCACAACTGCAGGGGCAGGGAGGGACTCCCGGCATCTCATGGGTAGAGGCCCAACGTACTACAACGCCCAGGACAGCCCCACACAGAGGATTATCCAGCCCCAAGTGTCAACAGTTCCGAGTTTGAGAACCCTAGACCGGAGCAGCACTGTCTGATACATTTCTGCAAACGTTCTCTATCTGCATGGTCTCCCACAGCAGCCGCAGCCACAGCTACGTGTGGCTGAACACTCAAAATGTGAAATTCAAATTTTATTCCATTAACGAACTTAAATAGCCACATAGATCTAGTGTGAACCATACAGGCCAGTTCTAGAAGGATGGAATTCAAGTGGTTAACAAGCCTAGATGCCTGGGGAGGGGTGCTGGAAGGCATGGAAAGGAAGGTAGGAGGGAAATTTTTGCTCTGTGTTCTAAAAATATCTAGGAGGCTGAAAAAAAAATTTTTTTAAACTAGAGGAATATAAAATCTAAAGTCAGGGGCACCTGGCTGCCTCCGTTGGTAAAGCATGCGACTCTCGATCTCAGAGTTATAAGTGACCCTATGCTGGGTCCATACCCCATGGTGGGTATAGAGATAACTTAAAAAATAATAATAAAATCTTTAAAAATTAAAAATAAAAATAAAATCTAAAGTCAGAAAGAATGCAAAAAAGGAAGCTAGTTCACTGAAGTCTGAACGTTATCTCTGGCCACAGCAATGCTACCCACTGGTGGAAAAACTGGGCCATATCAAAGAAAAAAGCCAAGTCAATGTGGAAATTTCTCTTTAAATAGAAACAGGTCCTCTGATCTAGCAAGTCTACTGGAGGGATGGATTAGATATGAATTCTGGTACAGGTGAGCAAGAGGAAAGGTACAAGGATGCTCCCAGCAGCAAGAAAGCAAAACCCTGGAAATGACCAAACACCCATCAGAGAGGAACTCCCTGCACAATGGACCTGAACTATTTTTTTTTAAGATTTTATTTATTTATCTGACAGAGACAGAGAGGCAGAGAGAGAGGGGATGAGTGGAGAGAGGCGTAGAGAGAGATGGAGAGGCGGACCCCCCACTGAGCAGGGAGCTTGATGCGGGGGCTCAATCCCAGGACCCTGAGATCATGACCTGAGCTGAAGGCAGATGTTTAACCTACTGAGCCACCCAGGCGCCCCGGACCTGCACTAACTAAAAGAATAAGGTAAACAGATACACGCACTGACAGGGCAAGATCCAAGTGATGAAGGGGGAGGGGGAAAAGTGAAGCAAAAGATATGCATTATGCGGTATTTTAATAAAAATAACAAGATAATATATACAGGGGAAAATAACACTGAGAAACAAATATGCACACGCACACACACACTCAGACTGTTAATTCCGGTTCTCCTGGGGGGAGGGGGCAGTCATCGATGGTAGGATCTGTCGCCTTCCCTATTTCTCCTGCCGGAAGTCTTTCCCTGCTGGTCTCCGGCTGCCCAGCAGCGCAGGACACCTCTTACAAAAGTATGAGTCATACTGCGTCCCGCCCCCACGATGAGTCAATCACTGTGCACTCAAGTCCAAGCCTGTCGCCGCTCATCCCAGGTCCTCTGTTATCAAGCCTCCAACTGCTGCCAGGGCAAATGAGCTCCCGAACTCTACTCTTCTCCAACGTCCAACCCCTCTGGCAAGACTCATTCGCACCAGATTTCCTTGAGCCACCCATTCCCCTTCTTCTACTTGTCCTTCAAAACCCAGCTCTGGGCTCTTCGGGAAGAGAAGAGAAAGCAGCGCTGGTCTCTCTTAGACTTTACTTGCCTGCTTCTTTCTAGGAAACTCAAATCTACGGAAGCCCAGCGAGCAACATATAATAATAAATGAGCAAAAACACACACAGGGTCTGGCGGGACAGGGCACACTGAGGCGCCTAGACCTGTGGGAAGGAAGGGGCCACCTAGCTTCACCAGGATACGTTCTCACACAAACCTAACACAACAGACCGTAAGATTCCTCATGACGAAGACAAAAAAGGCTCCGAAGCGCACACCCTCGGTTGTTAAATGTTGGTAACTGACGCAATGCTTAGCTATTATGCAAAACTCAAAGCACACTGAGTTATAATTTTTTACTTAGCATGATAACCAAAATCAAAAAGTTTAATACCACTTGTGTTGGCTGGGATGGGCAAACAGACACTTCCACTGCGGGGAGGGGTCTTAATCAGTACACCCTTGAGGGGAGGCAAGCTGGCGGCAGCTCTCAAAATCACAAATGCATTCACCCGGACCCAGTGATTCCCCTTCGAGATATTACGTATGTTCTAACATGGGCACGAAGACTTATGTTCGACATCACTCTCCGTAACTTGGCTAGGAATAACGTACCATGAGGAATAACGCAGGCGTCCCTCAGTGGGAGACTGCTTATATTAAGTATGGTAAGTCTATTCGATGAAATCCTCGAAAGCCATTTTGTTTAAAAAAAAAAAAAAAAGGAATGCAAAAAGCTTTTTATGTACTGATACGGAACAAGCCCAATGTGTACAGTTAAGGGAAAGAAATATGTTGTGCTGTATAAGGCAGACTAACAACGGAATAAAAAAGGTCAAAATCCACGTATGTGTGTCTAGATAGATAAATATAAAACCCATGGGCCTTCTTTTGGAAAATGGTTAAAAATTCTCTAGAACGACACAGAAGAAATTGATAAGTGGTCACCTCAGGAGCACGGAGTAGCCAAAGCAGGCGACGGAGGGAGGCTAAGTTTACAAAGTACAGTGAACTATCTTGACTGTTTCTTTTCTTTTTTTTAATTTACAAACAAAGCAAATAAAACCCACCCCACTCCCCACACAGCACCCAGCTCTCCATCTGCAGCCTCGGATCTTGGCCACAAGCCTGGAGGTCAGAAACCAGATACTCTTCGCCTCACACCCCAGATCGGGTATACAGAAGGTGCTCAGTTGCCCTGAGTGGGCTGAGGCATCTTTCCTGGGCCTCTTGACCGCCCCAGGTCCCCAGCACGCAGAGACCTGCTGCCTTACCTCGTGCGTTTATACTGTATCTGGGGCATTTGCTCACAGGTTCTAGACCAGGTCTGGGGCCACAGCACAGCCAGCCGTGTCACTTCTCTCACCGCTCCCCAGAGTCCCGCCGCAAGGCCCTCCCCCCCTGGAGAGGAGGAAACTATACTCCCAGAGTCCCACCAGGAGTCCAGCAGGCTGGCCTCACAGCCAGCATTCACCCACTGCGTTTGGAGATCTCACCCCCCCCCTCCCAAGGATCTGAGAGCTGCCTCTGAGCTGTCTAGACAGCAACCTAGGGAGGCACCCCATGACAGGGACACAGCAGGAACACACCAAGGGTCCCCAGGGGCACTGCCCCGGCTGCCTGGCTCCTCCCTCCAAGCACCGTCAGCCTTCACGGTGGCTAACAGTGGCTGCTTTCCTTTCCACGGGCCACAGGCTTCGGGGTCTAAGCACTCCGCACACACGAACTCACTTAGCCCTCAAAATCACTTGCACTAATATCACGCTCATTTACAGGGACGGGAACTCACTCGCCCAAGGTCATACAGCCAGTAAGCGGTAGAGCCCACACTTGCACCGAGACAGTCTTGCTTGAATCCACGCTCTCAACCCCTCACGATCTTCAGCAACCAACCGTGGCCCTGGGGAGCCACCACCTGCCCCGCTAGGAGCCCTTCCCTTCCCAGCCTCGGCTCCTCCCCTGCTCCCATGGAGACGTGGGCAGCAGCTGCTACTCCAGCCCCGCTCCACCTGGGCGGGGCTCCGGCGGAGACGCCCCAGCAAGGCCGTGGGAGGGGTTTCCGGGGGCGCCCGCCTGCAAAACGCCAGAGGTTACACCGCCAGTGCCTTCTGAGGAGTCTACCTCTGGAAGCAGGTGGTGGAGCTGCCGAGGGTCTGGCACAGGGACCGCTCAGGTGGCGAGGAACACTCCCCAGGCAGCGAGTCCACCCCTTTTCTAACGTCCCTGCTGGGGGCTCCGACAGCTGTGCCGAAGACCTCCACTCTCTGCAGGGAAGCCAGACATCACGGCACTTGGCCCTGGTGTCCACACACAGCTGTCCTGAGCAACTGTCTACGGAAAGATTTCCTTGTATTCATTCAACTAGTATTTATCGAATGCTTGCCGACTCTCGCACACGCCTTATGTAACTCCCAAACATACAACCGTGAGCCGCCCAGTTCACCAGCACAGCTACAAAGAACGCTGCGTAGAGAGCATCTCCCCAACCAATCACAGGCTGCTTCTGTCCTCCATACGCACCCACCTCACACATCAATCAACAGGAAGCCCAATTTATGGTAACCAGAGGGGGGGGGGGGACGTGTTTTTACTTGTTTTTCTTTGTTTTTAAACCTTCCCAATCTCATGGACATGGTATGCTAGCCAAAAGGTGAAATAAAATAGTGGGTGAAGAAGGCCATCACTCATCCTCTGACCCTGGAACAGAAGGCAATTCTGGCTTCACAGGGTGTAAAATGGCAGAGCCCTTCCAGAAAGCCACTTAGTTAGAGCCCCACAGGTAGAGCCCTTATCTGACCACACCTTCCATTTAGCCCAGGGAACTGGAGATTCTCACCTATTAAAATTTCTCAAATGTAGGGGCACCTGGGTGGCTCAGTCCGTTGGCATTGGACTCTTGATTTTCACGCAGGTCATGATCTTGAGGTCATGGGATCGAGCCCCACATCAGGCTCCATGCTCAGTAGGGTCTCTGCTGAAGGTTCTCTCTCTCCCTCTCCCTCTGCCCCCCCCATACTCTCTCTCAAATAAATAAATCTTTAAAAAATTTTTCCAAAGGAGAAAGCTTATACCAAGATATCCTCCCTAGACTAAGCTCTAATTTACAATAGCAAAAACAAACTGAAATCATGTCACTTTATACTCACTAAATTAAAATATAGATCAAAGGAAATATACAATTCAATGTTAGCAATAGCAGGTAAGGCTTTAAATAATTCTAAGGATCACATCTTTAACTCTTCTGTAACAGGAATTATTACTTTCATAATGGAAAAAATAGAATGCTAGTGTATAAAAGTTCCACACAGGGTCCCAGGGCTGGGAAGGGCGTTTGCACCCGGCTCTGAGCACTTCCTGGGCTACACTGGCCACCTCTGCCTGTGCACGGGTCTTTCTCAAGCAAGGCCTGCTGCCCCAGGCCCCTAGTTCCATCACCTAGCATGCTATTCAGGCGGGTGCCAGTGACTACTGACAAAGGCTCAGCCCCAGTTAATGCAATTCCCTGGAAACATTATAAATCTCAGCCATGCTGGAGGAAGAGCTGCTGGGAGCCAGTGTGGACTGAATGGGGGCATCTCCAGCCAAGTAGCAAATATGGGATCAATTAGAGCCCTACAACCCAGGTCTCCGACAAAGGCCTCTGTGCCTAATTCCTTACGGCAACAGGCTACACGAACGAGGGAGGAGGGAGAGAGGAGAGAGAGGAAACAGAGGAAAGCCTGGATCCCCCTTTCTTTCTGTGAAAGGGTTCTGTTGTTTTCCCCCCTGTGGACTCCAATACTCAGCACACACCTTCACCGAAAGCCCCTGTGCCCTGCACACCACATACACCCCTGATGAATCAGCAATGTGATGTCTCTTGGGGTGACATTTCCAAATAAAACTAAGGGCTTTGGAAGTAGGCAGACCTGCTCAGAACTGTGGCTCCTTGTCGTCTACTGGCTCGTTCAGTCGGTTAGCAAATACTAACTGTGCACCTACTACGTGCACCTCGGTACTCAGCACTGGGCCGTGCAAACTAGAGGAATGAGGGCCCTGCCCTCCGGGAGCCTACTTTGTCACAGGTGGGCAGGGTGGCAACTCGAAACAGCGAACAAATACATCCACAAGACCACGTCCTGCGGGGGAGGCAGCTCCTTCCGAGTAGGTGGGCTGGGGAGACCTCTCTGGAGCAGAGACAGCGGGGCTGAGCGCGGAGACAAGAAGGCAGCAGCAGCTTGCGAGCTGTGTGCGCCGGGACTAGCTTCTTAACCCCTCGAAGCCCTGGTTTCCCAGGAAACGGAACAGTGGCTCCTGGCACAGGACTATGCGTGAAAGCCACAGGACAATCCACTGAAGCCACCGAGGGCCGCGGTCCTGGCCCCTAAGCAGCCAGGCGTTAACAAAACTCCTACCAGAACACCCCTTCCGTGTCACCGGAAGAAAGCTCCGTGCTGGCGGGGACTCCTGTCTCCTGTGTTTAGCTAGATCCCCGACATTAAAACTGTTCCCGAGGGCAGAGTAAGTGCCCGGCAGATACCTACGGGGTGAACGAACGGTAACCCTCCGAAACGTCCAAAATTCGCGGCTAGGTTTCTGGTTTTCTGCGGGGCAGGCCGCACTGCTGTTCTGCGAGACTCACTTTGCAGACTGGCTCATCCAGCCCCAGAGAGGTGACGTCCAAGCCCAGGGGTCTGCTCCTCCCTCAGCTTTCCCTCTCTGCGTCTTTGGGGTGACTCTGCCGGCATCCGGAACAAAAACAGAATTTAAAAAGGGAAACGAAGGGGTGCCTGGGTGGCTCAGTCGGTGAAGCGTCTGCCTTCGGCTCAGGGTCCTGGGATCGAGCCCCACACAGGGAGTCTTTCCCCTCTCCCTCTGCCTCCCGCTCCCCCTGGTTGTGCTCTCTCTCTGTCAAATAAATAAATAAAATCTCCTTAAAAAAATTTGTTAACTGAAACTAAAATAACAACTTGTGAAAATATAGGGTCCTGGTGAAAGTAAATTAGCCATCCGACTCAAAGAAATATCAGGCTGCCATTAAAAATGTCATTTCCAAAGTACCTCATGATACAGAGAAAGCCTTATATTAAAATGTTAGCTCGACAACAGGAAATAAAAACACACGCGCTACATGGTTATAATTCATAAAACAATGTACACACAGAAACAAATGGTTATAATTCATTAAACAATGTACACACAGAAACAAATGGTTATAATTCATTAAACAATGTACACACAGAAACGAGACGGGGAGAAAACAGAGTGTCTAAGATGTTCCGTTAAGGGCAGTTGTCCTTGAAGGGAAAGTCAACAGCAGTGTTCCACTCCTCGGTCTTGTCCGTTCTCCAAGTTTTCTTTAATACACTGCACTCATTGTACAACGAAAATAAATTCCCTATATTTTTACCCTTCCCTCGTAATGTAAGCTACTGAAGAAGAAGGTGCTTGGTCAGAGAGGAAAGCCACTGGGATGTGACCATTTTGCCAAGTCTCACAAGCCCTCAGTCCCTTCCCCCTCAACAAAAATCACCTGCTCCGAATGGATATTACAGAAAAAGTCAAATAGTAGAAGTCATCAAGACAGGTCACAAAATGCAATTTACTGCCTGAGTTCAAATTAAAATGAGTCTTTTTAAAGACTGAAATGAGGGGCACCTGGGTGGCTCAGTGGGTTAAGCGTCTGACTGTTGGTTTTGGCTCAGGTCATGATCTCAGGGTTGTGAGATCGAGCCCCAGGCTGGGCTCTGTGCTCAGCGGGGAGTCTGCTTGAGGTTCTCTCTGCTCCTCCCCCCACTCACACACGCATTCTCCCTCAAATTAATAAATCTTAAAAAAACAAAACAAAACAAAACCCACTGAGGGGCACCTGGGTGGCTCGGTTGATCAAGGATCTGCCTTCAGCTCAGGTTGTGATCCCAGGGTCCTGGGATCGAGCCCCACATCGGGCTCCCTGCTCACTGGGGAGTCTGCTTCTCCCTCTGCCTCTGCCCCTCTTCCCCCCCACTTGTGTGCTCTCTCTCGCAAATAAAAAAAACTATTAAAAATAATAAATAAAAAATTAATTAAAGGAAAACTGAAATGAAGTCTTTGTCATTCTAAACCAAAACCATTTTTTTTTAAAGATTTTTATTTATTTATTTGTCAGAGAGAGAGTGAGCAAGCGCAAGCAGGGAGAGCTTCAGGCAGAGGGAGAAGGAGGCTCCCCGCTGAGCAAGGAGCCCGACGTGGGACTCGATCCCAGGACCCTGAGATCAAGACCTGAGCCGAAGGCAGACACTGAACCAACTGAGCCACCCAGGCGCCCTTAAAACCATTCTCAAAGGAAAAAACCTTGTTCTCAGTGTCATCATCTGTTGAATAGGGCTGTCGGGAGGAAGAGGGTGATGCCCTTCAAACTCTAGAACAGTGCTGGGCACCTAGTAGCACACAGTAGTGGTTAGCAACTCTTAAAATTCTCGTCAAGTTCCTCCAGCACAATCCAAGTGACCAGAACGACAACAAAGCACACAAAGCCCAAGGTGGATACGGGACTACGTGAACCCTTGAAGCAAAGGAAGCGGCGGGGGCCAGGCCCGGCAGCCCCTCCACCCGGCAGAGCACGTGGCACGTGGTTCAGGTTGGGAGGGGGGTGGTCAGCTCCAGTCTGCATGACTTTGCAACATGCTCAGAGAGAGCGCTGGAGACAGGACTACCTAAAGAAAACCGCTAAGGAACTCATCGTCAATTTAGAATGAAGGTTTATGACTAACATCCACAGATACCACGCTTGCCAAAATGGGCATAAGGAAGATACTTCCTGCACGAGTTTGCTAGGGTTGCCGTAATAAAGCCTACAGGCTGGCTGGCTTAAATAGGACTTTATTTCCTCCCAGTTCTGCAGGCTGGAAGTCCAAGATCGAGGTGTGGGCAGGGTGGGTTTCTTCTGGGCCTCTCCTGCTGGCTTGCAGAGGGCTGCCCTGCTCCCGGGTCCTCACGAGGTCTTTCCTCCCACCCCAGGCACCTCACTGTGTGTCCTAATGTCTGCTTCTCATAAGGACACCGGTCAGACTGGAACAGGGCCCACCCTAATGGCCTCACATTAACTTAATCGGGTCTTTTTTAAAGGCTCTATCTCCAAATACAGGGGTCACCATCGGAGAGCCTGGAGGTTAAGGCGTCCACAGAGAATCTGACAAGGGATACACCTCAGCCCCCAGCGTTTCCCAGAGGCTCTCTTCCAACCACTCAAGGCTTCTGCAGCCACTGAATCAGAAAGCTGAACTCCTACTGAAGAACAACAGTCCAAACATGAACTTCTTGCCTAACAGGTTTTTCTTTGAAAAAAAAAGAGAGAGAGAGAGAGAGAGAGAGGGAGAGAGGGAGAAAGAATCGGGAAACCTTCACAGGACACTAAGAGACAAGGCCAAGCATAGTGAATATTCATTCCATTCGTCCAGTGGCTCCTAACTGGTGCAATTTTGCCCCCTCCCACCCCCCACTCCCCAACCCCTGGCACAGGGGGACACTTGGCAATGTCTGGAGACATCTTTGGTTGTCACAACTGGGTGGAGGGTACTACTGGCATCCAGTGGGCAGGGGCCAGGACCGCTGTCACACATCCTACAATGGACGTGACAGCCCCCACAACGGACAACTGTCACACCCCACAGATCAACAGAGGCGAGGCTGAGAACTGCTGAGGTCTAACCTGGCCAGGTCTGACTTCACCCTGTGTCACAGCAGATGGCCTGGCAGAGGGTGAGAGATCCTGCCAGGCCCCATTCTACAGGGAGGGCACTGTCCACGCTCCACCCTGCTTCTTCCTCGGGGAGGCTGGCCAACAGGCTCCTCCTCCTGGCATTTGGCAAATGCCACAGAGACCCAACTGTAATGACAAAAGCATCCGGCTGCCCTTCATTTCCCACAGGGAGCCTCTCTCTCCTGGGGCCCCTTCCAACTGCCTCTCCCATAATCCCCCCAGACTGTTTATACAATGATAAAAGCAACAGTAAGATCCCCAATCAACCTGGTAAACAAACCATTGTTTAAAAATCACGTTTTTTTTAAAAAAAAAAAGCTTTTCGTGGATAACTTGGCAAAACAAAAAAATGTTTTAATCTATTAGCAAAATCAGATTTCCCCATGTCCTCCCCCTTATAGCAATATTATAGTATTTTTAGACTAAAAGCAACATTTTAGCACAGGCGGCCGCTCCCTAAATATCAGACACGTCTGGGGGCGCATCTACAAACCTCATGATCTTTGAGTTCACAGTGTTCTTTAAGTCACTTCTGTTTCTCGTGTAAGTGTATTCTAAAAGGAAACTCCCTATCGATACTACAAAAAGAAAGCAAGTATCTCTTGGCACAAACAGAAAGAACCGAAAAAATAATTGTTAGCCTTTCACCGGCCACGAGCCACCCAAAGTGATCTTTGGCGATGTTTCTCCGTCAATCCTTCCAAGTCACACAAATGAGAGAAAACAGATACTAGCTTAAGAATTCAGCACTGCTGCGGGCGCCCAGCCGGTGCGCTCAGTTGAGCCCCCAGCTCTTGGTTTTGGCTCAGGTCATAACCTCAGGGTCCTGGGATCAAGCCCCATGTCAGGCTCCACCCTTGGCACGGACTCCACTTGAGATTCTCTCTCCCTCTCCCTCTGCCCCTCCTGCTTGTACTGTCAGTCTCTCTAAAATAAATAAATAAATCTTTAAATTAAAAAAAAAAAAGGTTGCGGGGGGGGGGGGGCGACGCCTGGGTGCCTCAGTTGGTTCAGTCTCTGCCTTCGGCTCAGGTCATGATCCCAGGGTCCTGGGATCGAGCCCCACACGGGGCTCCTTGCTCCGCAGGGAGCCTGCTTCTCCCTCTGGCTGCCGCTCCCCCTGCTTGTGCTCACTCGCTCACTCTCTGACAACTAAATAAATAAAATCTTAGGGGAAAAAAAAAAAAAGAATTCAGCACTGTTATAGCTCTTTCGGTAAAAGTCATCAATAAGAACATTACAAGTCGTCTTTTTCTTTGGAAATTAAACTAAAGTCCACTCAGTGTCGTAAGTAAAGCTGGAGGCACCCCACATCCATTCCCAAAAGTGGCCACAAATACCACCAGAGCTAATTCATGACTTTCATCGTTTCCATTTGGGAACAGTACTAAAAGAAAGCGCTATTCTGAGAAGTAGCCACCAAAAGTCCAAAGATGGACTGGTCGGTGCCTTGCCTCTTCCAGCTCGTGGCATGGGTGCCTTAGGTCAAGGTCAAATGGCCACACTCCTTCTTTGGGACCGGCTTGCAGGGCCTCCAGTCCCTGGTCTTTCTCCGGAAAGCGCCCGAAAGCATGGTTCCTGTATCCACCTCTACCCTTCAGCACCCCTGCCTGTGTCTGTAATTCCACATCCCCTGGTGTCACTGCCTGGGGGGGCGCCGGGCCGGGTTCTGCGCAGGGACTCTGTAACAGGAAATGGATGGCATGAGTGCAGCTGAGCGGGCTGGCAGCGGACGCCGCGGGCACTTTCCAGTGGGCCGCTGCCAAGGCTCGTCCCGACTGTTCCCGTCCAGAGGGGCAAAGGGCTGTTTACACAACTCCCCACTCCAGCACAGGGAGGGGAAGAGAGGGGAAGGCCTGGGGTCTATGGATGTCACTGAGCAGCACGACCCCCTCCTCCATCCTGCCCCCAAACACACCCTATACACAGTGTACCTAATACCACCTCCACCGTGTCAAGAGGACACTGCACGCACGCGCAGACACACACACACCCCTATATACATTCGATCCTCATTATTCGCGGTTTCTGTATTTGCAAATTCACCTACTGCGTAAAACTTACAACCTCAAAATCAATATTCACAGCACTGTGGTGGTCACTCACAGACATGTACGAGACTTCCCCAGGTGAGGGGGGACAAGGCAACACTTCCGGTCCCAGCTCCATACAGTACATATGTGTCCTTTCCACAGTCCAAATAGACCTAAATAGGGCCACACTTTTTGCACTTCGGAGCTTTTTGTCAGTGACATCCCTGTTTAAAATAGCCCCCAACCATAGTGCTGACATGCTGTCCCGTGTCCTGAGAACAGGAAGCTTATGAGTTGCAGGGCTGTTGGTCCTGGGTTCAATGTTAATGAATCAACAACATACATTAAATACAGAGTCTTTAAACCAAAACATACCTTTAAAACAAGGTAAAACAGGACCAGAGGCTTGCAGAGAAGTAACCCTGTATCTCCCTTTGGGGGCAATGGTTCAGTATTCGCTAATTCAGGGCTGGCAGGGACCTTCCGGAACATAACCACTGTGAATAACGAGAATCAACCAAACTGTGTCTAACGCTACCTCCGTTGTGTCAAAAGAGAAAAGGGCATTTTAACCCCACAAATTAGAAAGGACAGCTTCAGACCTTTCAGTGGAATAAAGGAATGTATGAGAAGAACTCCCCGCGCCGGCATTATCTTTCTTCTTTCACGTAAACAGTGAAACCCACGTTACTGAGGGACCCGGGTCCTGGCGCGGTGCCGAGCACTGCTGCGAACGCACACGGAGCCTGCCACAGCCCTGTCACTAGACTCGGTCATGTGAGGTCTGAGATGGCTTCTCCTGGCATCAAGTCCTCTGCGGGCATTCTCCAGCTAGAGTTCGTACTCACCTAGGCCCTCTCCAAAGACCCAGAAAGAGGACAAGATGTCATCCAGTGCTAGAAATCCAGCCTCCAGGCTGGGAGAAGAACAACTTCCAGTGCTCGCCAGTGCTCCTAGCGCTCCCTGCACGCACGAAGCCCGGCGAGCCAGGCACTCTTCCCATGTCCCCGTGTTGCACGAGAGGAAGCTGCGGCTCAGAGGGGAGAAGACAGTCCCCCGGGTTGATACAAGCAGAAAAACGCCAAACTGGTCCATTCACCTAAGTCCGTGTGACCCTGGAATCCAAACTCTTTAACTCACAAATCCACAAAGCCCGCGGTCAGTCTGGCCTGGGTCATTGAAACTGCAGCCTACAAAATTCTCACCTTGGTTCTCGCAGCGGTTGGAAAACGTGCTATAGCTTAAAGAGCTGCCGCTCCCAAATTCTCTACCCTGCAGCCGGGCGGGGGGGGGGGAAATCATTCATTGTTCCTGGGGGGGAAAAGAACTCAACTGAGGGAAAGAGCAGAGCTGGCTGGACACCTGCCCCAAAGAACGCTCCCAAGTTCTAACTGGGAGACAGGCTCACCTGAGTTTGCATTAGTTTCTGCCACACGTGCTCGGCCAGGATTAACTGCTTAACCTTTCTGAGCCTCAGTTTCCTTTATCAGTAGAACAAGCATAAAAAATACCAACCTCAAAGGGGCACCGTGCGGGAAGGGCAAGAGAACCTCAGTTCAGAGCCAAGACACCGCAGATCTCGAGTAAGCACTGGTTCTCCCCCTCAGCGGTCAGGGAGCGGGTCCTGCAACACGTCGGTTTAAATTCTGCACCCTCTGGGACGCCTGGGTGACACAGACGGCTCGGCGTCTGCCTTCAGCTCAGGTCACAATCCCAGGGTCCTGCGATGGGGTCCCGCATCGGGCTCCCTGCTCAACGGAGAGTCTGCCTCTCCCTCTGCCTGTCCTTCCCCCGGCTTGTGCTCTCCTTCTCGCTCTCAATAAAATCTTTAAAATTAATTAATTAATTCTGCACCCTCAAGCAAAAGGTAAGCATGAGCCTTGAGACGCCTCTGGCCAAGGCCGGCAGGCAGGTGCCCCCACCCCCAGCCTCCCTGGGATGTGAAGCCAGGGCAGGCACCTGTTCCCGGGCTCCGGGGGTACGCCCACCTTGCACCGGCCACCGCTTGCTGCTGTGGCCAATCAGCATGAATTCATTATCTTACAGTTCTGGAGGCTGGCAGTCCGTAGCAGGTCTCGTGGGCCCCCAGTCAGGATGTCAGCAGGGCCGGGTTCCCTCTGGAGGCTGTTTGCTCGAGGTTTCCCGTTTCGAGACGCCCCCCTGTGTGCTCCCGTCTCCATCTTCAAGCCAGCAGTGAGCGTCCTGCCATGTCTCTCAGATTCACTCCCCGCTCTTTCAAGGACGCTTGTGAGGACACTGGGCCCACCTGGCTAACCCATCTCGAAATCATTAATCACATCGGCAAAGCCCCTCTTGCCACGGAAGGTCACCTGCCCACAGGCCCCGCGGGCCGATATTCTGCCCATCGCACCACCTCTGCAACAATCCAGATTTTTTTTTTACTCTTTTCCCTTAAATGCTTGACTTCTTGCGTCAATAGCATACAGTGTTTTTCACATAAATCATCCACTGAAAAAACTCTTCATGAGAATATGTGTCTTGTATTTAAAGATGGAAACTAACTCAGCTCACAAGCTGCTGTCCCTCAGTGAGGAAAAGAGACAAAGGCAGAGGGGATGCCTTCTCTTTGCCTGAGGCTCCCTTCTGGTGCTCACACCCCAAATCCCCCCCACCCCCACACTCAAATCATGTGGTTAAGACTTGATGCCATCAACCAGGGAAGATCTCTGAGCCACAGAGTCACATCAGAAGAATGAGTAAGCAGCAATCTGAGAAGGTCCAACAGACTTCTGCCTGGACCATCTAGAAAAGGTTATCCCCTCCCCATTCCCAGGGGATCAGACACTGGAGATCGGCTGCAGGCATTTCTCCTCTCAAAAAGGACTTACTGGGCACCTACTCTGTGCCAGCCTCTGCGTGATGGTGATTAAGCTGTCACCAACTGGGGCCCCGCTGTTCCCAGCTGAATGATCACACGAGCACGTCACACTCCCACTGTGTGAGACAGAAAAGGAGCAGGTGCTCTGAGAGGCTCCCAGTGCAACCTGATCTCTAGTCAGGAACATCAGGGAAGGCTCCCCCGAGGACGTGAGACCTCGGTAAGGCTTAACGGAAGACTGAGCTTTGACTAGGTGAAGAGGGGAGAGGACATTCCAGGCGGAGAACAGGATGTGCAAAGGTCCTGTGTCAAGAGAGAGCCCAGGAGAAGATACTGAGCACAGTGTGGCTGGAGGAGAAAGGGCCCAGGCTATACTATTCGGTGTGTGAAGATGACGATGGAAGGAGGGAGGGGCCACAACAGAATCTTCTGTGATGGTGGAAAAGCATGTACCTCCATCATCCAACATGCAGGCACGGCCCACATGTGGGTACTGGGAACTAAAAAGTGGCTCACGCCACCGAGGCGCTAAATTTCTAACTTTAATTCTAATTATTTTAACTCTGAATGTAAATAGCCACATGAGGCTCAGGACCACCATGGTGGACAGCATGGGACCTCACAGAAATGGAAAGCCACAAGAGGGCTTCGGGCAAAACATTTTCACGAGCAGAACATCTGGCCACACCTGCTCTGGCCGCAGGGTGGAGACCTCACTGGCCGATCAATACCACGGAGGCAGGGAGGTGAGTGATGACGGTGATGGTGGCCGTGAGGGTCAGGTGCACAGATTCCAGGCAATTTGGCAGGGGGCACACGTGGGAGGTTTAGTAAAGGGTGAGCAAGGGAGGGCGAGGCAGCATCCGGGATGATGCCTGGGTTTCCAGACTGCGTCACTGAAGAGACGGCACCCACTCTCGGGGCTTGGGAACACCGGAGGAAGGAGGAAGGAAGACCAGGCTTGCGGTGGGAGCCAGCCCGTGAGTTTGCTCTCGAGCAGACTGAGGGCAGGAGTCAGGGGGAGGACAGAAGACGTGGTTCTCTGCTAAGGTGGTCACTAAAGCCATGCGTATGGGTGAACTGCACCCATACTTCCAAGGGGAAGGAGGTCCAGGACCAAATCTTAAGCAACCGCAACACTTAATGGTGAAAGAGGAGGCAGAACCATACCGTCGTGGAGGATACAGGAAACGATGACAAGCTGCGTCTCTAAAACTCAGGGCAGACAGGAGAAATGAAGGCACATGTCCACACAGAGACTTGAATGTTCTTTACGATATTATTTATAATGGGCAAAAACCAGAAATAACCCATATGTCCATCTTGGTTAAAAAAAAATGTGATCTATCCATACAATGGAATCCTATTAAGCCATAAAAAGGCACTTTGAAACCCCTGTGCTGAAAGAAACCAGACACAAGGACAACATACTGCATGATTCCATTTACATGAAATTTCCAAAAAATGCAAACCTATGGAAATAGAAAGCAGATCAGCAGGACTAAGTGCAAACGGGCATGAGGGAGCTGTGTGGGGTGATGGGCGTGTTTGAAAACTAGACTGTGGTGATCGCTGCACAAACGCTAACTTTACTTCTATTATTTTTAACTCATCTCTGCACCCAACGTGGGGCTCCAACTCACGACCCAGAGATCGAAAGTCTCACGCTCTTCCCACTGAGCCAGCCAGGCACCCCTATAACTTTACTTTAAAAAAAACAAATCAACGAATTGTGGGTCCGTTAAGCATCTGCCTTGATCTCAGGGTCCTGGGATCTAGCCCCACGTTGAGCTCCTTGCCCAGGGAGGAGTCTGCTTCTCCCTCTCCCTCTGCCCCTCCCTGCTCATGCTCACATTCTAATAAATAAAATATTTTTTTAAAGAAATCAATGAATTGTACATTTACTATATATTTTATGTGAGGTAAATTATGCCTCAATAAATTTGTTTTAAAAATTCAGTAGAATATGAACTTAATCAGCTCTTTCTAAACCCAGTTCATATCCAGAACTTCCTAGTCCAAATACATCAAAAATCAAAGCATCCTCATCCAATCCAGCCATAAAACCCAAAGGCAAAGTCTTAGTTCAGCCTGTAATATCACACCAGAGCCTCAACATACCTGGTTGGAATCATTCAATGCAATTAATCATTTTCCCAGATTCGATCAGAACAGAGTCATGAATTGGGGTGCCTGGGTGGCGCAGTCGTTAGGCGTCTGCCTTCGGCTCAGGGCGTGATCCCGGCGTTCTGGGATCGAGCCCCACATCAGGCTCCTCTGCTAGGAGCCTGCTTCTTCCTCGCCCACTCCCCCTGCTTGTGCTCCCCCCCCCCAAAAAAAGAACAGAGTAATGAAATCCATAATATTTTTTAATGTCCCATCATCAAAGGCCCCTTCCTCTCAAAGGAGCATTCCGGAGAGCCCCCAGTAGCAAACCTCATGCAAAAGCCTGTCTTATTTATCACCATTAGCTCCGGCAAATACTAAGTTGTATTGAGTACTCACTGTTCTAAACTTTACATGGATTAAGTCTCTGAAACAACCCCCTGAGGTATCCAGAATTCTTATTCATCCCACTTTACAGATGGAAAAACTGAGACCCAGAGAGGTACAATAATTTTCCCAAAGTCAAATGGCTTGTCAGTGACGGAGCCTGGGCTTGAACCATGCTCAACTCCAGAACCCACACTCCTATCAACCAACGTCTGGTGTTTCACCAAAAAGGGAATTCCATTCAGCGAGCGGCAAAGCACGGAAAGCCAGAGAATGGTTTCAGTCAAAGCCGTGCACAAGCCCTGTTTCCTAACTGAACCGCTGCTAAAGGTTTCCCAGCATCAGGATGTGGTAACTTTCTCGAGAGAGAAAAGAGCATCGGAGCCACAGGATTCCTTCAGCAAATAAACTCCATGTCCTGGCAACATATGCTGAGTGACCCCAGCGTTGATTACACTGTCTCCTGGGACTCACTGCACCTACGTTTTTGGTTTAACCACAAAACCCCCAACCATCCTATACCTTAGAGCCATTTAGGTGAAATGAGTCGACTGGGTTCAAATCCACCCCCTCATACCGGCTATCTCTGTGACCTCAAACAAATTATTTCACATCACTGAATCTTAAATTTCCTTGTCTATAAAATGAGGAAACTAACTCCCCAAAACTCACATAATCATTACGAGGATTAAAACAGGGCTATTGGTGGGGCGCCTGGGTGGCACAGCGGCTAAGCGTCTGCCTTCAGCTCAGGGCGTGATCCTGGCGTTATGGGATCGAGCCCCACATCAGGCTCCTCTGCTATGAGCCTGCTTCTTCCTCTCCCACTCCCCCTGCTTGTGTTCCCCTCTCGCTGGCTGTCTCTATCTCTGTCAAGTAAATAAATAAAATCTTTAAAAAAAAAAAACAAAAACAAAAACAGGGCTATTGGGGCACCTGGGTGGCTCAGTTGGTTAAGCGTCCCCCTTTGGCTCAGGTCCTGTTCCCGGGGTCCTGGGATTGAGGTCCAAGGTCCTGGTCTCTCTCTCTCTCTCATCCTCTCTCTCTCTCAAATAAATAAAATCTTAAAAAACAAAACAAAACAGGGCTATTTATGTCAAGTACCCAGCAGAGAGAGCCTGACCAATCACAGACAGACAGTCCCTGACTTATGACAGTTCGACTTCGGATTTTTCAACTTTACAATGGTGCAAAATCAATATGCATTTGACATAAACTGTATTTTGAATTGTAATCTTTCCCCAGTGATGCGATCCCCCGCCATGACGCTGGACAGCAATCACAAGGGTCAATACTGATACACTGACAACCACCTCATTCCCACACAAGCATTCTTTCACTTTCAGTACAGCATTCAATACGTTACATGAGATATTCCACACTTTATTATCAAATAGTCTTTATGTTACACGATTTTCCCAACAGTAGGCTAACTTAACTGTTCTGAGCATGTTTAAGGTGGACCAGGCTGAGCTACGATGTTCAGTAGGTTAAGTGGAGTAAACACACTGAAGCTATTTTCAACTTAAAATAGGTTTATGAGCATGTAACCGCTTTGAAAGTCCAAGAACATCTATATTAGTTTCTTCTTCAACTCCCCCACCCATATTTCAAGGAGCCTCTCCATCACTCTGCTTACAAAAGTGCTTCCAGACCCCAAGATTCCCACCTTGATGTGGGCTACTCCTCCTAAAAAAGCAAATTAAATGCAAGAAAATACACATAAAAGCCTGGCTGTCCTGATACAGGATCTGAATCTCAATCACTGTCACTGTTTAGCAAATAAATTAGTTCCAATTAGCAAATTCTAAAAATGGGGTATGTTCCTCCATTCCAATACCAAACATATTTAACTGTCAGCACCACTCCCTCTGCGCCCCCATTTTGACAATACATATCTCTATCATGGTAATTACCACTTTTAAATAATTACCCTCATTTCTCTGTCATGCACTGAATCAGGAGTTCTCAACGACCACAGCACGGTAAAACCATCCGGGGAGCTTTAAAAACAAATAAGACACCCAGGTCCCACCCCAGATTATTTCAAAGGTTTAACACGGGGGCAGGGATGGTAGTTGTTAAGATCCCCAGGTGATCGCAATACACAACCAGCGTCAGAAGGCCTGTGTGAGTTGGACAGGGCTTGGGTTTGTTTTTAAAGATTTATTTATTTGAGAGAGAGAGAATGAGTGGTGGGGAGGGGCAGAGAGGGAGGGGGTGGGTGAGAGATTGAGAGAGAGAGAGAGAGAGAGAGAAGCAGACTCCCCGATCCCAAGACCCAGAGATCATGACCCAAGCGGAAGGCAGATGCCCAACCCACTGAGCCACCCAGGCGCTCCGGGCAGGGCTTGTTTAATTAACCTTTGCATCCCAGTCACCTGGCACCGCCCCTGCACAGAGTAGGCGTCTCATAATTGTTTTAAACACAAATTGGTAACTAGAAGACTTGAATCCACTGATCACACAAATTCATTAAAGTATTTACCCAGGGTGTATATTACACGCAGACACTATCCGGGCACAGAGCTCAAGTTAATTATTGTTTAGCCTTGAGTAGTCAGGATTAAAATACGCGAGAACGGTGAAAGAAGGGATGGAGGGCTGTCTGTCTTAGGGCCGAACGACCCTGAGTTCATCACCATTCTGCAGCATCTCCCCTGAAGTCCTTAACCTGAGCTCGTTTCCTCCTCTGTTTTACATAAACCCGGGCCTCCGGAACATTCAAGGAAGACGGGGACAAAGACCCCACAAAATGGCAGCTAGCATCACTTTTTTTTTTTTTGTTTTAATTCCACGGACACCTGATGGAAGCAAGCAACCCTAAGGGTTCACCCTCCGCATCTCCTGCACCAAGCAACTGACGCCACATTAAGCCGCGGCCACAAGGAAATGGCCTGAGAGCACAGGATGTTAAGGGAAAGGGCCGGTCCAAGGCCGCAGCCCCGCCCAGCTGCGGGTCTCAGTCGTCAGGGCACGTCAACCTCACCTGGGCAGCCTGGGAAAAAGCACATTTCCAGGTCCCACCCCCACCCCCACGAACTCTGATCGGCGGGCCTGGCAGGGGCCAGGAATGTGCATTTATTTTAACCAGCCCCATCAACCCTCACCCCCAGGTAAATCTGTCGCAGACGATGCCACAGTCCCTCACAATCTCAACAGGTCACTGCCAACCTCCGAACGGGAGGACGGCAGGGCGCAAAATACCTACCGTCCTCTCTCTCTCTCTCCAGGAGAGAGAAACCCACGCCTAGGCTGCCCTGGGGTCTGCCAATGCGGGAAAGGCACAGCAGGTGGCAACCCCCACCCCTGCCAGGGGGCTCCTTCCCTCAAATTGTGGGGAGCGGGAGGTTCTCCAGTCGACCAAGAGGAGCCCCGCCCAGCCTCCTGCGGCTGCTGGTTTCAGATCCACCCAAGGCCGGGAAGAGAAGGCGGCGTCCTGGGGCAGGGACCCGGAGGCGCTGATGGGGGACCCCGCGGCGGGTCTGCGTGCGGAGGCGGCCGAACCTCCCCCCACCAGTAAGCTCAGCATATCCGGGCTCCCGAGGGCTGTTGCAGGCGCAGAGCACGGTTTCATGTGGATCAGATCGTAATCACAACGACAGGGAGTAATCAGGAAACAATAAAAGGGTGAAAAGCTATGGCTGGTCCTAACTCTGCGCGCGGGTAAACAGCGCTAGGGCGGGTCCGGCTTCTCGGGGTTTCTAAAGGAAGGTGGGCAGGAGTGCAAGGAAGCCGCGCGCTCGGGCCCAAAAGGGACAGGATCGCCCACGGGGCCCGGGCCGGAGCTACAGCTGGGATGACCCGCCCGCCTCCCCCGCTGGCCGCCGGCTCATGGCGCCGGCTGCGGCGCGGCCAACATGTCAAGCCAGGCCAGGCCGCCCCAGCGCTGGACCCGGCCCGCGCGGACAAAGGCGGCCGGCGTCCCCGGGCCCCGCTCACCCGGCGCGGGGCCTGCTGTCCATCCGCTTCTTCTGGCGCACCGGCTGCAGCGGGATGTTGTCCGTCATGTCGCCCGCGCCGCCCGCCTTGGCCGCCGCGCCCCCCGCGCCGCCTGGGCCGCCGCCCGGTCCGGCCTCCGCGCCGCCGCCCGCCGGCGCCGCGCCGCCCCGGGGGAGGAGGCGGCGGCAGCGGGCGGGCCGGGCCCGCAGCGAGGGGGCGAGCTCGCGAGCGCCGGGCCACGCGCGGAGCCGCCCGCGCGGCCCGACCGACGGACACGGGCGCACCATGGGCCCGAGCTCCGCGCTGCGCCCGCTGGCCCCGCGCAGCGCCTGCCACGGGGGGCGGCCGGCTGTGTCGGCGCCGCCGCAGTGTCCCCGCCCCCCGCCCGCGCCGCGCGCCCCCCCACGCGCGCCCACCCGGCCACGCGCCCCCCGCCCACGCCCCGCCGTGCGCGCGCGCGCCCGCCGGCCGCCCGCCCACCGCCAGCCGCCGCTCATCCGCACACGCACACGCCCAGCCGCGCTCCCCGGTCCCACCGCGGGCGTTTCCTCGCGTGCTAACGCTGCCACCAACATGCACCGGCACACACGAGCCCTGCAGACACGCACTCATTCTCACCCGCTTCTTCCCCATCATCGTCCCCATTCACAAGCACATGCACACCCTGCCGCCTCACCCCCTGACGTCCACGATCAAACACCTGTACACCCTACCACACTCACCCGCCTCTCGGTCCCCCTCATCTACCCATTCTGAATCTTAGGCCTCACACACGTGTGCCCCAGAATCAGTCGCACAGGGACGTGCACCCTACCTTACTCCGCTTTCGGTCTGCCTCACCCACCCTCGCTCTCCCACCTGGATCCCTGGGATTCACAATCACGCACACGTGCACACACTCATGTTCACACTCCCTCAGCTACCTCTGGGGCTTAGACACATTCGAGCATGCTGGGAGTCTCACACACCTGACTCCTGCACCCAGACCCACATCCACGCTGACTGGTTCACACTCTCCCACACAGTGTCTAGGATCCATTCACTTTCAAGGGCCTGTTAAAGCTTTGAGAACAGGAAGAAAATGAGTCGTGGTGACAGAAGGAAAGACAGGAGGGGGGAAATTACAAATCCATATGTAATTGAAGAACCGCGAAGTGTAAAACCCTATAAATTAACCTGCTGTATGTAACCAAAGCAAAGTTTTAAGCAGTTACACCTGATGTATTTCACGTGGAGTATGGGTGCCTTTTAATATGTTTGCTGTGAGCTACCAGGTATCTGTGTCTGGGACCCTGGATGAAGGAAAGCTGATCCCAAGCCGAGAAGAATGAGTTATCTCATGTCACAAGGAAGTTCCTCATGAAAAGAAGCATGCCATTGGAATTGCTGCATTGCGCCTTTGAAGGGAAAACAGCATGGTTTGGCTAACACAGCCTGCTTTCTCTCCTGTCTTTACAACGGTGCTGAGCACACGGGGCGGCACACAGTCAACACTCAATAAATGCTTGTTCAGTAGAGGGAATGTAAACACCTGGATGCACTGATTACGGCATCAAAGTAGGCCCCACCCTCTCGCACCTGCTCCCCTGGAAGTCCCCCTTAAGCCCCGCCCACCTCCCCTCAGCGGCAAACCCCAGGCCCTCTTCTCCACTCCACTCCACTCCCACACAGACTAACAGAAAAGACCAGAGATTGTGACCCTGGAGTGCAGCTTCCCGCACACAGCTGGGGCCCAATAAAGGTGAGCTTTGGTTTTTATCATGCACCTAAAACACGCACGGGGTTCCATATTTAATCCTCCAACAGCTCTGCCAGCGAGGTCTCAATCAACCCCGCTTCACAGGTGAGGAAATAGCCCAGAGTGACCTGCACAAAACGAGGTTAGGAGGGAACGAGGCTGGGCTCCAGGGCCTTGCTTTTCATGCCCCCAGAAGGCAGGACGAAGGGCCTCCAGCGATCAACTAAATCACTTAGGACACTTCCAGCCACCTCCTAATCCCGATTTCCAGATATCTCCAAGTTCCCTGCGGCTTTGTGGAACCCATCTGTGGCCACCATCATCAGACTGTGCTTTTTCTTTTTTTTAAGATTTTTTATTTATTTATTCGACAGAAATAGAGACAGCCAGCGAGAGAGGGAACACAAGCAGGGGGAGTGGGAGAGGAAGAAGCAGGCTCATAGCAGAGGAGCCTGATGTGGGGCTCGATCCCGCAACGCCGGGATCACGCCCTGAGCCGAAGGCAGACGCTCAACCGCTGTGCTACCCAGGCGCCCCTGTGCTCTCTTTTTCTAAAAGCTGGAGTAGTGATAGCGGTTCTGTCATCAGAGATCCTACAACACTTTCCAAGACAACTTACAAATGGCCAAACCTCAGTTTCCTCATCTGTAAAGTGGGGACAGTGCCAGCCTCGCAGGATTGTTGGAAGGTTTAAATGAGTTCATTGTAAGTACAGAACAACTGGAAGAGTGGCTACGCAGAGGAAACACTCTGTAAGGCTTGTTATTACAGAGTTGGAAGAGTTCGGGGCAGTCATGGGAACGGGAAGCCCTTAGCACAATGCGCGCACGTGGTAATACTCGTGGAAGGGAAGCTATTACAATTCCTCCTCCCCCAACTGCTAGGAATATTTTTATTTTTCCCTAATTGAAGAACGAGCACCATAGTATCTATCCAGTGGTCATCTCTGGACAAAAAGATTCTAGGTAGATATTTAAAATATAGTTTAATTTATAGACTATTTTTTGGAGTCGTTTGGGATTTACAGAGAACTTGAGCAGATAGTAGCAAGAGCTCAGTATACCCCCCCGTATCTACTCCCCCACCCCGAACTCAGCAGCTCCCTTGTCATCAACATCTTGCCTGAGGGCGGTACATCCACGGGATCTGACGATTTTCCTTATTTTTATCTATTCTATTTTTTCTTCAGTGAACATGTATCACTTTTACAATGTTTTTACAGAAATACTTTTTATCTTTTTAAAATTGGGGTTTAAGTAATCTCTACACCCAATGTGGAGCTCAAACTCAGCGACCCCGCGATGAAGAGTCACATGGTCTTCCAACTGAGCCAGTCAGGTGCCCCTAAATGAATAATTTTTTAAAAGACAAGGAGCCCCCTCTTACCCTCCAGAGGTAGTAACATTTTCATGTGAAAAAAAAGAGATGATTTTATTGGTTTTGTTTTTTCCCAATTTTTTTCCAGCACACTTTTATAAACATCAGAGAAGATACTTTTCAAAAGGTTTCCAGCAAGACAATCAGTCCCCAGGAAGAGAGGCCCTTACAAGCTTTTATCTCATCTTGAGAGTGATCTACGTACACGAGGCAGCAGAGAGGCCCGTGGGGCCTTGGAGCAGCGCTAGGGGCCAGGAGAGGAGCCGAGCTAGGACAGGGCAGCGACTGGATGGGCGGGTGACGGGGGTCCCACTCAGCAGGACACCGCTTTCCTCTTCCTGGCCCGGGTCTGCCTTCTCCCCGTGGTCCTAGGAATGGTCACCTCGGGGTTCCGCTTGCAGTCTCTTTCAGTAACCCTGAGAGCCCTCTCTGTCCAGCAGGCCCTGAGTCCAGGAAGCTCCTGGTACTGATACCTGGAACAGAAAGGTCTTTAACAGATAAGCCATCCTAGTCCACAGCTTCTGCTTTCTGAGATACTGAGGTG
Source organism: Ursus arctos (assembly GCF_023065955.2). Classification (NCBI taxonomy): domain Eukaryota; kingdom Metazoa; phylum Chordata; class Mammalia; order Carnivora; family Ursidae; genus Ursus; species Ursus arctos. Next base: position 9,989,167 of record NW_026622830.1, on the reverse strand, counting down.
CAGAGGCCACCCAACATCATCAACAGATGGTCGGCTGAGGCCATGATCTATTTTGAGATCTCGGTACAGCCCACCCTGAAGCCTTGTTTCCATCGATCTCCAAGCTGGCTCCTGCTGTTTATAGCACGTTGGCAGTAAGTAGACAAGAGGTCAAGGGCACAGATGAAATGGAGACAAGGAACACGGGAACTCAGAATTATTATATTTTTAAGGTTTATTTATTTATGGGGTGCTTGGGTGGCTCCGTCAGTTAAGTATCCACCTTCGGCTTGGGTCATGATCCCAGAGTTCTGGGATCGAGTCCTGCATGGGGCTCCCTGCTGAGTGGGGAGCCTGCTTCTCCCTCTCCTGCCTGCTTGTGCTCGAGAGAGAGCACACGAAAGAGAGAGAGCATGAGCTTGATCGGGGGAGGGGCAGAGGGGGAAAGAGAGAGAGACTCTCAAGCAGACTCCCCACTGAGCAAGGAGCCCAACATGGGGCTCGAACCCATGACCCTGAGATCATGACCTGAGCCAAAGTCAAGAGTCAGACGCTTAACCAACTGAGCCATCCAGGTGCCCCGGGAACTCAGAATTATTACAAATCTTTTGGGGTGAATTCCAGCTTTGGGGAGAAGTGAAGTTCTTTGGGTGCCTGGAATCTTCTCTCTGAATGATTTTGGGTGAATGCTCTAGGTGTTCCCTAGAGCACAGTTGCTCAACCTGGGTGCTACTGACATTTGGGCTGGATATTCCTTTACCCCGGGGCTTTCCTGTGTGTTTTACGTTCAGCAGCATCCCAGGTCTCTCTCCTCTACAAGCCAGCAGCAGCTCCCCTCCCCCCTCCCAGGTGTGACAACCACAGATGTCTTCAGATATTGTGAAATGTCCTGGAGGGCAAAATTGTCCTTGGTTGAGACCACCGGGCTAGAATGTGAGGTTAAATAATTTTTAACCCTCTAGCAAAGCTATGTCTCCAACCCTAACCTCACCCTCCCTGTCCCATCCCCGCCCCCCAGCACAGACCCCTGTTTAAAAATAAGAACTCCTTAAGGGCTTTCCAGGAGCAACAGTATCTACCTAGGATTTAATAATACTATTTGGTTTGTACAGTACTGTTTTCACCTCCAAAAAGACACATGGAGTTTAGGGGAAATTCCACAGAACATTCATTCATTCAAGTAACCTCTGAGGACCAACAATGTTCAGGGCACTGGGGATACAGCTAACAGGCACACACCATCCCTGCTCCCTGGGGTGCAGGACTGCTGGTTTCTAGAAGTTATTATCCAGGCTACCTGTGCCTTTCATTGTCTTTTGAGCTATTTCACAACTCTGTTGAGAAACCACCAAAATACACAGGACTCTTGACCATAGAAATGCAAATGAATTTTATCCAGTGAAAGGCAAGCGACTATTGCCCCGTGGATACTGTTTTCCACCTCTTTGTAAATTCACTTCGATACTCCTGATAGCCTGCTTTTGGGGGGTTGATTCTCCTTTGAATCGGGGGTCAATCTGTTGGTCAAATCTTTGACAACCGTCCTTTTCTATTTGTAGGAGCCATGATTTTCCCTTTTGTAAATATTGTAAGAGGAGATGGCAAATAAGGAAACATTCTAAGAGTGCAAAATGCCACGTGGATGTGGAAGATGCTGTGCTGTTGTTAATCCTTCTTGATAAAAATAGAAAATTGGTCTCCTCAGCCGTCCCCTCTGATTTCCCCCCATTTCACTGGCCTGTAAGGTCCCAGGGGGCAGCAATCTTAAATTCCATGAGCGTCTCCTCTTCTTCTCTGGGGTTTTCGCCATGTGAGAAAAATGAAGATATTATCGGTCTCTGACATGTCAATTAACTCAGGACATTTCGAGAAATCAGTGGAAATAATTTTTCCCGTCAGAGTATCAGCAAACATTAGATAACAAAAACCCCAAACGGATTTATGGGACAAAGGGGACAAGTGTCAACACTGGGTATAGCTAGAGCATGCCTCAGTCTTTAGGACACTATTCCTTTCAACTTACTCTTTGCTTGAAATAGTTGTTTACCAAAGGTTGGAGGGTGGAAAGACTAGGGGAAGGGGCGGAGGGGCAGTTCTGCAGGGCCATTTAGGGATGTTTCTTCTCTTTCAAATACTTTTTAAAATGCAGAGCCTGATGCTTCTTTGGAACACATTTGCAAGGTCTTATCTTAAATACAATTGCAAAGTCCACTTTTGAGACGTAAATTTACTTCCTTATCCTAGTTGAACTAACGCTCCATTTTTCTTTTGATAATTCAGAAATAGTTGGACTTGGTTACGGCTAACAAATACAGACCTAGGGTTTTTTGGTTTACTTTTTCTTTTTCTTTAGGCAAGAAGTCTGAATTTTCATGTGTGCCAAGATCACAAATCCCTCCCCCACAGCCATACGTGACCAAAAGCCATGGCTTCTTTGGGGTTATCAGACTGATCGCTTTGAAAGCCAACCCATTTTCTTTGAACAAAAATGGGGATTTCTAGTCACCATGAACATTTCACAACGTACAAATACTGAATCATTATGTCCTATGCCTGACACTAGTAGGACACATGACATATACCTCAAGTAAAAAAATACAAGTTCAATACGATCGTAATTCCTATTTGGGGTTAATTCCACTTTGCCAGTTACATCTTACGGCAAAATGTACTTTAGTTTTCTATCTAAACCTTTCCCCAGCTTTCCTTAGAAAATTCACTTTTGAATTCATATTTCCTTCAAGATTCACTTTTAGATCCTTCTGAAGGATAAATGACATTCTCTGCCATTTATGAATAATGTACTGCCTGTGACTTCAAACAAAATAGGTGGCCAAAGAGATGTACTTGTTATGCAAAAGCAATAAAAAAAAAAAGTACTTTTTCTTTTTCAAAAGAAATGGGCACTCCTGGGCACCCGGGTGACTCAGTCGGTTAAGCATCTGCCTTCAGCTCAGGCGGGGAGCCTGCTTCTCTCCCTCTGCCCCTCCCCCTCCTCGTGTGCACTCTTGCACACGCTAGCTTTCTCCAATAAGTAAAATCTTAAAAGAAATGGGCATTCCTCATTTAAGTGCTTCGTGATTTTGTTTGGAAATAAGAGAACGGAAGTGAGGGAACCGGTAGGATCAAGGCTCTACAAAAACCTTAGGCTTTCTCCACTGGAAAAAGCGCCTTCTTTAAATGAATACATTTGGGGGCGTCTGCCTTTGGCTCAGGTCATGATCCCAGCCAGGGTTCTGGAATCGAGCCCCGCATCAGAACCACAGGCTTAGCCAAAATACAGCTTTTTGACAGACTCAGAATGAACTTCCACAACACCAAGGAATGGGGGCCTGGACTTCCAACCACGTGCATCTGGATTTCTTGGGGTGTGTCAATGGCGGGGGGGGGGGGTAAAATGTACATGCAGGAACCAATGGAATGTGGTAAGCCCTGTTGAATCCCAGTTGCTTAGGTGAAAACCCACCTTAAAAATTACCCCTACTGGCCTCTATTTCCCCCTGCACGTTAAACTTTCAAAGCAATCCATCAGCGGATGATGAAATAGGCCATTGCACGCACGCCCTCTGGTTTGAGCTACAAACACATCGCCTTCAAGATAAAGGAGCTGCCCACTGCTGGCCCTCTCCTGACCCAGGTGACCTCCTCCCTGAGTCTCAACACACTGAATCAGAATCCACCTGACCCAGAGCTGGGACAAATTCTGCCTTAAGACAATGTCGATTTTCAGAGCCCCAAAGGAGAAACAAGGGTGACTACCATACCAAAAGCTTGGTGTGTCCCAGATTGTTTTCATGCTCTTGTCTAACCTCACCATAATCCCATGAATCAAATATTCTCTCCATTTTGCAGATGAGGTATCCAATGTCCTACAAATTATCTTGCCCCAGGGCATCCAGGCTAAGCCTTGACCTGAACTTCGTTCCCAAAATGACCAGCCAGCCATCTCGTGAACCCATCCTTTCCTGCCTTGATATGTACCCGCATCCTCTAACCCGACTGACTGTTCCTAGACATTCTATGGATGCCAACATGCGTTAACTTTCCGGTTTGGGCTCAAGCCACCTACCGTGTTGTAAGCAGGTCCTGTTGCTCTGAGGGTTGCCTTTGTAAGGACTGAGGAGCTTCCTGTAAACATGCAGGCATTTCAATACCTTCCTTGATGCTGTGGTTCAGACTGTCACCTGGCTCAACCTGGCACTTCCAGACACAAAGGGAGGAACCACCACCTTCCAGACTGCCCTCCCCTCCTGCACACCTGGCAAGACAGGTCTGCCTGTCAAACCAGGTACAAACTGCACCTGGACGGCAGGGCCTCCTCCAACCTTCCCCAGACCCTCTCTGCAAACGCCAGCTACCCCATACAAAGCAGCAATTTCTTTCCCAGAACACTTGTCTTCAAACAGGTTCTGGGGGGGTGGTGCCAACTAAAAGCAGGGGGTCAGGGGGAAATATGGAAGTTTATCCTTCCCCCCTCCCCCCGTTTCACTGAGATACAATTGACAGTTAAAAGCAGAGAAGTTGAGATTCCCTTAAATCTTCCATCGGGTATCAGAAACAGAGCTTTGAAAACACAGAACCCATAATGGAAAATGCCAAGAGGTAGGCAGGTCTCAAAATGAGCGAGTCTGATGGCCTCTGTACTGCCTGCTTTCTGGGCTCCTTCAGCAGAGACAATGCGCTGGCTTACAGCGGTGTGCGCACATCACAACCCACGGGAGGATTAGCGTCACCGACCAGGGTGGAGAAAATACACCTCAACACGTAACCCACTCACACGAACACCTGCAGAAACGTTCATTGTTGCCCCAGCAATCCCTCCGGTAGGAAGCTACCCTGAGGTCAACTGGGTGGAAGGAAAACTATGCCTCGATGATTGGGATTATTTACGAGTTTGGGGAAAATAGGAGTAGTGCAGAGCAAGAGCCGATTAAACATTTTTCTATTACTGCAGGTATTTAAAAAGGATTAGCCAGAAACGGCTGGAAACCTTGGAAAGATGTGAGATGCACTGGGAAGAGGAACATTAGCTTTTTATGAAGTAAAAATAATCCTCATACATTTCAATCCTGATAGAAAACTTCGCTGTGGGTTTCAAGTGGGAGAAGGGTTTAGATACTTCCATTTCAACTTTCTGAAAGGCCGAGTTCATCTTGCTTTCAGAGTAAATAAAACACTGCAGATTTAGAAGAGATGAGCCTAAAGGACAGACAACCCTTGGAGGGAGGAGAGGGCACCCACCTGTAAAGGATGTAGCCACGCAGGGCTCACACCAGATTAAAGGCCGTGAGAATATAATCCCTGGCCTCCCCCCGCCGAGGTCACGAGGATCCATTCACAGACGAGGTCTCATCAACACCCGAAAGATTCTCAAGCCTGATGCCGGTTTCTCGCCAGTGGGTTTGCGAAGAGAAATACCGCAAGACACACGCAACACGATACTTTCCCAGTAGTATGCTAACCTGGTCTTGCCCTTGTTGTCTCTCCCCAGTTGAGTACTTTTTCCACCACCCTCTCAAAGAATCCTCCCTTGGAATTCAAGTGCCCATCCTATGTGATTCTCAGCAGTCCATTCAGTAGACAATACAAAACAGTGTCTCTCTGCCCAATGACTGCCACCAGATCAGGAGGGGCGGAAACGTGGGCTGATCTCTGGCACCATAAGCCTTCCGTGGTCATAAGCGAACACAGGCAAGTTCTCTAGAATGAGTTTACTCTAACAAAGAAAGAGAGCAAGCAGTTACTTGTGCGTGCTTGAGAAATGGGGCCAGCATGGATGTAACCAGATGTCCATCTTCGATTCTAGGACCTGCAGGCTCCTGAGGGCAAAATGATGGTTAAGTAAGAATTCTCAGGTTTAGAGCAGAAATGAACCAGAAAAATTTACATACGCGCCTGGTGGGGGAAAGGAAAAGAAGAAAAGAAAAGAAAAAAAAAAAAACAACATCCAAAATTTATTCTCCAACAAGACAGACAGCATCAGCAGGTAAAACTACAGGGGTTTCTCCAAAGATCATACATTCACAAGGGCATTATTTGCTTAACAGTGAGAAAGGCTCCGGTGTGTCTCTGTAACAATCTCCACTTCACAGTGTAAACAGGTCCTAGCATTGTGTTCAACTTACGATTCCAGAAGGAAAGGCACAACGTGGCAAAAAAACTTTTTGGATCCTAAAGTCAGGTGCGATAGCACAGACTTGATAACAGTCTTGATCTACTTTCCCACAAAGAGGGAGACTTCTCCGCTCAGAAATTAAGGTCTGTCTTTCTCCTTCCTTGTTAAACCATTAGAGCAGGTTTCATCATTACATATACAAAAAGGGGAGGGAGTTAAAAAAAAAAAACACGAAAATATCTTAAACGTCCAGCTGCTCCCACCACATATCAACTCAGGTTAAGACAGGGCGTCGGAACACTTCAGCGGTCAGAAAATAGGAACATAGACGCTATGGCTACAAAAATAAAAAAATAAATGAGGTAGATAAATTAAAGCTTTCACACCCATGACTTGCCTGTTCCAACTTCGTAGCCTTCATGCAATGCTCGAGAATAATCTTCATAGTAACTTGGCGTAAGCTGCACCAAGGACATTTTTGTACAAATTAGTATGTGAACCTGTGAGGAACATGCCCTTCCGTGAGTTTCTTCAAGAATGAAAACCCAGTTCTTCAATCGGGTAGGCACTGGCGAACCAAATTAAGTCACCTGAGGGTCCCTGCTCAGGTGCCCACCTCTCCTGGTGGCTCAGGAAGGGGGCATCCCGACAGCAGCAGACAGTACATTGGCACTCTCGGGGCTCCAACTGTATTTAAATAAGCAGCAACACACACTGACTCCCTCCGGACCAGACGCAGTCCATCTGAGGGCATCCTACTTAAGGTTCCAAGGTCGAAGCAATTTTGTCATTGTACCACCTTAGTTTAAAAAAAAAAAAAAAAAATAGTACATTCAGGGGTGAAAAAAAAAAAAAAAAGATGGGTGCAGGTTGGGGGTCATACAAAACACAGGTCCCTAAACGGATGCCAGATGGTGTCCACGTACCCGCATACAGTCACCAGGGAAGTATCTAGTACCCCCTCCCCCCAATTAGGCGAACAGTTGTCTTTTCCATTGCAGTTCGTAAGCTCCAACTTGAAATAGGGGCATAGTCTTTGGAAAATAGTTACTCTCGGTTGTACAAAGGTTTTTATGTATACAGTTTGTCGCCAAGTAACAAAGCTACTCTGCAAGACCCGCTTCTTTCCAAAATTAAAGAAAAAAATTCTAGTCTGTATTTGTTTTAGTATGTATTTTCTTTTTTTGTTGTTTTTTTCTCAACTTTTTCTTTTTTCAAATTTTTTTCTTTTTTCTAATTTTTTTTTTTTTTTTTTTTTTTTGCAAAGCAGCATAACAACATCTGATTGTAGGACTTGCCTGAGGTTGTGGTCCCAACTGTAAACATCATTTGCACATCAGTAAGAACACAAACAGGAGGAGATGGGTTCTTTTAAAAAGGAAAAAAAAAAAAAAAAAGGACTCCGGGAGGTCATCCTGCCTGCATTTCTCCTTCAATAAGGGTTCTCCTAGAGCTTAGCTGACCGCAATCTTGTTTTCCTCGAGGAAGTGAGGGAACTGGTGTTTGGGGACACTGTCAGCAGCACCTGGTTTTTCCACTTCAGTACTGATGGCGGACTGGGAGCCATCCATCTTGGACACGGTGGTGTTGTTCACAATGGAGCTGGCCCCCAGCGAAACCGGGAGGGTAGGAATACCGCCGCTCTGGATCACAGAGATTTCATTGGTCTTCATGGCCAGACCGCCGTTGAGCATGGTGGTGTAATGGTTCCACACGACAGGGTCCACGTTCACTGAAGGGGCCAGGATTTCTTTGGGAAACATCTCAGGGACTCTCTTCCCATCAGTACCTAACAGAGCCATGGTGTTCTCGATGGCCAGCTTCCTCCCACGGCGCGCCGAGCTGTTGTTGGCCCCATGCGTCATATAGTGGACCTATGGGAAGAGGGACAGAAAGGTTTCCACCTAAACAGAGACTTGATAGCGTGCGGGCTGGCAAGCTAGTCCGTCTACATGTGGGTTTGAACATTGTCAAAATCCAGGTATCTGTTCTCTTGTGTGTGGGGGGGGGGGGGCGTGGAAAATCAGATGATCTCGCAACAATGGGCCCACATTCCTGCCTAGAGGCAAGTAAAGACAACAAGGCAAGGACATTTGTTCCACGTTTGCTCCAATTCTGTCCCCATCCCATCTGTTCGTGTAAGCGAGTACAGGGACACTCACTACGTACCAGGCATTCTCTCCAGCGCTGGGGTTAAATCTTGTGAAGACCAAACCCACACAGGAAATAACACTGTGCAGAACTTAACACATACACACACACGAGTACAAATAAAATGGGAAAATCTGTAAGACCAGTAGGTTACATCCATGTCAATATCCCGGTTGTGTTATTTATTCACATTCGAGTTTTGCAAAATCCTGCCACTGGGGGATACAGCGCCAGGTGCGGAAGGGTCTATGAAGTCTCACGGCACGTGGTCTCCAAGTACCTGAACAAAAATCTGAGTTGAAGAAATTAACTTTTGAACAAACCAGACGCTGTCCTGATGGGAGCCGATCTGCCACATACACGCGATGTCAGTGACAGTCATCCGTGATCGTCATCACAGAGAACCAGCCAGCCATGCTGGGGCGCTGATGGAAGGCCACCGTGGGGAATGAGCGCTAATATTCCAGGGTGGTGGGCAAGGCAAGACCTCTTCTGATGACAGAAACCCTACCATCTACTGCTCCTTCCACTTGGCCCCCTTTCTAATTACTGTTCTGATCCAGCTGTTGAGTGTCTAAATCCCTTTCAAAGAATGTGGTGGGCACTACTTTCTCAGGTCACCTCATTTCAAAGCACCGATATCCTCAGCAGTTAGTAGCTATCCTGCCAGTGGGCTCAGAAGTGACTTCTTCATAGCTCTAAGCTGTTAAGATGTTCCAAGCATAATCTGAACCCTTTTCTAATATAATTCATTTAATGTCCAGGACAATTCTGAAGTTGTCACTACCATTATCCCCATGCCTGGGAAACTGAGGCACGAGGAGCCATTTGCCCAAAGCCATTTGTGTAGCAAAAGGAGCTCTAGTCCTTCCCTGGGCTGATCCCAGGGCTTGTGAACTAACCAGAGGTCGGTATTAGAGATTAAGTTATTTTGTGCTCCTTCCCTGACATTTTTGCCAACTAAAAAATTTAAAAAATAGAGCTTGTTTTCATACTATGTATGTTTAATTTTTTAAATGATATACAGTCTTATAGGTCTTTAAGACTATGTGTAAGACTAAAAGAAGTTGTTTTAACCTTTATTTGAGCCACAAAGAATTAGTCTACTCGTGGGAGAGAGGTAGAAAAGAGATCCAGAGAACATCTCGTGGAAACCACCAAGCAGGGCCAGAGGGAAAACCCGGGTCCCCAAATCCCATCCTTTGTTCTTATACAGGCCACATTCAGTCCTTATGTGGGTGAGTCTCCTCCCCATCTCCTCCGTAAAATCTTAGGTGGCATCTAACAACAGTTATAGGCCATTCTCTGGAAGCACCCAGCCACTCGGTTTTAAAAGCACAGCCAATAACCTGGAGACTTTCCTTTAACTCCACAGGTACTGTTATCCTATGTATGTTTAACTCATGGTACTTACTTCAACCTAGCAAACTAGAAAAACAGAAACCAACACACCGGGTGATCATCAAGTCTGGAAGCGTACACGCATCCATAAATGACTGGTCACCACCATGTGACACCACGTGCCATTCAACACCTGTTTCCAGGCTGATCTCCCGTCTGTTGAGAGAGGTCCTGGTCTGCCCCAGTCTCGGAGGGGGAAACCTACCCTACATGTAACATATCTGATACTAAGAAACATCCAAAAGACCATGTGTCCGTTCCTAGACAGCATCATCTGCAAAATACATCATTAGTATTATCCCATGTGCCACTAAGATTAGAGGGAAAAAATGACCCATTTCAGACACTGACGGCAAGAAGTATCCCAATTTCAGAGACACCGTGATGTGAGAGAACGTATTTTCTGATGTCTATTTCAAGAGCCAGCTGAGATACGACTACACGGTATCCCACTGGTCTTAATGGAAGAGTTCATCAGGGATGGATGAACACCAGAAAGACCCGGTGCTCACCACCTACCCCACCCCCGCTGAGAGCCTGAAAAACCTCACCTTCAAGTTGCCTTTGGTGGTGAACGCTCGCCCACATATGTTACACACGAAGGGCTTCTCCCCCGTGTGGGTCCGCTCGTGGATCTGCAGAGCGCTCGCCGAGGAGAAGTTCTTCCCGCACCGTGTGCAGCCGTGCTGTTTGGCCTGTCGGCGTGGCTGGGCCGCTAGCAAAGGTGTCATGCCTGGGGACATGGTCGCGGGTCCACCAAATGCACCAGGGACTTCAACTTTGACATAGGTTGGCTGGGCTCGGATAAACGTTGATGGCAGACTGCTACGACCTGGTATCCAGAGAAAAGAAACCCCAAACCTTTATCATCCCATACTCATTTCTTCTCAAACCACAAAAGAGCTTTGATGACAACTGCCCACCGAGAGCCTGGAAACAGCTTTTGGGCAATGTGTACCTCGGAGGCAGTCTTCCTCTGGAGCACGCTGACCTGCCCAGGGAGTAACAACTCATTCAGAAAAGTCACCATTTTAGCTTTAAGGTATGGGCAAAATGCAGAACTCTGAAATTCAAGTTCCTGCATAAAAAGTTATCTTTAAGGAGAGCCTGGCTGGCTCGATTAGTAGAGTCCCGTGACTCTTGATTTCGAGCCCCATGTTGGGTGTTGAGTTTACTTAAAAATAAATACCTTAAAACTATTTTTAAAAAGTTCTCTTTTATGCCCGGAGGTCAACCCTCTTGGGTCCCCTCCCTCCTTGGGAGCTTTGTGCTATCACTCAAATCTTGCTTTGCTATCCACCAAAAAAAAAAAAAGAAAGAAAGAAAGAAAGAAAGAAAGTATGCCCGGACAGCAACTTTATTTCATTCTATGATGCAGCTGTTCCCCATTTCACCATGAACAACATCAACAGGAACCCCACAAATTTATTACGTGCATTTAAAATGGGTTAGATTCTCCTCCTCACGCCCCCCTCCCACCAAGAGCTATTCATCTATGAACCTTACATTAGGGCGTGGGGCCTCAGAATCAAAGGACTGTGGCTTATCTCAGTGCCCAAAAAGCAGTGCCTACTTTCTCAAACATTCTCCCAGTGGATCATTTCCTGAAGATTACCCAGTGTCTCCCTGGGGCTCAACCACAGAGTTAAAAACCGACGAGTGCACTGTCTATACCCGCCTGCAGTAACCACCACAAATGAAAGGACATTGGCGCTAGGACAGAGGTAGTTATCGTGCCCCTCTACCCAGAAGTAGAGAGCGGCTAACTGCCCTACAAAGAAGCTGCTTTGCATACATCACACTGTCCATTTGCCAAGTTCAACCCAGGTTCCTTTTGGATGACCTCGTGCCCAAAATGGACCTAAGTTAAATCCAAAGCTCTATCACCTTCCATCTCAGTGCGGCTGTTCTCGGAGCTGTCTGCTTTGCCACCAGCATCAGGAGATCGGGACTTGATGCTTTCTGCCTGGCTATTGGCTGGGGACAGTGCCTGGAAGGACGCAGTCTCCAGGACGTCTGGACTTCGGCTCTGGTACTCCTGGTCTCCCATCACTGAGGACGACGAGTCGTTGGTCAAGCCATCGCTCTCCACTGAACCGTTTTCTCTGCTGTTCTGCCGCTGCAGGACAAGAGGAGCAGGACCCACCTTCCCCGGGGCATCGAGGGAAGCCGTCACGGCGAACCCGAGAGTGGGTGATGCCGAGTGGACGCTGGGAAGAGGCACGGGGACCTTCAAGGAGCCACTGGGGGCATCCTGGGGGCCGACCTCGTCAACATCGATGCTTTCGATAACATCATCGTGACCGACGGCACCGGCGCTGCCATTCTCACTGACTATCATGGACTCGGGACCCGTAAAGTCACAGGGATTCTCGGGCAGGGGCGTGTTGGGGATCTGGCCCCCCATGTGCATCCGGATGTGCTGCTGCAGCAGGACCGCGTTGGTGAACTTCTTCTGGCAGATGGGGCACGAATGCTGCGTCTTTACGGACGTGTTGGTCCGGTGGACCCCGAGGTGCGTCTTCAGGTTGCCCTTGGTGGAGAAGGCTCGACCACAGATCTTACACTGGAACGGTCTCTCCCCGGTGTGGGTGCGGTAATGCATTTTGAGGGAGCTCTGGCAGCTTAAGACCCGGTGGCAAATGAGACATTCGTTGGGGTCGGTGGTGGCCTTGTCGATGTTCTCCACCAGCTGCTGCAATTTCAGGGTCTCCGACCCCGGCTCCGGTGTCCCGCTCCCTTGGAAGCCACCAACCCTTGGGGAACTGTGGTTTGGCCCCACCCCAGATAGTAGGGATCCATCCTCACTGTCTGGAGAAGGCCCGGGCTGTAGGTCGTTGGGCAGTGGGCCGCCCATGAGGTCCTTGGGGTTAGTCCCTGAAGAGAGATTCTGAGGTAGCCCTACGGTGGGGGTCCCTGTCACAAGGACAGGTTTGCTGTCTAGAGAGAGACTCGATTCATCTACGGGGACAGGTACAGAGAGTGCATAGGGAATGCCATTGCCTGCCGCCATTCTGTCGTGGAACTCGGCAAAGAGCTGGGGGTTCGCCTTCACCTGGGGGTGTCGATGAAAGTGCACCTTGAGGTTGCCCTTGGTGGTGAACCGGTGGCCACAGACAGAGCACACGAAGGGTCTCTCTCCGGTGTGGGAGCGGAGGTGGATCTGCAAGGAGCTATCAGTCCCAAAAACCTTGCTACAGTACTTACACTTGTGCTTGCAGAGGACGGCCTCGTCTTTGGCTTTGACCTCCACCGGGGACACGTTCGGGGGCTTCCCCTTCCCTTTCTTGGACGGGTCTAACGCCACCGTGGAGAAAGGGCTCTGGAAGAGCACAGAGCCCGGGGCCTGAGGTAGCAAAGTCCCGGGAAGGCGGGACATGACGTTCGGCAGCACCCTCGTCCCGTCCGGCTTCAGGGCGAAGGGCGCCAGCCCCGGGGACACGGCGCCGCTGGGGGCGGAAGGGACGTTCGCGTGAGGTAGCTTGGCCTGTTTCAAGGCGTCCAGAGCCAGGCCCTGGCTGCCGGCCTTCTGGCTGAGCAGGGCCACGGCCGCCGACACCTGCTGGGACACGTGGCCGCCCAGGGTCTTGAGCGCGTCGGCCCCCGCGGCGCCCGAGTGCAGGGCGTGCGAGGCCCACATGTTCACCTGGACGCGGATCTGCTCGGTGAGCTGGATCTGCTGCAGCTGCTGCTGCTGTAAGCACAGGATCTGCTCCAGGACCCACGGGATGCTGCTGGCGCCCGGCAGGGGGCCCGGGGGGGCCTCGGCGCCCCGCTGATTCACCGCCACCTTGGTGCCCCGCAGCGCCTGAAGCGTGACGTTAGTGTTGGCCACTTTGCCTTTGGGTACGTAGCTTATGTCCTGGGACGCGGACGGCAGGGCGGTCTCGGTCTTCAAGTACACGACCGACTCGGCCCCCAGCTTCTCCTTCGCGTCCCCCGAGCCGCCGCCATCCTCCCGGGGGCCCCCCTCCTTACTGCTGGGACTCAGCGCAGCCCCGGAGAAGTCTTCGGAAGGCACTGGCCCCTCGCTGTCGTTCATGATGAGCACAGGGGGATTTTTAGTGCAATTTTTCTTGTGTTCTAAGAACTCAGAGAAGCTGAAGAACTCGGCACAGCATTTCTCACAGATGTGCGTCTCCTCCCGACGCGTCCTCTTTGCTGTCAGTCCATCCCTGCTGGCTTCGCTGCCATTCCCTGGGTGGTTCATTGGAGCACCTGCGACAAGAGAACACGAGCTAAGAACTGTGCCCAGAAAGGGATGTGGGGCCACTTCCAGGGAAGAACCACAACGCGCAATACAGACGCCTTCGTGACCTGTGTCCGAACAGGCAGAAGACTGTAGAAGGGAACTAGGCATCCACTGGCCAGAGGTCTGAATGAACCAACCACTGGTGTAGTGGGTTGAATCGTGTCCCCCCACCCCTGCCCCAAAGATGTCCAAGTCCTTATACCCAGCACCTGTGCATGTGAACTTACTTGGGACAGGGTCTTCCCACATCTAACTGAGAGGGTCCCTAACCCAATGCCTGTTGTTCTTAAAAAGAAGGGAAAGGAGAGATGGAACGAGCAAGGCCCTAGGAAGGAATTACGTGTCTGTTAAACAAGGACTACTGGAAGCCAACAGAAGATAGAAAGGAGGCTTGGAACACTTTCTTCCTCAAAGTCTCCAGAAGGAACCATCCCCCCCCAACACCTCCATTTCAGATGTCTGGCCTCCAGAACCATTAGACTAAATTTCTGTTGTTTTAAGCCATCCAATTTGTCATGGAAACCCTAGGAAATTCACACAATTTATTATTAAAATAATTCCCTTGGAGCTCTGCACCCCACTCAGAACAAGTTTGCAAAGGCAAATGGGTCTGACGTCGTGACTATAAATGACATTGGAAACCTGCTCAAATATGGCTGCTCATCCCCACCTTGGGGCCACTGAAAGCAAAACTGCATTAAATCAATCTTTCAGGGACGCCTGGGTGGCTCCAGCCAAGCATCTGCCTTCGGCTCAGGTCATGATCCCATCGAGTCCCACATCAGGCTCCTTGCTCAGCAAAGAGGCTGCTTCTCCCTCTGCCTGCTGCTCCCCCTTCTTGTGCTCGCGCGCTCTGACAAATAAAATCTTTAAAAAAAAAAAAATCACTCTTTCAGTGTAACAAGTGTACCTTCCCGGTTTCAAGGTGCCAACAACTACAAGAGCAGTACCAAATTCACCGAAAATATGGAGAACAGCACACTGGGTCCATTTACACAGCAAGGCCAAGCGGATACTCCTAGAAATATTTTCATACGACACACTGACAAAAGAAAAGATTTCATGTTCAAGAAAGGCCGTGACTATAGAAAAAAAGACTGATGATCTTACAAATCATGAAAAACTAGAGAAATGTCTTAACAGTCAGGACACTAAATGGGTTAAATAAGCCATTGTGTAAAGAGAGAAACCCAAGGAATGGAAAGAGGGGATGGGAACCATGGGTTTCATTCTTCTCCCTCTACCTGCAACTTCTATTACTGTCATTTATGGGAAATGAAATATACAAAACCAAATATCTTCCTATTCCGGGCAGTTACGTTCCCAAAAAGGATTGCTCTGTGGGTATCTTTTGTAACTGGGTCTTATTCCCTTCAGGGTTAATGCTAGCCTGCATATTCAAATGCCCATCTTGGGGCTGTGGCTTTATCTGGACACCTGGGTCCTGAGCACAAGAAGTTGGGTGAAGAGTCTCCCTAAGTTACTTTTCATTTCCTGGCTATCTGATTGTACGTACACTCCCCCACTAAGTCAGAGGTATACGTCAGAGCCAGCAACTCTAGGCATATGGATCTCAACCACACAGGTAACTGCACAACTATACAGAGATCCAGGTAAGGGGTATTTTTTTTTCTCCACAGAAATGTGTATAGCAATAAATTTTGATTCACCCATACAGCGAAAATGGCATAACTTCTGTATGCTCTGACATGGGAACAGAAATTAGGTGAAAGAAATAGGCTGCAGAACAGTATGTAAAATGTGACCACTTTTGCTTAAAACCTGTTTGAGATGCATGAGAGAAAGGCCAAGAAGGATCCATCTCACTTTTCAGGAAATTATTATTTTATTTTTTTATTTTTACTTTTTTTAAGATTGTATTTACTTATTTGTCAGAGCCAGCCAGCCAGAGAGGGAACACAAGCAGGGGGAGTGGGAGAGGAAGAAGCAGGCTCATAGCAGAGGAGCCTGATGTGGGGCTCGATCCCATAACGCCGGGATCACGCCCTGAGCTGAAGGCAGACGCTCAACAACTGCGCCACCCAGGCGCCCCAGGAAATTATTACTTTTTAAAGCAAAA
This sequence comes from Ursus arctos, assembly GCF_023065955.2. Taxonomy (NCBI): domain Eukaryota; kingdom Metazoa; phylum Chordata; class Mammalia; order Carnivora; family Ursidae; genus Ursus; species Ursus arctos. The sequence continues at coordinate 9,973,189 of NW_026622830.1, read as the reverse complement.
TAATATATTTTGCCTCTCAACTCCGTCTTGGGTGATTACACCCCCTAAAACCATGGGGCGGAGGAAACCGCCACAGTATGGAGGAGGAGTTGATCTTAAAAAAGAGTTTATTTCTCTTGAGAGGATCTATAGATTTCTGAGTTTCAGTTTCAAAAAGTGGTTCTTTAAAATTTACATAAGGTGGCCTCATCTTTATTAATTTCAGACCGGGCACTATTAAGTTTTGCAAGGTATGTGTGGTCTGGGGGTGGGCCAGAGAGAAGAGCCAACAGCCACAAACAGGTCTGGCCTGCCAGTGTAGGGAAAGCAGGTGAGGGCTGCCCCAGCACTTGCCTGCGAACTACAGGTTGGACAGGATAGCCTTACCCCTGAGAATCTGCCCGAAACATGCATAATCATGACAACATCGTAAGTTCGATATGCCTGGGTTAAGTGAAGTTTTTAACAAATGTGTCCAGTGCGTATTAATGTGCCTGGCACCATCCTAGATGGGATCTGGCCAAAGTGCATGCTGTAGGTATTCAGTGAATGCATGAGTGTGTCTACAGTTTCTATCTGTAATAGCCCAAATGGTTAGCTGGGCAATCAGGGTTGCTGCGAACAAGACTGTAACAACGGTCACTGAATGCCTATCTACCAATACTTCCCACCTCCTACTGGGCACAGGATGGGGGAGCTAGGGATCCGACGGTGGTGAAAAGATGACCCTGATAATGTATCTGCAGTTCAGACTAGGGACCTCTACACGCCCCATACTATACTCACCCAATCTATGAAAAATCTGTCCCATTTACTGAGAACAATGAACTGAAGTACTGTGACTTGCCCAAAGCAACACAATTAAAAATAGTCACAGGTAGGGGCGCCTGGGTGGCACAGCGGTTAAGCGCCTGCCTTCGGCTCAGGGCGTGATCCCGGCGTTATGGGATCGAGCCCCACATCAGGCTCCTCCACTATGAGCCTGCTTCTTCCTCTCCCACTCCCCCTGCTTGTGTTTCCTCTCTCGCTGGCTGTCTCTATCTCTGTCAAATAAATAAATAAATAATCTTTAAAAAAAAAAAATAGTCACAGGTAACTTCTGAGCACTTACTATGTACCAGGTGTAATTCTAAACAATTTATAGGTTATAACAACTCTGTGAGGTAGGGGCTATAATATTTCACAGAGGGGGAAACTGAGGCACAGAGGACATCAGTTTGCCCAAAGCAATACATCTGATAAACTGCAGGGCCAATATTCAAACCCAGGCATGCAGCGCCCAGATCCTCCCTCCTTCCTACGCTTTCTACCATTGTATGTTTCTTCTGCTGAGACTGCAACTATCTTTCCTCTCAAAGACATTCCAGGGAGGACAGAAAAGCCTGAGGGGTCAGGTTGGCAAGGAAGGGGAAAGGGACTAGGACACACCCTACTACTATCTTTATGGGACTCCCAAGAGTTACTTTAAAAGTTAGGTAGGACACAATGCACCCTTGCTACTTTCCAGGTGTTCAATACGTAAGTTCCTGTTCCCACTCATATTTCAAGAATCAAGTTAAAAATAGGTCACTTCCCAGAATACAGTATCTATCCCTACAGTTTCCTAAGACTCGAAATGAGGTGTGGGAGGGGGTGTTACATAGCACTCTTTTTGGAAAAGCAATTCTGGCAATTATGTGTCAAGAACTTTAAAACGGAGAACTTTTTAACAAGTTTCTCTTGGCAGGGAAATACACACTGTTGGCAGGTGCACAGAAAGAGATACAGCTCCTTCCAGGCACAGGCAACATCGCCTTGGTGCAATTCTCCTTTGACCCTTGTTAGGAGTTTACTTTATGAAATAGAAGGATACATCTCTCCTATTAACAAACAGCAAAAACAAAAACAGATGCACTCTGTGGTCAAGCAGTGAGGTTCTGGTTAAATAAGTCAGGGTACACCAAAAAAAGGGACTACTTTGTAGCCAACAAAAATAAACCAGATCTATGTTATTTGTGCTCCTTTACAGGACAAGCGCCCGGGATTTATTTCAAGAGGAGGAAGAGAATGGGATGTGTATCTGTGGTCCCATCTGCGTTTGTGGATAAAGATATTAAATATGTACGTGGAAACATTTCTGTCTGAAGTTAAGAGAAACTATGGCTGCACTCTAGCTCTTGGGAGGGTGGAAGAGAAAAATTCAAAAGTATCCACTTTTGTACTACGGTTTCTTTTTCATTAGCATGTTTAAACCCTTGGACCCGACCATTCTAACTTCCGGGAAATCTCCAATCAAGCCCCACGCGAAAATGCCCAGCCCACTCTGTAGGGAACCACCACGACCCTCACGGTAAGCCACGCATCTCCGCAGCCACATAATCAAACCAGCGTCCTCGGTCCCAATTTGCAGATGCGCAAACTGAGGCTCAGAAATAATTAAGCGGCTCAGGGTAACAAACTGCTAACCGGAAAAAGAAGATCAGGAATTGCGCTCTTAAACACTATCCAGAAGGGCACTAAACTTAGCGGCCTCATTTATCACGGTTTCTTCTAGAGCAGAGTTTCTCACGCTTTTTTTCATTTCATCCTTTTATGGAGGCTTTTAAAGCTTTCTTTTCCTCCCCCCCCCCATGAAATTTTAATACCACAATTATACTGCAGATCTGTTTATGTACTATGGTCCTTCGGAAGGCCACAAACCACTGTAAATCAAGTTTTCTGTCTCCTTCCCCTCAAGAAATGTTCACACCCACCCAAAAATCTTTTTAAAAAAATGTTCACATCTCCCCCCCCCTTGGAGACAATACTCCTTCATTGAAAGCAGGTTCTAAACCAGCATTCTTAAACTGGAGTCCATGAAATTAGATAAGGAAAAAAATGAGATCTTTATTTTCACTAATCTGAACTAAAATTTAATATTTGACTTTCAATGACAAACGTAGGAAACACACCCCAGTGGTATTTGCAGAACCTTCAACAGAAAGCAGATCCTTTCATATGCTGCTAATGCTGCTGCCTTACTGGAAATTCTGGTGGTTACCTACCAGCTGCGCTAATCTTATTTAATGCGTTCATAAAGCATGTTATTATATCACAAATGTTTTTGGTTTTGATAACTGTATTTCAATGCAATTTATTTCCTTGGTGTTTCTGTGTATTTTATTTTTTGCATTTAAATACGTTCTGTGGAGAAGGAATCTATGGCACAAAAAAGGTTAAGCTCCCCTGCACTAGAAGGATCTAACAGTTTCCAAGAGTGATTTACAACCTGAATACCAGCTTGCCTTCCCTGTATACACAGGCTGGCCTCTTCTGTAGCCTGGATGCAAAGCCAGCAACATCCCACTTGAGTCTTAAAACAGCAGCAGCTCTGAATGCATGTGCAGTAAAACATACCTTCTGCATCCAGACCGCCATGGGCAAACAGCGAGTGAGAGGACTGGGTTATGAACGATTGCCTGCTCCGCTTAAGTTAACCCTTCCCAAGAGGAAAAAAGCAAAGTTCAGAGAGATTACCCGGCAACTAGTTCTTCCATCTTTCCACCCCACCCCCACTCCGAATTTTAGGAATGTTATCTCTCAGCATCTAGTTATCCAATAAGTTGGAAGAATGCAGTAAACCCAGCAGGGGTCTTAGATTCAATCACTGCCAAATGGATAGAAAATACTCTTACTATTGTATAGAAGAAAAGCTCATCTACTAGAAGCCAATTTTGGAGGAGACTCCAAAATGCTTAAAAAATAAGACCCGTACAATCTTGAGAAAAGCATTATGACTCAAGCTTATCTTCCCCTCCCCCATTTCTATATTAAAAAGAACCACAAAGAATAGATTATCTAAAGTATACAATATCTTCTACCCTCCCCCACCCACAGGATAATTGCTTACCAAAAAACAAAAGGAAAAGAGATGTCCTTTGAACCACTTGAAAGAAAGTGCCCGTTTACCAGTTTAATTTTACATCTCAATTCAGCAATTCGAGAAACAGTTAAGTAACAAGGCTTTAACTCAATTCATAGATAGCAAATTAAAGCTATAATTAAGTTCTACTTAATCAAGAGCTAAAAACTTGTTCACCAACAGTCTTGGATCAAAATTCAGAGACTCCGCTGAGAAGGAAAAACAGTAAAAGAATCAAAGAAAGTTCTAACAGCTGTTAATGTGTCTGAGTTCTGCTATTTACATTAAGAGATAGGTCCCATTTTCCCTCGACTGGAGCTCATCTTTCAAGCAAACTTGTAAACTCCATGCAGGCAGGGGCTTTTGTTGTCCCCTTCTACAGAGCCCCCCACCCCCCAAGACTGACAGTCATGAAATTCATTTGGGGGGAAAAAAAGGATGGGGGTAACTGGTGATGCAGTGCTTGCCTGGATTTAGTCTTTTAAAATGGTTCAGATGCTTTCTTTAAAGAATCAAAAGTACAATAGGTAAAGAGCTGATGAAAGAGGGAACTTGTTGAACTCTTTCCCCATGATTTTTCCAGGGCAGTAAGGCCCAGAGCATGAAAGCAAACACTGCTTTATTTCCAACTCTCCTCCCCAAAGACCCCTTAATCTAAAGTCCGAAAAGGCACATCTCAAACATTAAAAGGGAGGAGAGATGGCCAAACTCGACCAGCTAAACACTCATCAGGGCTCCTTCAAAGGAACTGATGGAAAATCCCATCTCATAACCAACGAAGAGTCAGACCATGATAAACAGCTCCTTGGATTGGAAGCATGGCTAAAATCAACCATGAGCAACCCATTTCAACCCGCAGCTACTGTTTACTCATAAAATGAGTACAAATGAAAATTAAAGATAATGTACTTGAGGTCCCCAGCCTCGTGTCTGGCACTCAGTGGGCGAGAGTTAAAAACTGCAGAATCATCTCAACTATCAGTTCAGAACTGTCTTGACACAGGAAGATATAAAATTGGAAACACTCATATTTTGAACAAAACTGATTACTAATCACATTCCCAGCACACAGTGGGTCTTCTGTAGTTGAAATGATCTGAACAGGACTCTTTAACTCCAAAAGCTCAGAGAAATCGAGCAGGTCTCAAGGTTACACAGCTGAAAGTCATACAACCAGATTGGAATGCACATCTCTAGAACCTTACCAAAACACTAACTTCATTTAGAAAGAGGAAGTGCTAACTCCCATCTCCTGCCTCCCAAGATGGCTCCCCAACTCCCCACCCAGGAGGAAGCGAGGGGAGGCTGAAATGACCAAGTACCAACTTCTGCAATGTATTCTTAACGGAACAAAAGGGGCTCCAAGCAAACTGGAGCCCCTTTCTCTATCGGAAACTACGATGGAAACACAGAAAGTCGGCCTGCAACATTCAAGCTAACTACCAACGAGCTCTCCCTCTCTCCCGCAATTAAAAGAGGAACTTCCAAGGGCCCTCTTCTCAAAATCATTACAGCCAGTGGAGGTCATTTCAGTTTAGAAACTGGGGCTAGGCAGTTGTTTGAAACTTGGGGATCTTAATCGTTGATGGTTGTAATCCAGTTTAGCACAAAGGGCATTCGAAACTCTTTTGAGAAAATGCTAATTTTCCCGTATGTAGCGTGAGCCCACCGCCCACCTGCAGATGTTTTGATCTGCTAATTGATCTCCAAACTCCATTTTCCTTCCTCAAGAACTGCATTCTTTACAAGTGGATCTCAAACTGGTTTTGCAAAATAGGACTGGCCCAACCTTAGTTTTTAAAAAGTATACATATCTATGTATCTATCGGTCTATACAGATCTATCTATACAGATCTATACAGATCCATGTATCTCTATATAGCTACATATATGTAACATATAGATAGGTACATACATACACAGGCTGCTTAAATGCAAAATGCAGCCATTAAAATGTACTGCTTGAGGAAACTACCTTCTGACCCATGGTGACAACTGGAAACCCTGCGAACACATTCTAGCATCGAGGAATTCTTTTCAAGAATTCTAAAGACTTGGCAAAGAATACCAGGTACGGCCAGAGCGCGCTCAAGCCACTAGCTTAAGTCCCCAGGGGCGCCCATCCTTTGGCCCAGCCCGGCGCTTTCCATCCCCACCCCCCAACCCATCCCACCCGTCAGGTGTGAGCCGGTACCTGTGAGGGGACCCGCCTCTCAGCAAAGTGTGCGGCTCCAGGCTGGGCCTCCAGGGGGCGCCCGCGCGCAACTCGGCGGTCCGCTCTAACCCCAACGATCAATAGCGAACCACCCCCCTCCCAAATCGTGGAGGGAGCGCACAGTCAGGCCTGAGATCCTAAGCCTAGCTCGGGTTAACAGATTGCAAACTCCAACCAGCATTAACTTAAGAAGCCACCCTGTAACAAGCTCCCCGCAAAGGTGCCCAACACCACCAAAAGCACCACTTGCGTGCGCCCACCAAAAATGAAGGGAGTAGGAGAATGGGGAGGTCAGAGAAGAACCAGGGGAGGGGTCAGAGCCCGAAGCTCGCCCCTCCTCTTGGGAGGAAGCGGGCGGGCGGAGGGTTAACCCTTTTGTTCCAGGTGGGCCAGGCGACGAAGCCTCTCCATGCTCTCCCCCCACTGCCCCCCCACCCGAGGCACAAAGAGAGTCCATCCTCCTGAGACCTCGGGTGCCCGCAGCCCTGACCATCAGACGCCCCGAAAACGCACAGCCGCCCCTCGTGAAGCCGATCTAATTTGCCCTGGAAAAAATGTTACTTGCGGGGAGAAAAAAAATAGGGATTTACATTAACCTATTATAAATTTGGGAAACATACTACATTCCCTCCCCGAAAAAGGGGGGAGATAGCCAAGAAGGAGCGCAGCCTTCCCGTCGGAGTTGTGACTTAGAGCGTCTGGGATTGCAGTGCACACCCCCATCAGCGGCTGAGAAATTAGAAAGCAGGCGGAGAGAAGAGGGGAAACAACCCACAAGGCCCAAGAGGAGGTTAACAACGCCCCCTCCCCCCACGCGTAGCTAAAAACTTATCAGGCGACAATTTGGCGGGCCAGGACGGAGGGGAGATAGTGGGAAATCGACTCGCTCCTACAACCTCCTCGGTGAAGTGACTCGGAGGAGGGGAGTTTGCCCCACCGCTCCCGGCTGGGCTGGGGTCCCGAACGCCTTCCGACCCCGGAGCCGCGCGCCGCGGAAGCGTGGGGGCGGGTCAGCCCCGGGAGCTCACCCCGGCCGCGACCGCCCAGCCCTGGCCCGACCTCTCCCCTCTGGCCCCGGGGCGCGCTTCTGGAAAGCCGGGCGCCCCAGGAAAGCCCCGCAAAATTCCAGACCAGTGTACCCCAAAGGGATTACCGCGCGCCCGCGACCCCGGCCCCTGGGGGCCTGCACCCCTACGGCTCGCCGCGGTTATTTTTAGGAAGTCGGAAATCAAAGATGGCTGGAGGTCAGGCCCCG